>NC_040907.2:132338070-132642429 GCF_004126475.2 Phyllostomus discolor
TCGGAAGGCAATTTTAACTTTCTGGAGCCTTTCGTATCTCTTTGTCATGAGAATTTCCTATCAATTTCAAAAGGTAGAAAAGGAAGAAATTGTTCTTATTCTAAAACGGATGAACTAAGTTGTACAATGATGTGCTTGAGGTGTCTCCGTTGTTCTTTGAGTCTTTAAGCCATATGGTGTTTGTCCGTGACTGAGAGACTTGAGGTGGGGTAGGGGGCTCACCATTTATTCAAAAGAACTGGAGCTTACAATAAAACATAACAAAATGAGTGAGTTGATTAGAAGCTGCCATGATCTGGAAGCTCCATGGATCGATGTGTTCCAGGCCCATTACAAAACCTTTTCTTCTCATTCCGATAATAGGCAGCAAGGTTGATTTGATCCTCCTTTCTCAGGTGGTAAGATAGGGTAATACGTGTTGGAGTCAGGATTCAGGTTCCCATGGCTCCAGGGTCCCTTGGTGGGAGACACCCCTATGGTCCTGTGCAACATGACTTCAGATGGTAACAGTTCTTTGGAGTAAGAAAGGAATTTCCTTTTAAATTATCTTTCCACCCATTTGGTTGCATCAAAGAAATGGTCCCTGTGCCAGATGTGTTTGCCAATCTTTCTTTATAACAAAGAGCCTCAAGTTCAAAGCCTTTAATAGGCAACAAGATCTAGTTTCAGCTTGAAATTTTGTTTTGTTTTCCATGAATAGATATGTTTTCTTTTTCTCAACCATAGATAAGAATATTGAGAAAAATAAAATACCCTTGTACCCATCACACAGATTAACATATACTACATTTAAGTTAGACATTAATTCAGATCCTGCTTTTAGGTAGGTAGACTCTTATAAATAGTATTTAGCTAGATTTTCTATTTTTTCAGTCTTATCATTTTCAACATCTAACCAGAAATTTAATGTATTTAGAGATATTGCAGGTTTTCATTCATATGGACTATTTCTATCATTGTATTTTGAGTGTGCTGTTAATCATACATTTCCTTTTTCTTTTTATCTCTACTACTGACTTCTTTTAGGTTCACTACACTTTCTGTATCATTTTTCCCCTTTTGCAAAGTTGAAAGCTAAGGATTGAGTGTATGTATATTCACAGTTATATATGTGCACATATATACATGTGTCTACTCACCTATATATGTACATATAGAAAGATGTATACACACAAAAGTTTTATTTAACATACATCAAGTGCACAAATCTTAAGCTTACAGGTTGGTTAATTTTTACTAAGTGAGCACGTGTACATAACCACCACCCAGATCCAGAACACTATCAATACCTCAGGGGCCGCTGTCATGCCCCCCTTAGTGATTGCTGCCAAGCCAAAAATATCACCACTATTCTGATCTCCATCATCACATAGGAGTTTGGGCTGTTTTTTAAAATTTATGTAAATGCACTCATGCATGCACTCATACGTGTCTACTGTCATCCAGCATTACGTCTGCAAGATTTATCCACATTATTGCAAAGGGTTTTTGATGGCTGGGTAGTTGGTAGTTCAGCATTTCCATGCACTAAAATTTATTTATTTGGTCTTCTGATGGGCATTTGGATAATTGCCAGTTTTTTGGCTCTTATGCAAAATTCTGCTACTTTCTAGTACAGGTCTTTTGGTATACATACATACTTATACCTGTCAGTTTAATAGCTAGGAGTTTAACTCTATAGTCTTCTGGTAGGTAAATACTCGGCATTAGCAGATACTGCCAAATAGTTTTCCAAAGGGGCTGTAACCAAGTTAGCCTCCCATGAGCAGTAAATAAGAGTTCTGCCTTCTTCCCATCTTCAGAAATACTTATTATCTTCAGTTTAAAAAATTGTAGCTATTTTGGAAGATGGTTAGTGGTGTCTTGTGGTTTTAAATAGCATTTCCCCGATGGTTAGCAATATTGAAATATTTTTATGTTTACTGATCATAATAATCAATATTTTGTGAAGTACCTGGTCAAGAATTTGACCATTTTTAAATCAGGTTGTAATAGTTTTTTAAAAATGAATTTTTGATGTAAGTTTTTATTGGATATATATAACAAATATCTTCTCCCACTCAGTGGCTTGCCTTTTCATTTCCTCACAGTATGTTGATAAACACAAGTTTTTCACTTTAATAAAGTCTGAATAATCAATAATTTCTTTGGTAGTTAGTGTTTTTATGGGCTATATTCTGTGCCCATCCTAAAATCATAAAAATTGTTTATGTCATCTTTATTGTTTTACCTTTCACATCTAATTCAATCGCCCAGTTTGAATTGGTCTTTGTGCATGGTATGAAGTACTGTCAAGGTTCCTTTCTGACATGGAGATAGCTAGTTGGTCTAGCACCACTGACTGAAGACCATCATTTTCCCATCAGAGTGTGGTGATACCTTTGTCATAATTCAGATAGATAGATCTTACTCTATCTCATTGGTCTGTTTGCCTATCCTTCTACCAGTACTACTGTTTTGTCTTTTCTTTAACATAATGCAGTGTTACATTGTCTTGATATCTGCAAGGTAAGTCTTCCAATTAAATTATTCTTCAAAATTATCTTTTTTGAAAAGCATTTTAAAATTGCTCTTTAAGTTATGTAATAGTAAATATTATGTTGAAAATGGCTAAATTTTGCTCTCTCTCTGATAATGGTTTATCTGGGTATAAAATTTTAAGTTGACTGTTGTTTTTGTTTTCTAATAGCACTTTTAAGGTTTATTTCCATAGCAGCTTCTGATTAAAGTAATTTTAACTGTAAGTTTAGTTAACTTAACTGTAGTAATTTTTACTCTGGTTGCTCTTAGGATGGTCTCACTATCCTTAATGTTTTACAGTTTCATTCCAGTGAGTATTTATCCTTGCACTCAGTTACTTGAAATTTTTTAAAAAGTTAACTTTTAATTTTAGAAAAGTTTTTTATCTATGGAGTTACTGAGAAGGGAGTACAGAAAGTTCCCATATACTCCATACCCACTTCCCCCTATTATGCACATCTTACATTATTATGGCTTATTTATTCCCAATTAATGAACCAACACTGATGCATTATTATTAACCAAAGTCCATACTGTATTCAGATTTTCTCAAATATCCCCTAATGTCCTTTATTTTTCTGTGTCAGGATACCACTTTATGTTTAGTCATATGTCTCCTTAGGTTCCTTTTGTTGTGACATTCCTCTTCTCATTTTTGATGACCTTGACAGTTTTGGAGACTACTGGGCAGCATTTTGTACAATGTACCTTAAAAGGAATTTGTCTGGTGTTATCCTCACAATGAGCCTGGAGTAATACATTTTCTGTAAGATCAAACAGTTAAATTGCCATTCTCATCTCATCATATCAGGGGCACATACTATCAATATGATTTATCCTGTTGATATCACAGTTGGTATTGATCATCTAATGTAAGGTAGTGTTTATCAGGTTTCTGTGCTATAAAGTTACTCTTTTCTCCTCCCTTTCCATACTGTCTTCTTTGGAAGGAATCAGTTATGTGAAACCCACACTTAAATAATGAGAAGTCATGCTCAACAGTCTAAAGGGCAGAGTACCTACATAAACTATTTGGAATTTTCTACATGAGAGATTTGTCTATTCTCCACATCTGTTCATTTTATTCAATAATTTATTTATATCAATATGGACTCATGGGTTTTTTATACTTTGGGTTGAACCTAATACTTTATTTATGTTGTTTAAGCTATTCTACCTTTGGGCCCTTGTAAGCCTTTCCAATTGGCTCCTGTATCCCTTTGATATTCCTCCATCAGAATATTCTTTTGTTGTTGTTTTCTTATTTCCTGAAACTCCAAGTTATTCTAGGCCCCTCTTGCATATTTCCTGCTCCAGTCCTAGAATCAGCCATTTCTCTAAGGAGCCCTAGTTCCTTTTATTAGAGAATGTATTAGAAACCAAGATCTTGGATCTAGGGGTGCTCTGCAATACACTTTTGATCTTAAGTTGTCTTGCTAAATGTGCAAGTGTTATGTCTTTATATAATGCCTCTCCATCATTCTTTCCATTCTTTTGTAGTGAAACCTATAAAATGTTGAAGAGTCTCAATCTATTCTTCATGTGAGCTTACATTTTGCTTTCATATTATTTCCTCTTTTTCTACCTCATCTTCCTCTTTTTTGTCTGTGCTATTTTCTGGTGAATTTCTCAGTGATATGTTTCCATTAAATAACCCTTTCTATCTCTAGCCATGATTTTTTTTATTTTATTAAGTTGTTTTATTCCACCTACTAGCATATTACCAAGATTTTTAATCAATTACTTGTTCTTTCTTCTTACGGTTATTTTATTCACAAATCAGATCCACTAGTCAGCTGGTGCCTTGATTAAAATCCTAGTGCTAAGGCTATGTGTATCTTCATATGTTTCTTTAAGCCATAAACTCAGATAGCAGGTCAGCAACTGTTTTTTTTCTAATGCACATTATGTGAAATGGTCATGAAAGGTTTCCCTCAGCTTTTGGTCTTAAGTAGTGAACCAGCTCCTGTGCCCCATATTTAATCCTTTTTCACTCCCATAAGCTGAACTTCAACAGCCAGTTCACTGTGTTGGCTAGAAACCTCAGTATTTTTATTCTTATGATGTATTTTTACTTATGCCAAATGCTCCAAGTTTCTGTTTTGCAGTAGTAATATAAAACTTTCTTTTAAAAATATATTTATTTATTAAAATAAATATATTTACAAAGTAAATAATAGTATAGAATAAAATAAAAGAGACCTAGCATTATGTCACACTGAGATTCCTTGACTCTAACATTATTGGCAGAACAGGGCCTAGAAGCCAAATATCTAATGGTTCAGGCCCTTATTCTGGCCTTTCTTGAAGAGTACTCAGCACAGATTTTTCTGTTCAGCAAATGATGGCCTGTCACTGTTTGGCAATAGGACATAGGTTTGGGGCATCACATGTCCAATGATGCTAAGCTAGTGAACATAAAAGCTACTGCTTTGTGAAGCATGAACATTAAAGACCTTCTCAGAGGCCTGCTTGCCAGGACCCCAGCAGCTCACACTGACTAGCCATCCAGCATGGTGAGGAGATCACAGTACTGATGTGCAGTGTTAGGATGGGGAATTCTGGATCCCCTTCCTGGTATAACGTTTAAGTCTGAGGTTTGGGGATAAATGACTTGACTGCTTCAGAGGTGACTCACTGAAATTTGGAAATTCTCAACTGCAGCCTGCACTTTAAGAAAAATTATTATTATCATCTCTGACTAATAACTAGCAAACTCAAAGTGAAAAATAGCTCAGTGGACATAAAGTTCTTTTTTTTAAATCTTTGTATTGAGCTGCAATGTATAGTAAGGCAAAAGCATAGAAGTGTGGATAATAAATCTTAAAATATTAACTTGGTAATTATGCCAATTAACATTTAATTTTATCTATGCCCATCACATTTTATCTATAATAGCATCACAAGTAACAGCTATTGCTGTAGACTTCTGAAAGTTAATTAAAATCACTGAGACAGAACCAACAAAAGTCCATTCTTCTTTTTTTTAATTCATTGAAGTTTAAGTAGTCAATTTTTCATTCTGAAAATTTGCTCCAAATGGAAACTTTGAGAGCCAGAGCCAGAGACAGGTTTCTTTCTTCCTGTCAACTACCTTATCATGAGACTGTCACTGTCACACTCCTGGCACTCACTGAGGCAGAGTCTCCCTGTGAGACAGTGGTCATGTTGGGGCTAAGTCCCTGTGTCCCTGAGCTCCTGATTTCTAGTCCATCAGCCTAGTGTAGAGGGCTGCCTGCCATGAAATGGGCTTACTGCGGGCTCTCTGCACTCAGTGTCTGCGGCTGAATGAGTTCTCAGCTCTCATTCTATCCAGAAGCCCTGTGAAGGTGCAAGTAGAAGAGACCAACTAAAATGCAAAGGTTGATTATGCATCACAGTTCATTTCTAACAGGGCCGGTGGATCCCAGGGGAGTAGTCTGCACATGTGTGTAGACCAAAGCTAATCAGGTGAGACAGGGAGCAACTGTGGAGGGTCTAGGGACCAGGGCTTGATGTGGGTGTCTTTGGGGGCCTGCCATATCCTGTGGCGGGCAGGGTCCTATGCACAGGCTGATTTTTTAAAAATTGATTTTGAGAGAGAGAGAGAGAGAGAGAGAGAGAGAGAGAGAAAGAGAGAGAGGGAGAGAGAGATCTGTTTATTGTTCTACTTATTTATGCATTCATTGATTGCTTCTTACATGTGCCCTGACTGGGGATTGAACCTGCAACCTTGGTGGATTGGGATGATGCTCCAACCAACTAAGTTACCTGGCTAAGGCACAAGGATGATTTTTATTTCTATTTAGCTATTAACAAAACCAAGCTGGCATAGTTGAAGGCCACTTTCTTCTCTTACAGAGCCATGCAAACACTTGTAATTCTCAGAGCATTCTGATGGAAAAAGAAAGTTTAGCTGCTGCTAAATGCAACCTCCTTCATTTTTTAGTAAACTGCACAGATGTATATTTCTCCTTTCTTGATTGGGTTTGATAATCGTTGCCAAGAAAAGTAAAGATGCTAAATACATACAGAATTTATGTTTATGGGTCTCAGAACTACAGTAGCTACAATCTTCAAGTCCCCGGGATCCATTAATTCTACCAATTGGCTGGTATAGCATATGTTTGGAATATGTTCTCTTTTCTTTTACTGAATATCAATCAATCAATCAATTTATCATATCAATGTTTGTTGGTCATCTCCCACAGCCATGCCACCATAGTAGGTGTAGGGTAGAGGTATGCTGAGCTACAAAGGACATGGCTCCATCTAAATCTGAAAAATGAGTAACCTACATGTGCTTTGCTTTATTTGATCCCCATTAACACACTTGTTACTGCTCTCCCCTTTCTTGGGACCCATAGCAACATTTTTTAATGTGTCTGATAATACCATGTCCTCCATGCATTCTATTCATTTGTGTACTTGCCTTACCTCCTCCCTGGACAACTAGTTCCAAGGGACAAGGACTCTGTCTAGTTCATTTTCCATTCTCTATAACCTCTGGCATGGTGCCTAACACCCACTAGGTCTCAAACATGCTTAGTGGGTTATTTTGCCAGCATTTCCCCCACCCCAATTCTAACAGATGACATTTGTATAACTGGCAGTTATAATTTACACTTGATATTTTTATTCTATTGGAACATTGTACTTTCTTATTTGCACATTTGTTTTTCTTTACATCATTTATTGATTTCTGTGTGTGTTTAAAATACCCAGGCCCCTATTAAGCTAACCTAGTCTTAATCAACTTGTTCTTGATTTTCTAAAAATTATGTAAAATGTAGTTTCATTTCTATAGCCAAAATTAAAATACATCATTGAAATTAAAGAAGTCTACTGGAGTGCCATTAGTGTATTCAAAGCCAAATGTTGATAATAATGGTATTTACTTACTGAAATTTAACAGTATTTATTCAAGAACAACATGCAGCCTTAACTGCCTTAGACCAAAAAATACAAGTTGCTTTAAGTTTCTGTACTCTAGTTAGGTAGAAAAAAACATTTATTTTATTAACTGTTGCCTTTCCATCATATTCCACACCATTTTAAGTGGACCATCCATTTGAAAGAATTCATGGAATCTTGAGGTCTTCTCTGGAGACTGAAAAAGTGATAAATAACCTTTATTTATAAAAGTAAATTGAAGCCCTGACTGGTGTGGCTCAGTGGGTTGGGCATCATCTCGAAGACCAAAAGGTCACCTGTTTGATTCTCAGTCAGGGCACATGCCTGGGTTGCAGGCCAGGTCCCTGGGTGGGAGTGTGGGAGAGGCAGTTAATTGATGTTTCTCTGGCACATTGATGTTTCTCTCATTCTCTCTCCTTCACTTCTCCTCCTTCGAATAATAAAAAAATTAAATCTTGAAAGAAAAAAATAAAATGACATTCTGGTAGTAGCAGATTTAGTTAAGTCTACTGTCTAAGCATAACTCGGGCATATACAGGAATAGGCAAAAGTAGGTTAACAGATGTGTGTATGCAAAATTTATTATTGTATTATTATTCATTTATTAATTATTGTATTATTTATTACTATTATTAACCTACTTTGCTTCCCTGTATGTGAAAATTGATTTGCTCTATCCATTTGCAAATTCCTTGGCATGAGCAAGGCAACAGGATTCAGTCAAAAAGATTTCATGGGAAACAATTCCTACCAGAATTATCTGATCTTTTCCTAGCAAAAAGCAGAGACTGATTTTTCTTTTTTGAAGTAGGAGGCACCTTCAAGGGGCCTAATTTGTTTGCTTTATTATGACTTGAGATACTGCCTTACCTAGAAAAATCACAGTCCAGTTAAGGACGATGGTGAGGCTGCAGCCTTGGGCTTCCTGTGGGTCTTCAGGGCCAGTTAATGACTGATTGTCAAAGCTGCATGGGGTTTCAGATGCTACAGAAGCTAATACACTTATTTTACAAATAATGCAACTGGATGGACCCAGGGAGGGAAAGGGACCATACTAAGATAGCAGATCCCAAACCTGGATGAACATGTTCATTCACTCCATTCATTCAACAAATGCTTACTGGATATTCCTTTATGCATACATTGATAGTTAAGACAGTTAGGATCCTTACCCTTGTGGAGCTTCTACTCATGAAGCATATTAACTTATATATAGTGATGGACAGGTTGACTAGAGAAGAATAGGGAGGACTTGGAAGGGAAGGCCTGTGCTAAAAGTTGAGTAAGATGTTTGTTTGAGCTGCTATATCCGAATACCATAAACTGGGGAGTTAATGAACAATATAAATTTATTTCTCACAGTTCTGGAGGCTAGGAAGTCTGTGATCAAGGCATCATCAGACTCAGTGTTTGGTGATAACCTGCTTTCTGGTTTGCAGATGGTTGTCATTTCCTGTGTCTTCACATGACAGAAAGGACAAGGGAGCTGACTGGGATCTCTTTAATAAAGGCACTAATCCCATTCATTAGGGCTCCACCCTCGTGACCTAACCATCTCTCAAAGGCCCCACCTCCTAATACCATCATATTGGGCATTTGGTTTCAACATATAAATTTGGGGGCAGGGAATCTACACAGTTGGTCCATAGCAGGACTACACATGGGATGATCAAAGGGTTGGGGCAAGGACCATTCTAGACAAAGGGAGTAGTGAGCACATAGGCTCTGAGATGAAAAGGAGCTTGAGATGTTTAGGAGGTGGCTGAGGACGGTAGCATGGGGAAAGGGGAAAGAGTTGTGTTTGGAGGGGGTGGACTACACCAGGCCATGTGAAGACATACAGTCATAGTAAAGAGTGTGAACTTCTAAATAACTGCACTAGGCTGTCAGCTCATCATCAAATTTGACTGTTTACAAGGGCATTTTCTTTGTTGTTGTTATTGTTTTAATATAGATTATTGGGACTAGGATGCTGATGAGTCAGATCTGAAGATGGATTAGCATAGTTACTGGTCAGTTCCTGGGTCTGTAAGTCAGCTCCTTCCATTGTATTAATTACCCTCTTGTGACCCTCTGGGCAAAAATGAGTCAGGGCAGTATTACCCATTAAACAAACAAGTTAAAATTGGCCAAATTTTAGCCACAAGCAAAAAAGATTTCCCCTAAAAATACTATTGTAATGATATCTTGGCAGATTGTGGCATAAGTTAGTTAAGTTTTGGAAAAAAAAAAAGCATCAAGGCCTTCTGTTGATGAAGCTAATGAATCTGTCTCCTCCCCCTGGTCAGGCTGGTCACCCCAGTAAGGTAGACCCAACCACACTTAAGCCACCCCACACAGATGAGAATCTCTTCTGATTGCACCAGAGGCTGATAACCTGGAAAGTGGTAATCAGTGAGTCAGTGCCAGCCTCACAGAAATGGGACAGATGAAGACTACAGGGAATGGACCTGGGGCTGGTGGCCCAAAATTTACTTCAATGACCTAAAAGGCTAGGAGCTAGCTGGTTGGCTTTGTTGTTTAACTTGATGCTACCAGTCTCTACCCATTGGGGTAAAAGCTTGGGGGTACAGAACAGGGTCAGCACATACCTGGGGAAGATACATGACCTAAATGTTAACTGGCCACCAGCCATGAAAGTGTCTGAGGGATTTCACAAGTAGTCACATGCCTGGGACACCTCAACCAGTAGTTGAGGCTCACATTAGACAGACAGAGTTCTCAACGTCAGTGCTGAGAGACCTGGCTAGGAATGCCTGCTTTGCCACCTTACTAGCTGTGTGAACTTAGGTAAGTCACTTGGTTTCTCTGTGCCTCACTTGGCTTCTGTGGGCAGTGGGAAAGATGAATGTGGTCTTGCCAACATCATGGGTTTATATTTCCGGTCCTGAAGGAAGCAATGTGTCAAAAGGGGACTTGGAAAGCGTAGAGTGCTGCATAAAATGTCATATTAGGCTTTACCAGCACTGGGAAGTGTGGAAAATTAGGACGTTCATCAAAGAGCTGACATGGATAGTAAAAGGATCAAAAGGCAAAAATCCTAAGGACAGGCTATAGAAACTGAGATTTTTTCCACATTAAACAAAAAAGGTTCAGGGCTATCTTCCAGCCTATGACTCGTTTTTACTCAGAATATCATGACTAACTTCTTTCTTGTCTCCTGAGGGGGGGGGACAAATAAAATGCATAATAAAAAGGGGTGTTTTTTTATCTCTGAGGAATGTCTTGCAAGAGTAGTGAATACCAGAATGTGTTACTAAAGCAAGTTTGGTATTCTCTCTCTGATTATCTTAGGAGAGATTTGTACCTGAGTGTGGGTAGGTTAGAAGTGATTTTAGCTGAGGACAAGAGAAGATACTACAAACTGAGTTTTCCATTTTTTTGGTTCTTGGAATTAAATTCACAAGAATTTTCAGGCTGTAAGCTACATGAAGACAGGCAGTTTTGCTCACTAATGCATCCCAAGCACCTAGCACAGTACCTGGTGTATAGTAAATTCTTAATGAATAAATTAACAGAACACTATGAGCTTGTACCAGCATTTAGAAGCAAAACAGGCCGGTCCCTATGCATTCACTTGCTCTCTGGTTTACCTACCCAGGCAGCCCGATCCCTAGCATGTTGTGGGTGGGGTTGCTCCATAAAGCACAGCAGTGGTTTCCAGACCCCAGGGAACTTGTGTGGATAAAGGTAATCAAGCCCACCCTGGTTCCACTGGAACCACCTAGCATTTACCACATACGCGCACGTGCGTGCGTGCGTGCATGTGTGTGTGTCTTCCATTTTCTATTTTGGGGGTAACATTCCATTCAAGTTGGCATTTTATGAGAGAGCTTTGTGCTGAAAAGCCTGAAACATAGGAAAGGCAAGGGGAAAAGCGTCCTGTTAAGATACCTTCCATCTTGAAGATTTCTCAGTAATAGATGAAGACTAAAATGGTCATTTTGGTCATGTTTTTTGTGTCTCTTGTTTCATAAAATCAAAGCAGAGAAGAAAGGGTCTAAATTATCCTGCTTTCTTTCTTTTAGAAATTTCTACAGGCTGTTGACTAAATAATATTTTTCAAAAGCAAACTTTCTAATTCTAAAAGATTGGGAGTTGCCAGGTCTCGGGTGAGGCTTTGATTACGTGCTTACAAGGGCATTGATTAAAATTGTTCTGTGACCAGTGGTGATTGCATTGTAACCACCCTATTCTCTCAGGCACAACAGCTCTTGAGCAGAAACATGCGTTCTAGTTAATTATTAGGATTCAAGAAGGAGTGTGATCATGTGTCTAGCCCTGTTATTAGCATCAGGAGAAGCAGACCTGCCAGGGTCTTGTTCCAAAGCCTCTGGGGTCAAGTTCCCCAACCCCACCTCCAGGTAAAAAGGAACACACAGAAATCTGGACTACCCTCCAGTACGAGGAGAGAAAAAGAGGCCACTTTGAAGGGCTTAGGAATGATCAGCTATCAGACAGCTTAGAAGTTCAGTTTAATTGTTGGTGCCTTGTCCCTGTCCTGGAATCACAAACATGTCCTCCTGTTTCATCCCAGTCTACATTCACTGCTGTCACTGAAGCTCCAGAAGCCCAAACAATCATTCTGAGAGATAATTAGATTTGCAGTTCTTGCGTGTCCTGCTTTTCAGAACATGTTCTTAATCCTCTTCCTTTGATTCACCACAGTACTCTGGCCAAGGGCATTTGAGGCAGGCATGCCCAGCCCCAATGTAAAAATGAAGAAACTGAAGTCCAGAGAGGTTAAGTGGCTTGTCTAGTTACACAGGGGAAGGTGGGGAGGGTAGGTACTGGGAGTACAAGAAATGAAGTTGGTCTGCTTGGGTTCATATCTTGGTACTTCCACTTAATTAGCTCTGTGACTTGGGCTTTGATGACTCAGTTTCCTCATTTGCCAAGTGTAAAGAGTAATGTTATCTGCTTCATGGGGTGATTGGTAGACTAAGACATAAGACAACATAGTCAACAGAGTGCTTAGTACCCTCAAATGTTCAGTAACTATTAGCCATTATTATTGGAAACATTATCATAATGGAGAGACACCACTGAGCCTGATTTTAATCTAGTGATTTTTCCACTACACAGTGCTGCACCCAGAGCCAGGCCTGCCCTCTAACCAACCCTTTCCTGCTGCCCTGGCCACCTTTCTCACTACAAAAAGTGAAAACTTACTTTCTTTAGAAACACCATGGCCTTTTGGGATGCCATTTAAAATTCTGGGCAGATGTGAGAGGATGTGGTGTCTCTACAACTATGTGGCATATAGTTAAAAATTATCATCAGATACGGAAAAAGAACAGCCTGTCTCCAAAGGCTACCACCAAAGACTAGAGTGATGTGAGTATGGAAAGCTCAGCTGATTCCTTCTAGCATCAACCCCAACTTAAGAGGCAGAGGCAGAACTGGAAGGTGGGTCTTGGGCTTCTTGGCCTGAGTCCTTTCCATTCCCCAGCTGCTTACAGTGTCCTGCATCTGTGACCAGTAGTAAGTGGTTGAACGGGGTGGGGGGAGTCAGGAAGCAGGGACTTCTGGGTACATGTCTCCACAGTGATCATCACTGCTGGGTGCCACTACTTCAGTGGCATTTGCTACACTGACAACAGAGGGTGGCAGCTCAGAATTTCATAATTTAAATTGCCAAAAAAGGATGATCTGAGGACAAATCCTTCAGAGGATGTTTTTTGGGGTCCTTGCCTTGGCTCTGAACTCCAACATCTCCTGGAGAAATCATTAGAGGTGGTAAGTCATGGGCTGGGTAGAATTAGTTGATTAGGAGTCCTCTGACAAGATAGCTAAGCAATTTTCACCCCTTTTCACCCCTTCATTAGTTTATGGTACACATAAAATAATTACTAAAATTCTGCAGCACACCAAAAAATATATTTTCTGCCGATCTGACAAAGTAGGTACAATTTTGGCTCAGTCACACAGGATGGCTATTGTTGTTCTGGCTGTTGTCATTTTTTTAAATTAGACAATTCAAAGGAAAAGAGGTCAGTGCCCCTGACTAACAGTTAGGTATTGCATGTTTTAAATACTCTTGCAGCGCACCTGCTGTGGCACACTGGTTGAAAATCACTGAGATAGCATATAAAATCTCAGACGGGCCAGGCTTCATTCCTTCTCACTGCTGGGAAGACATATATGGGGTTCTTACCCAGAACTCTGCTTGTTAGAATACAGACAGGGACCATACTTCGAGGTCCCTGCCTTGGAGGAATTATAATGGAGTTGAAAAAGCAACAGACTAGGGACTACGTGAGATAACAGCCTAAAGCAAGTCCCCTAAATAGGTTCACTCAGGCTATGAATCTCTCTCTCTCTCTCTCTCTCCCTCTCCCTCTCTTTTGGATGTGTCTTATGGAGCATTATCTCCGGATTTTACAGATCACTCACTAACCCACTCCTCCTAAATTTTAAATTTCTATTCCACAATTTCAAACCTCCTTGGAAAACAATAGTATTATTGGTATGCAGTTTGATCTCTCTGGGAAAAAAATAGATGTTCTGTCCATTAGATTATTATTATTGTGGAACATGGCTTTTGAAGTTTTAATATTTTTTACAAGGGTATAGCCTGTTATAAATTACATGCAAATAACCACTGCTTTCTGGATTGCCTTTTCTCCTTACAACCTAAACTCAAACCTCCTCAGTAATTCTACCATTGTTATTCTTGAAAGCTGACACTCAGAATGCAGGAACAAGTATCATGAATGTATATCAATACTTGAAATACAGCTGCTCTTGCTATTATCTGCCACAGGTTGCTCTGCATTACATTATGTACTTGAACAATGTGGGCTTTGGCCATTAAAAGACTAGTGTTCATGTTCTGGCCCTGCAACTTCCGGTGTAAATCTGGGAAAGCTCTGTTTCTTCTCTGAGCCTCACTTCTCTCATCTGTAAAATAAGAATAAACAGCCTTACTTTTCAAGGTGGTTGTGAGGAATAAAGCAATAAACCTAGGAAAACATAGTACAGTATCTGTCTTCAAAGTGGTATTCAATAGTAGTAACAATTTAATAGCTAACAATCAGTGAACACTTACCATGTACCAGTGTGCGATATGTTTCACATATATCACCACATTTAATCCTCAATACACCTACGATGTATGTATAATGATTTTGTCCACCCTGCAGATGAGGAAACTGAGGAACAGAGAATTTACATAACTTGTTTAAAACCACATAGCCAGGTAAAGTTTGAGTCAGGATTTGAACCCAGGCCATATGGGCCTCCAGAGCTCACAATCTTAAACACAATAAATGGTGACTATTCTTATCAAGATTATTCAGTTAAAATATGAAATGTTTGTTTTTTCTTTTTTGGCTTACATGCTGCAAAACAGCTACTCTGATAATTGGATTCACTTACTCTCCCCACGCTTTTCTACAGACACAAACAAAGCTTCTATGGGAAACCTGACATTATTTAGAAAAGGAAAAATTATTCTGTATGATCTATAAGCAGGCTAGTGATATATGCATTAAAAAATCCAGGAATTTCCTTATAGGAAACTTCATTTTTCATAAATTAAATGTATAAGTTGAAAGATTTAAAATGTAAAGGCATAAAAATGTGTGATTTGGAATGGAGATCTTGCTTCAAGCCTTTGTGATCAGACTGACACATTATCGCTTTTGAACCTGGATGCCAGGTTGACATTTTCCTTGTCTTAAACAATTGTGATAAATAATACATTGATTAACCTTTGATTTTTTTGTCAGCAATGGTAAAATGATCTGTAGATTTGACATGTTTCTACTAGAAAGCTGTATTTCTCTATTCTTTTAAATTTTTTTAAAACCATTTTTTATTGATCTGAGAGAGAGAGAGAGAAAGAAATGTTGACTTATTGTTCCACTTATTTATGCATTTATTGGTTGATCCTTGTATGTGTCCTAACCGGGGATCAAACCTAAAACATTGGCATATAAAGACAATGCTCTAGCCAACTGAGCTGCCTGGCCAGGTTTACTCTATTCATTTTAAATGGGACAAAATTTACATTGTCATCTCCTTAATGAAATAACATTTGATTATTTCATGAAGATTATCACTGAAAAACAATGCTGATGTCAATAATCATTTCTGTATGTATTCTCTCTTCTTGCTGAAATCCTATGGACATGTTCTCATTCATTTGAAGACGCCAAATGCTAAAAATAAGTATCAAATGTAAAAATTATAATGCAATTGTCATTAGCAGAAAAGATAATGGCAGGAAAAAAGAGAGTTGTAGAAATTAAAATATTTTGGGGGATGGGTGCTTCCAAGCAGGCTGTTTGTATTGGCTACCCTCAGCCCTAGTGCACTAGGCTTGGAAGGTGGCCTGAAAGTTTCCACCCACACTGCACTTTCTTTACTTCATGGACGTACTTAGCTTCCTCCCATCTCAGGGTCTTTCCATACCTACTCTGTCTCCCTCAGAATGCCCTATCCACCAGCCTTTCCCCAATTCTTGCTCATGCTTCAGATGACTGTAGAGAAGCCTTCCTTTACTTCCTAGACTTGGCTGGGTCCTTTGTCTTCTTCCTTCATTGGGGTCATCTGGTGCCATTATTTGCAACTGTATATTCATACAACTGAGTACAAGCTCTGCGGGGGCAGGAACCGAGCCTGGTTTTAGGCACCATTGTATGTCCAGGGTTTGGCATAGCACTTGACACATACTAGATGTGTCAAGAAATATTTGTCCATTTAGTGATAGTTCACCCTAAACGGAACCTGAAACCCTCTGCTAGACTAGCGTTGCTGCTGCAACAAAGTAAGATCACAGGGTCTTATTTCCTCCTGGCCAGATTATTTGTGCCAATAAAACATGACTTCAGTTTCACATTTGACTGATGTGAAGCAATGCTTCTCTCAGGCATAATCTGGGTTTGGTTTATAGCCTCTGGGATTACCAGATTCATAGGGAGTTGCTAAATGTAGGGAACCATTGATCAATTTTCTCAGCACAGGGGCACCTTCAAGAAAGAGTTGGCTGGATGGCAGATTTGGCAATTAGCCTGATTTTTACTGAGATGTATATCTCCTACACCATTCAAGTTCATATCCACATCCTGTGTATGTGTGTCCACAGTTAAGGGCAATTCTTTGTTTCCCACTCCAGTAGTAACAGTATTAGAATGGAAGTGGGTGAAAATGTTCAAAATGTTTCTTAATAAATCAAAATGCAAATGTTATCAAATTATTTATAACATATCTCATCACTCATTGTGATTCTCAGTCCCTGTGGTGGGGAAAAAAAATAAGAAGCTGAAACTACTCACAAAGGGGACTCTGAGGGCCAGCCAGGACCTTCAGGCTACTTCCCCTGCTCCTCACCCTCACCTAATCCCCCTCCCCTAGGGGCATGTCTACTAAAGGGCTCCTATGCTTCCTTCTTTTTTCATTTTCTGGATCTGGAATTAGCAAATCAGAATGTGACATCAGGTTACCACTCTTTTAATAAGTTTGATAAACTATGGAACATCCCATATACCTGGGCATTTTGACAGCTCACTTTTAAAGAACGGCATTTATTTGTTCATTTTTGATCAAAGTTCAAGGGTCTACCACTAGAGACCATGGTACATTACATTTCTCTATTCAGCTGCCACATTCCTCCTTCCTCTCCCAACCCCCTTCCCAGCACAGTATCTTACTCTGTAAACAACTTTGGAACTTTCCTCTGTCTCTACCTATTTCTTTTCTTACTTCTTTCATCTAGGAAGCATGCTGTGGGGTTGGCTTCTCTTATTATAGGACTGAATAGTAGGCTGGCATTGTGCTGACCCAGTCACTACATCCATAACATAGGTCTGGAAAGCCCACACATTTTAATTCTCCCTTCCTGGTGTGTGTGTGTGTGTGTGTGTGTGTGTGTGTGTCCATATTAGTCCCTTATCCCTTGGCCTTTGAAAGCCCTGACCTCAGCTTTCCTCTCCTCAGAAATGCCAGAGACAAGAGATGAAGTTGGAGAAGGCAACCCGTTTCTTCCTTAGTGGGCTGAGCCAGGCTTCCAATCCTCAAAGAACTGTTGCACGTCCAGAACTGGGTTTTCCTGAGTGGAAGATGTAGCAACCAGAGCAGTGTACTTGGAGTCAGAAGGCTTGTTTGCAAGTTTGGATACCACCACTTACCAGCTGCGTGACTCCAGGTAGGTCACTTTAGCTTTCTGAATTTATTACCTATCCACAGGGTGGCTGGCTTTACATGAGTGTACCTAGACTTTGTTCCATTACATTCATAAAAAAAGAAAAGAAAAAGGAAGGAAGGTAACAGTAAGTATCTACTGACCCGTTTCCAGAGGAGATTCAGGGAAGGCCTCCCAAAACTGGGCCCAGGCACCCTCCCGGGAGCCTGCATAGCCTCTCTGCAGCTCTTGGTTGGTTCTGCCCCCAACCCACTCCTGACACGCGGCGGGCTTGACGTGGTGAAGCTCTTAAAGGAGGTTTCGGTTGTTGGAAAACTCCGAATAATTCCAGAGGATCAGTCACTCCCACTTACTCTAACTTGCTTTTCAGACGAACCAGGCAAGCCTTCCCCTCCTCGCTGGCAGTTCCTCCCCCATGTGACCCCCGACTCAACCTCCTCTTTCCGGAAGGGTAGAAGGCGAAAACCGCCCGGCTCCCCCTGGCCAGGGCCGCCCCCAGCCTGCATCCTGCCCTAGGCGCCTTGCTCACCCCGGCATTCGGGACGTCCAGGAGCTCCCCCTCGGGGCGGCGCTTGGTGGCTGCCGGCTGGGTTGGCAGCATCGCCCGCCGCGGGGCGGCCCTGGCTACTCGCCCGCCTGCCCGCCCACGTGCATGAAGAGGAGCGAAGCGCTAGCTGTCGCGGCGCCCGCGCTCACCACCGGTGGATGCCTCACCTCGGAGGCTGGCGGGGGGCCGTAACCCGAACCCCGCTGCCACGACCCACATTTGCATAACTCCGTTACCTCCCCCCCACACTTTTTTTCGGACCCAGGGGCTGGAGATGCGAATCGGGCTCCCCTCCGAGGCGTCGTCTTGCAGGTGGTCAGCGCGGGGGCCGCGGGACCGGCCAGATCGCAGGCGGAACGGGCTGGCGCACGTGGTAAGAGTGCAGTTTTCTTTTCTTATTTTCTTTTTAAGAAATGGGACTTTGCATATTTTTGCCGAGGGTGGGGTACCTACATGGGTGCTAACCTTGCTACGATTTCCTTTTATTTTTGTCTCCAATGGGAAAAGCGCACAGCACGAGCCAGAAACTTTCCAAAAATTTTTTGGGCGTTTGAACTCAGGAAAAGGGGTGGCCGCCGAACAGATTTCGAGGCGGACTAGGGGAGAAGCAGTGCCCAGGTGGAGGAGCAGAGGCCGCTCCCAGCCGTCCTGGAGATCTGACCTCCGAGCGCGGGGCCGGGCGGGAACAGGCTCGCTGCCGCTGTGGCCGCGGCAGGTGAGCCGCGGGAGTGCCGCCTGCAGCGCCGAGCTTCCTCCACGGCGTGGCGCCGTGGCCCCCGCGAGGCTGGTGCGGTCCCGAACCGGGGGCAGAAAAGGGACGGGATGGGCCCTTAAGGCTGCGCCCGCGCTACATCCCAGGTTTTGGCGGCTTTGGTGCGGAAAAGGGCCAGGCAGGCGGCAACGCGCGCCGGGCTTGACCACTTTCGACAAGTCTTCCACGGGCCCCGGGCCACGTCCGGAGCGATCGCGGTGCCCTGGTAGATAGGAGCGGCGCGGGTAACGAGTCAGAAGCCCGCCGTTACCTGGACCTCTGGAAAAGTTTTAAAAAATTGTTTTGGGCACTAAACAGAAAGGTTTACATGAGAGTCAGGTGGGGTGTTTTGTTTTTTTTTTTTCCTTTTCTCGCAAAGGGAGACTCGTGTGGGGTGAATGGTGACTCAAAACTGGCATTAGCGATGCTGTTTGCTTTCGGGTCCTCTCTGGGCTCACCCAGCTGACTCTTGACAAGGAAAAGGGAGACTGTGCCTTCTAATATGTGTGTCTTGGAGTAGGGCGCGTGCGGACAGGGCGCATCTCCGGAGTATAGGCTCTGTCGGGTCGGGGGCTGCCGTAGCAGTGGGTCCGTAGAGGCAGTAAGGTGAGGATGGGTGTCTTCAAAAAGCACTGTGTTCAGCAAGCCCCGGCTCTCGCTCTGCCTGTCGGCGAGGCTGGCGCACCGGCTCGATGTCAACAGAGAGGTGTGTAGCATAAGGTGTGCAAGTGGGTGTATGAAGAAGGCAGCGGGGGCAGGAGTGTATGTATCGGAAGTGCAGCGTGTGTGAGTGTGTGTGTGTGTGTGTGTGGCGGGCCAGGGTGAATGTCCAAGCCTCCATCTGGACGCCCCCACACAGCCGACCGCCCAGACGCGCCGGGCAGGGCGCCCGTTTCGCGCAGCAGCTGAAGTGGGGTGGGGAGAGCGCGGGCAGAGAAGGGGGGCTGTCTCCGGCAGGATTTCTCTCGAAGCTCCCTACAGTTATTCTTCTCCTCCTAGGGTTTGCCACCCCTCCCCCAGCCTCAAGGTGCCCAGAATACTTAAACAAACAAACAACTCAAAACCTGTTCCGTTTTCGCTCCTGTATAAATAGAACAGACTTTCCAAAAAAGCAATACCGCATTCACTCTTATCATCAGCCACTTCTTTCCACCAAGTAATTCAGAAAAAAGCAGTCAGCTTCCGTGAATGCATGAAGCTTTTTTTTTTTTCTTCACTGCCTCCTTTGCTTGCGGTTTTCAGCTGCCAAGAAAGTGAGTAGGGGTTTGACTGTAGTGTCTCGGCTCCGCTCGGTTTCTTTCCGAAGTTTAATTTTCCGGAATGGCTCCCAAACAAGGGCTGGGGAGGCGGAGCCGCCGGTACCGGATCTTCGCCTTTTTTGGAAAGTCCCGGAGAACCGGAATTCCTCCCCGCCCCAAGGAGCCGCGCCGTAGGTTGGACCCGCTTGCTCTCCCCTAGTAGCTTGCGCCAGACCCGCGGCGCGCCCCTTCCCCACGAGGTTCCCCCCGCCCCTCCACGTCCTAGACCGTACCTGCGGCTCGGGTCGCACGCCCTAGACCCCTGCGGATATCCACGGATTGCGAGCCGGGAGTTGCAGGCTCGGTGGAGCCCGGGCTGCGGATCCTGTATGCAAATTAGCCATGTGACGGCAAAAGCCTCCCGGCCCAGCCCTGTTCCTCAGTCCATATATGGGCAGCGACGTCACGGGCATTGAGGACCTGCGCTTCAATACATAACCAACACTTTCCATCTCACGGGGAGAGCAGCAATTGATTAATAGCTCGGCGAGGGGACACACTGACTGTTATAATAACACTACACCACCAACTCCTGGCTTCCCAGCCGGAGCACGGGAGAGAGTCAGTGGCAAATAGCCATTTTTCTTTTTTCTTAAAAATATAGCAACTTGTTTGCTAGTTTTATTTGTTGGATTTTCTTTTTTTCTTCTTTTTTTTTTTTTTTTGGTGGTTGCTTTTAAGTGTGGAGGGCCAAAGGAGATACCAACGTAGGCTCAGTCCAACCCCTCTCCAAAACGGCTTCTCTGACACTCCAGGTAGCGAGGGAGTTGGGTCTCCAGGTTGTGCGAAGAGCAAATGATGACCGCCAAGGCCGTAGACAAAATCCCAGTAACTCTCAGTGGTTTTGTGCACCAGCTGTCTGACAACATCTATCCGGTGGAGGACCTCGCTGCCACGTCGGTGACCATCTTTCCCAATGCCGAACTGGGAGGCCCCTTTGACCAGATGAACGGAGTCGCCGGAGGTAAGCCGCGTGCTCCCTTCTTGGGCCGGGACTCCCGCAGCTCGTAGGGTATATAGATAGGGCGCGGTGGGTGTGTAGGACTTAGAGGAAAGGTTTGGGGCGAGAGGTGGATGATGTCGACCGAACTGGCTTTGAAGCCTGGAATTCGTGCAGGAGAAGCCCCGCGGGAACGAAGAATTGGGTGGTGGAGCTGGGCGCGCTGACAGAAGTACCGAGTCGCCAGCGAGCCGGCGTGCGTGCGCCGGGCGCGCCCAGCCCCCAGCGGACTCGGGGGTGAGAGTAGAAGAGGTGCACAACCACACTTTGGGGCTTGTGCAGGGCTTTCGGCCGGCGGCACTCCGGTCTCCTCTCTCCTGGGGTAGGGGCAAAGTGAGGAGAAAGTTCGGGGCTCTGGAGGAGCGAGCCGAGCGGTGGCGAAGCTCCGAAGGAAAGAGTACGCTGCTTGTTTCCAGGCAGAGCAGACCCGGGGAAAGTCTGCGAACGCGCAGTCCTTACAGCCTTAAGGAGAGCTCCCACCTGCGCTCCGCCTGAGAAGTTGAGGGGGTTGGCAAGGCGGGGAGGAGGGGTCGGAGGAGGAGGGCGGGACACGGCGGGAAACGGCTCCTTGGCCGCGGAGGGAGACCTGCGGAGGCACTGGTGCCGCTTGTTTTCTTGGCGACGCGGTGAAAAGTGGTCTTCCGCGGCTCCGGAGCCTTTCTCGAAGCCTGGCCACTGGGCTTGGGCTGGGCGGGAACGCGCGTTTGTGGGGCAAGATTGGGAGGGAAAGAAAACCTATAAACTCCTTCCACCGCAGCGCGGAATTCCCTCTAGCAAAGCAGCCTTCCATAGAAGGGCTGCAAGAAAGGGAGGGAGGGAAGGCACCGGAGATGGGGAGCAGCCGGGAAGTCTCGGGCCCCTTCTCGGGCTCCCCTGTAGAGCTGGGCACCTTTGCGGCACCAGCTGGGATTAGTCACCTGGGCGGTGTCTGCCCGGCACCCTACCCATGGGACCCCTAAGCAAAGGAGAAGGAAAGAAGTTCTAAGCAGATGGGGAATTTTTAATATTGTTGTTGCTATTATTGGGTGTTTTTATTGGGGACTAGAGCCACAGATGGCTGTGTGTGGGGAGTTGGGAGTAGCTCATCTTGCTTTCCTGGTGGTGGTTTGAGTCCCAGGCTGGGCTGGCTACCACAGTGGGATATTGAGCTAAGCTCTTCTTACTACCTGTGGACAGCGATTTCCCCACCTGTGCTAGGGGAGAAAGTGCTAGGTTGCTAGGCCTTGGGAATGGACCCGTGTGAGAGGGGATGAAAAGGAATTCTTGGCTGCATTCTCATTGTTCCACCTCTATTCTTCCTTTTCCCCAGATGGCATGATCAACATTGACATGACTGGAGAGAAGAGGTCCTTGGATCTTCCATATCCCAGCAGTTTTGCTCCCGTCTCTGCATCCCGAAACCAGACCTTCACTTACATGGGCAAGTTCTCCATTGACCCCCAGTACGCTGGTGCCAGCTGCTACCCAGAAGGCATCATCAATATTGTGAGTGCAGGCATCCTGCAGGGGGTCACTTCCCCAGCTTCGACCACAGCCTCGTCTAGCGTCACATCTGCCTCTCCCAACCCACTGGCCACAGGACACCTGGGTGTGTGCACCATGTCCCAGACCCAGCCTGACCTGGACCACCTTTATTCTCCACCACCGCCACCTCCTTATTCTGGCTGTGCAGGAGACCTCTACCAGGATCCCTCAGCGTTCCTGTCAGCACCCACCACTTCCACCTCCTCCTCTTTGGCCTACCCACCACCTCCTTCCTACCCATCCCCCAAGCCAACCACGGACCCAGGTCTCTTCCCCATGATCCCAGACTATCCTGGATTTTTCCCATCACAGTGCCAGAGAGACCTACATGGTACAGCTGGCCCAGACCGAAAGCCTTTTCCCTGCCCCTTGGACTCCCTGCGAGTCCCACCTCCACTTACTCCACTCTCTACCATCCGCAACTTTACTTTGGGGGGCCCAAGTGCTGGGGCTACAGGGCCAGGGACCAGTGGAGGCAGCGAGGGACCCCGGCTGCCTGGCAGCAGCTCAGCAGCAGCAGCTGCTGCTGCTGCCTATAACCCCCACCATCTGCCGCTGCGGCCCATTCTGAGGCCTCGCAAGTACCCAAACAGGCCTAGCAAGACGCCAGTGCATGAGAGGCCCTACCCCTGCCCAGCAGAAGGCTGTGACCGGCGATTTTCCCGCTCGGACGAGCTGACGCGGCATATCCGCATCCACACCGGGCACAAGCCCTTCCAGTGTCGGATTTGCATGCGCAACTTCAGCCGCAGTGACCACCTCACTACTCACATCCGCACCCACACTGGCGAGAAGCCCTTTGCCTGTGACTACTGCGGCCGCAAGTTTGCCAGGAGTGATGAGAGGAAGCGCCACACCAAGATCCACCTGAGACAGAAGGAGCGCAAAAGCAGTGTCCCCTCCTCATCCGTGCCAGCGGCCTCTACGGCGTCCTGCACCGGGGGCACGCAGGCTGGAGTGCCCCTGTGCAGCAACGGCAGCACTATTGGAGGCTCCCTGGCCACTTGCTCCTCTAGGACCAGGACACCTTGAGACGAGAGACTCAGACTGACACACCAGCTCCTTGAGGGCCCCTAGGCCCTTGGGCCACTGGAACTGCACAACAAACACTACCACCCTCTCTTGCCTTCCTTCATTGGGCAAAGGGCTTTGGTGGAGCCCAGCACTGCCCCCCTTTCCACTTAGAAGCAGGTCCTTCCTAAACGTTAGCCTACCTTAGTCTCTCTTTGGTGAGTTGACTATCAGTCACCCCCAAATCATGGGGAGGTTCTTGAAGGGGTTTGCTGGGGGTCCTTGGCCTAGAGGGCTGAGGGCTAACCCTGCTTTAAAGGGTGGTTTGACTAGGTTTTGTTCCCCTTTTCTAATTTTGACCAATTACAGATTGTTGACTCTGAATCTCAGAGTTGACCTGAGACGTTTTCTACAGCAGGTTGGGAGATGCTGATCCCTTCGGGTAGGGACAGCAAAGACAAGAAGCAAAACTGATGTGCACTTTATGGCTTGGGACTTTTCTGAGGGACACTGTACAGTGAGTAAAGCATGGTCTTTGTGCTGCATTCTGTGGCCCTAGGACAGTGAATCAAAGCTTATCTAGTCCTCTCAACCCTTTAGGCAATATGTATTATAAACTCAGAGAACAGAAGTGCAATGTGATAGGAGGGACATAGCAATATCTGCTCCTTTTTGAGTTGAGAAATGTAGACTATTTTTGCAGTGTATATCCACTCAGATTTTGTGTATTTTTGATGTGCACTGTTCTCCAAGTTCTGAACCTTTGGGAAGAAAAAAAAGCATTTATAACCTCTTGAAATGAGTCAGAGGTTAACTTATTTAAAAGGGGATGTACATATATTCTCTGAAACTAGGATGCATGCAATTGTGTTGGAAGTGTCCTTGGTGCCTTGTGTGATGTAGACAATGTTACAGGGTCTGCATGTAAATGGGTTGCCTTACTATGGAAATGAAAGTCACTCCCTGGGCTTAGTATGGCTGTATATATCTGCCTATTAATATTTGGAATTTTTTTTAGAAAGTATATTTTTGTATGCTCTGTTTTGTGACTTAAAAGTGTTACCTTTGTAGTCAAATTGCAGATAAGAATGTAAATAATGTTACTGGAGCTGACTTGTTTGGTTATTAGCTCTTAATAGTTGTGGAAACATAATTGATTTAGTCTAACATAAAACCACTAACTGAAGTTCAGATACTGGATGCTTTATGACTATGGTGTAAATAAATCCTTTTCAACAATACTTTTTTGCTCTAGAAATCGTTTCTGAAAGATTTTCTGGTGGGAATTCAGTAGTTCACCTAGTGATTTTTAATGCTCTGACCAAGCTAGGATATCCAAGTCTTCTTTGCTACCCTTTCAACGGCAGCCCTCTCACCCCAAAGCAATCTCCATTCATAATCAAACGCTAGTGTTATGGGGATTTCCCCAATGTATTAGTGTAAAAATAGGGAGGCGTTGTTTTGACTCATTGTTCCGTCCTCCATAAGAGCCTATAGCTTCTCTCTGCGCCTGAGTGGGCTCTGGAAAATAAATACTTACAAACAAGTGCCCACTCGGAGACTACACATTTGCAACTGCTTTCAGAACCCTGACCAGGGCCAGGAACTCAAGACGAAATGTAGCTTTGTGGAAAGTGTGGTGGTGTGGTCAAGCTGGAAATGACTTTCAGGTTCTTGGATTAGTTTCATGACCACACAAAACTTTTTGAAAAGAGCTATCACCTCCTCAGATCAAAAATGCATTCAGACATATGGGTGACAGCATTAACGGGTTGCCAAAGGAATTACCCGGGGCTCATTTCTCTCCCCAAGTACTCGTATATTTGGAAGGATCGTTAATCTGCCATATGTTTGGTGGGTCTAGAGATTACCGAAATACTCAGCTCATTAGATAACATAGGTGTACACCTTAAAATCTCAAAGAAAATTTGAATTAAATAGGCAGATGTCCTCCATGGTACTGGATAATGGTTATTAGCAAAAGTACATTATAGGGTTCATTTTACAGTGAGCCTTTTGTAGTAACTTTAAAATACAAAGTCACCAAAAAAGTTGTCTAATATACAAAGCAAATGATTGTCTTTATTAAGCCACCTTTGTCTAAAATTGGGCCTAAAGACGTAGCCTCATCCACTGCCTCCAGATCCCCCCACAAGTATTAACACTGGAGTGCCCACTCTTCAGCCCCATTGTCCGCGAACTGTCCCGTGTCCTGGCTGACGATTCATGGCCTGCATTTCAGCAGTACAGCTACTCCTGGGAACTACTTTTTGCCCTACCAGTACTAGGATTTGAGATCTAGTATGTGGAGATGATTAATCCTTTTATTTCTTCTCTGCCCAAATTTAAAGATGTAGAATACCTCTTTCTATAACTGCTAAATGGAAGTTTCTAACCTTCAGTGCCAGATTGTTCTAATGACTGGTGTTATTTTGCTAAATTCCTATTTCCTAGCTTGTCAGCATATTATCATCCTTGTTTGGCCAATCTTGTTTAATATGTATAAAACAATGCCGTTTTGACAATTGTTTTAATGAAGTCTTCCCTCCTACCAAAATTTCATTATATTAAAATACAGCACACCTATAGTTTATAAGAGCTGTAATTTTCTTGACAAATTTTAATTTCAGAGCAGCTTCAGTCAAAATGTAAACACTGTTTACAAAGCAAAAGACTAGAAAAAGATTAAGTACATTTTATGACTCAAATTGGTTACATAATTACTTTTACCCTGACATGGGCCTCATCAAGTAGTAAAACATACCATAAGGTGTTGTTTCAAACTTGTGGCTTTTACTCCTCAATTTCAACAACCTTTAACCAGATTTTATTTTTGGCTTGAAACATTTAGGTATTTTCCACAGGTGTCTCATTTTTCACTCAAGAAATAAAGTATATAAAGCCAAGCCTGTTCCTTATTATATTCAATGCTTTATTGAGTAATTGTATTATTGATGTTTCTGCTGCTACTTGGAATTCTTATTAAAAATAAACTTCTGGAGAGTAACTCTGTAAAGACTACAATGCATTTGAGATGGTTCAGTGCACATTAAAAATAGATCATTAAATCTAAATAAGGTCTTAAATTATTCATAAACAGGCTATTTATTGTCAGTATCCTGCTAATGAAATTAAGGCACCTTGTTTGGTATATATTTATTAAAAACAGCTGTGGTGATATTTTAATAGTCCAGTACAGTGTGCATGTGTTGAAGAATGGTCAACATCATTCCAAGTGCCTAAAATGCCTCCAGTCCAAACAAACAAATTTTACTGTAAAAAGAAAGACAAGAAAATACTTAAGTCCAAAGATTCTTTCGTGTGTGGATGAAAGTATTTTTTCTTGTACTAGCTTATTTTTCTTAGGTTAAATGAAGATATTTTCTATTGCAGCAAAATAGTAGGATTAAACATTAAATAGTTTCAGATATGTTCAGACTGTTTCAAAGCTCACTCTCAAGGAAATAAACTTTAGAATCTGCAGGTCACCCTTTTCTAGCACAACACAATCTTACAGTATAGACCATGAACCTTTAATGTTAATTACAACAATGTCACTATAGCAGTACTTTCCTTCTCCATTTTGCACTAGTCAAATAAGATTTACCTCTAAACAATTTCAAACATGCCTTTATTTTCCATAAGTACACTGATTTTAATCCAGAAATGTAAACATCCCTGGATATGAAGATTCAGTATTTATATGGGACTTCACGTATGATTTTCTTCATTGACAGTAGATGCCTCTGCTTGGAAGGGATCAGTGGTCCGGAGTTCAGACCAGGAGAGTTACAGAGTGTTACTGCCCCCAGGTTAGAGTTGAACTGCAGTGAGCAGAGCCCTGAATTAAAGGTGTATTGCTTCTTCATTGAGCAGTAGAGCCATAGCACAAAATCCAAAGTCATTTGGAATACATGAGTGATGACAGAGTCCTCCTGGGATGCCAAGACTGAGGCACCTACCAGGGGATGATGCAAAAGGAGGAATAAAAGATGAAACTTTGGGGGAAGTTCAAGGATATTGGTGCTAAAAGGTCAAAGAACCCACTCTGGTTGACAAACACTTATTACTTTAAAAAGAGGCTCACCATTTTCATTAATAAACAGCAATTGGTATAAATTCAATCCATGCAAATCAGGCTTAGTAAAAGAACACTTCTCATAAAGTAGTAGGTAGGTACACAATACTCTCCATTGATATAGTGGCCATTGATATAAGAAAATTAAAAAGCTTTAGGAGTATTTAGACAGACAACTTCTTACCCATGAGAGGAAGTTATTGCATGTTATTCAACAGGAAAGTTTAAGTGGTTAGTCTCATTGTGCTCATTAGTCTTTATAGGGAAGACAACTTTTTCCTGGTTGTTATTAAAACAGTATATCGCAGGAATACAAAGAAATGCAATAGCAGCACACAAAGACAGTCATGACTAACAGTTTATGCAGAAAGGTGCAAGTTTTGCACATTTGCCTTTGTATTAAGAGTATTTTTTTTTTAGTAGCTCACTGTAACAGGTTACATTTTGTGTTCCCCATTAATTTATTCAGAATTTATTAGTGAACCAAGAGGTTCACTGTTCCTTTTCAACTAGAGACATTATATTGCTGTTTTGGCCTGCAACAATTTGTTTTTCTTTTGAAAAGCACCTTAGTTGTTTTTTTTTTTTAATTAAGTTTGCTTATACTCGAGTACTTTAAAACTTTTTATAGTGAAGTTTGGGGGAAAAAATTCCTCCTCTATTTCTGGCCCATTGCCAGAATTTTCTGTAGGTGAGTTTAATGTGTTCCAGGTTATATTATAACATGCACATTACTATCCACAATCTTATTAATCATCTTTATGTTTTACAATATAATTCAAAACTGGTAGCTATGTGAGTGATAACCAAACACATTCATACTGTGCTATGACAAACACCAATTTGGTGAACATTTTTCTAAGAAAATCATAATTTGCATATGTAGAACTTCTTTTCAAACTGAACATATGAAGAACTACTTCAAACTGCCCCCAAGACATATTAGACCACACTACAATGTGAAGCTACCATAAAATGTTAGTAACCTTGGAGAAAATTCTTGGCATTACATTCATCATGTTTTTTAACATAGTGGCACATCACCTTCAATAAGCATCCTTTTTGTAAATAAAAAAATTCATTCATCAAGAATTTACCTTTTTCCATTCTATTTTTAAAACTGGGAACAGATATTCCTTCACTTTGGGCCTCTGTAACCCAGTATGCATAAAGAAGCAAAGGCACATACTTTTTTTTCCTAAAGGGTCCCAACTTCCACCAACAGTAAATCTCCCCTTATCATAGATATTAGAACTGAACTGCCACATGGGCAAGTCCATCAACAGGGCTTAGACAACAGCTGAGTAAATTTTAATGTGCTTATTTCTAATTAGTTTTAATTAAAAGTTTGTGAAAAAAGAAAAGGAATCCTGTAAATAGTAAAAAGAGAGAAATAGTGCTCTACAGCCTGAAGCAAACAGTGTCGATGTGTTTGTAAACAGGGCCAAGCTGCTCACCCTATTAAAATGACAAAAAATAAAACCAGACACAGATAGCTCCACTGTTAAAAGGTGGGTGTGGGAAGTGTTTTGCCCGAAGTTTTGGACCCTAAAAATGGCCAGCAGTGGAGTTAATTCTCAATTCTGTAGCCTTGACCATCAGTGCTTGTCTTTTCCTATAGAAAACCACACTAGATGAAGCAAGCAATGGCTCTCTCCTGCCTGAGAGAGACGGTTCTGAGAACAGGGCTACCAACAACACAGCTAGAACCACCACCCCTCTGGAATATTAGGGCTGAGAAAATTTGAAACAGTCATTAACATTTTTCTCTATTTTTACGGGAAAATACTGGGAGTAAACAGGGACATGGAATTCAACTGCTGGCTAGCGCTGTTTTACATTCAGTTGTTTGAAGCATGCAGATTTCTGCGTCTCTGAATCTTCTGATTAGAAAATACAGAATTACCCTATCACCTCTTACACCAATGCAAGAAAAAAAATAAATTCAGGTTAACATAGTTTTTGCATTAAAGGTGAAATGTGCAAACAGAAATCTGCTCAACTCACAGAGCTGCAGACTCATAGGAAGATAAACTGTGACAATTTGTCCTAAAATATGTAGGTGTGAATTCCTTAGTAGTTGCTGCTAGAGTAAACCAGATGTAGCTACTGGGCAAGGGGAAGAAAGAATATCCTGTCCTCTTCACGCATAGTCATGTTTTGGGGATGATTCCTCAACTCTGGAAGAATGATTTAATTTTCACAACGAATTATTCAGACAGGGCAGCTCACTTTAGACAGTACCTCATCTCTTTAAAACTAGCTTTTAACCAATGATCTGACTTAAACTAAAACCAACTCAAACCCATTGGATCATGCACAGTCAATAAGTTAAAACTATAATACAAAATAAAGGGCATAAGAACATAAGGAAAAACAAATCCTATTTACCCAAGGTAGAGGCGGGGACAAAACCTTTCAGTGTATTTTGTACAGAATGGGGAACAGAGAGAATATTTTCATTATGGCTTTAGGATGGAAGCACTTCAGATAGTCCCATGTTCTCTCCCCCTCCCCACAAATCAAAACCCTGGTGGCAATGACAGAACCAGAAAACCTAGCCTCCCCGCCTACCCCACCCCCATAACCGTGCCTGCTGGCTGCAGTCCAGTTGCCTGTGCTTCCCAAGACTCCGGAGGAAGCAACTACAGTCCACTCCAGTAGATCCAATGCCCAGGCAGCCTGGGGTTAGGGAGAGAGCCCTTGTGGTGGGGTCGCTGGCAGCCAGGCCCAGATCTGAGTAGAGCACGTCTTCGGCCCAGAGCTACCGGGCGCTTGCAGGATCAAGGGGCGACCTTGGGACCTGGATAGGGTTCTCCCTCGCACCAGAAGTCATCAGCCTGCGGGGTCTCCAGGAGCCACACCTCTCGGGGCAGGTCACAGGTCGATCCGGAGGGCTCCTTTGCCCTGACAGGTTCCAGCACCCGGTAATAGTGGCAGTCTCGGCCGTCATCGGGGTCGTAGGGCGGGGCCAGGATGTCCAGGAAGGCAGCGGGCCCGTCTACAGCGTCGATCTGGTGCAAGTTGTCCCGGTGCGGTGTAAGGACGCAGGGGCCGCTGGCCTCGGTGTACTCCGCCCGCGAGCGCAGCACGCCCAGCCGAATGGCGTCCCGCTCCCGGGGCTGCAGAGGAGGTTCGAACTGCTGCTCTGGTGGGGGGGCCCGCTGCCGTTGCCCGCCACCTGCCTCCAACTTGTCCATGCAGCTGATACGGAGGGTGCCGTAGAGCACCTTGAGCATGCCATGCATGCCAGGGTGGTCGTGCAGTGGGATGGACGTGCCGCTCTTGAGCAGGAATACGCCGAGGCTGAAGCCGTCCGTCTCGTAGATGTGCATGTAGGTAACGGGTGGCAGGTTGGGCGGCAGAGGCTGCAGCGTGGCCTTGCGCGGGGCGATATTTAGGTCCTCAGCGCGGACCTGAGTCAGCAGGCTCTTCAGCTTGCTAAGGTTCTCCGGGAAGCCCTGCGGCAACGGCGCCTCGGGGCCGGGCACCGCTCCGCGGTCGGAAGCGCTGCGGCCGCCCCCGCTGCCTCGGAAGGTGAGGCACGCCTGACGGGCGATCCGTTGGATCAGGGAGGCCATGTTGTCTCGGGGCATGCTCGGCTGTTCCTCCGAGTGCCGAGGCCGGCCCCCTGCTTTCCTCCGCCCCTTGTGGTCCCCGGTGGCCGCCAGGGCTCCGTGCAGCCCCGGGCGAGACACGAGGCCCCGCAACTACCGGTGGGGCACGGGACACCGCTGCCGTTAACCTCAGCTACCACGAGCTCCGAGAAACCGGGCACGCCCGCCTCACGCCCCCTCCGGGCGCGCACGCGCACGGTCCACACCCGGCACTCACGACCCTGGAGCAGGTACCGGACTTGGGGACTGTGGCGGGCTTTGACTTACGCTTGACGCCCCACAGCTGCGGCCCGTACTTAGGACGGTGGCCGGGCGCTCCGAGAGCCTTGCACTGCATGCTGGGACTTGTAGTGAGAAATTCCGCAAGAGCGCTGAGAGAGTTCCCTCTGTCAGCTGAAAAAGGGGAGGATTAGATTTGTTGGTCATAAAGCGACCTTCATTGCACTTCCAAGGTGTTCGCGTATTTAATAAAAGAACTGGGGCGCAAGAAAAACAGCCAGTTAACTACAACTCCCGGCATCCCCTGCAGACTTGGGTGACGCACTTCCGGCAGGTGGCTTGTAGCTGGTGGAGGCTTTTGGCCATCCTAAGAACAGGCCGAGAGGTCTTTAACCTTTTGACGCCGCTAGGGCTGGGTCGGCGGGGCGGGGGTACTTCACTCTGGCCTGACTCCTGGGAAGGTAGCCGTTCAGTTAACTTAAGCATTTCATGGTCTTCCTCGCAGCACTGTCTGCCACTGGGATTACAACGGCACTTTTTGTAATTTTTTGTTTCTTAGATGAGAGGGTTGAGGCCTTCCCTGGAGGTCACAGTGACTACTCTGCACAGCTGTCCCCAGCTGTTGTTTGCACCCGAGTCTGATGACGCTGCTCTTCTGGTTAGAGAGCACAGTAGTTTTTTTGCTGCGACTCGGGAGGCCGTTTGTTGTCACTGAATCTGTACACTACTGTTTATCAAAACCGGGTTTGCCTAAAAAGCACCAGGTTGACGGCGGGGCGTGGCGGGGGAGGGGAAGGGAGGACGCTTTTTAAAAATATAGGTTACTGGTCACCAGAGTTTGATTCACTAGATGATTCTGAGGCATCCTGTAAGAAACAATGGTCTGTGAGAATCAGGAGTTTCAAGTTCCTTTGGGCTTCCAAAGTTAAACATAGGCTTCTTGTCCATTTCGTATTTGGAGTGGATTAGTAAATCTTTTTCAGTTAAAAATGGCATGCTTTTTTTTTTTTTATGGATCTGTGTAACCTATGTGATGAACACCGTGAAACCTGTATAATGAACCTATATAATGCTAGGCACTGTGTTAAGTGCATTACCTTAATCCTCACAACAACTCTTAAGAGATAAACACCATTATTCCCAGTTTGCAGATGAGGGACTAAGTTGCTCGAGGATGGTAAGTAATCTGCAGGGCATACAGTTTAACCAAAACCAGTAGCATGAATTGGTATTAAAAGCACCAAATGTGGAGGATATTGATTTTCCAGTCTGTTGTGTCACTTTTATGTCTTTAGATTTTTAATTTATTCACTCGTAGAATGTTGGGGTTCTGAGGCTAACAGTTGTTCTGCACCCTGGTTACTCATCAGAAGCCCATGGGGAGCTTTATGAAAGTAAAGAGTGGGGGGGGGTCATACCCCAGAGATTATGATTCAGAACCAGTGTGAAGCCTAGAAATTTTATTTTTAAGCTGTTCCCCAAATGATTCTTGATTATCAGCCCAGTTTGAGACCCACTGTTAGATCTTTAAATAGTGAATCAGTTCTTAATATTTGGTGACTTTGATAGGGTTATTAATTTGTTTTAGAAAAGGACTTTTAAGATTAATTCTTTTTCAAAGACTGCCATGCCATTTTTAATGTATTTGAATGTACTGTCAAAGTTCGCTTTCACCATGCAATGAAATCCCAGGCAGTTGGTTTCTCAAGTGAGGAATATTTGAGAGAAAAATCTCTCTTCATATGCAAATCTGGATATTTATTTATTGGTTTTACTTCTACTAATATATGATTATTGGGAGGTATAGACTTCATGGAACACAGACTTTAGTGACATACTTGTACAGATGTGTTTGATTTCTGATTCTGTCACTTCTTGAAGTTGGCTGTAATTTAACTGAAGCTCATCTATAAAATGGAATAATATATGTAAAACACTGGGGTACCATGTAGAACATTGTAGTTGTCCTATAGGTAGCTATTATTATAGTTTAAAAATGGTTAAAAGCTGTAAAGACCAATGAATTTAAATAATGCAAGGGAAGACCCCCCAAAAGCCCAGAATTATTTTCCGGAAGGTGGGCACCTTATAGTACAGGCATCCCCCACTAGGTGAGTGTTCTAGGAACCCATCTGTATCATTGTACCAGCTGGTATTGTTGTGAGAGGCTGTGTTCAGCTTCAGTGAGTTTTTTGCTGACTCTTTCAACACTTTTGCTTATGTCATGATGGGTGATTTTTGAACCCACTTGCCCACACTCTGGTGAGTGTTCAGTTTTTGACCAAAAATGGCATGACTCTAATGCTCCATCCTCCATTCACCTAATCTCATCCCAAGTGACTTTTTTTTAAAAGATTTATTTATTTATTTTTAGAGAGGGAAAGGAGGGAGAAAGAGAGAGAGAGAGAAACATCAATGTGTGGTTGCTGGGGGCCGTGGCCTGCAACCCAGGCATGTGCCCTGGCTGGGAATCAAACCTGCGATACTTTGGTTCTCAGCCTGCGCTCAATCCACTGAGCTATGCCAGCCAGGGCTCCAAGTGACTTTTTGTTTATTTGCTTTCCCAGGTGAAAAAAGTCCTCAGAGGGAAACATTTTGCTGATGTGGAAGTGGTGAAACAAAAGACAGCAGAATCACTAACAGGCAGCAAAATCAAGTAGTTCAAAAAACTGTTTTGAGCAGTGGAAAAAAGTCTCAATAGGTGTATTGCATCAAATGGAGAGTACTTTGAAAGTGTCTGAAGTTTAAACATGTATGAATAAATACACAATTTTTTAATAAATAAATTCTGGCTTTTGGGGGGTCCCCCCTTGTATTTGCCAAAAATTAAAATGAAATTTGACTTGTCTTGAGAATCAGTTTCAAGGTAGAAATAAAAAAAATATTTTATTGGTTAAGCCATATTACTGATAATACCATCCCTCAGGCCCTTGCTATTCCTTGTTTTGCCAGAGTACAAAGTTTCCAAAGACTGCTTGTATCAGAACCACCTGGGGGTATTGGTTGAAGGTGCAGATTTCCCGATCCTATGGAAACTGCTAGGTATCCACAGGGCATGTGGTACTTTTTTTAGGCCACAGACAGGCCAACTCCATAATCCCTTTTGATGCTGCTTTTTCTGTTTTCCTCAGTGTTGCAATAAGCAGAATGAACACCAAAAGAAATTCCAAAAAGGGAATAGACCAAAGAGAAGTGATAGTGAAAAAGTGCTAGAAATACAAGGTAGAAACAAGATTTGGGAAAGTTTGGCATAGGTGGAATCTATCATTTGATAAATAGTAAGCATCCCCTTTTAGGCTTTGGGGATTTGGCAAGGAATATCTGCGTTCCCAAGGAGTTTACCTGCAAGTGTGTGTATATTCGGAGGGTTGGGGGTTACGGGTTATTACACAGTACAAATAAATGAGCAACATAATTTCAGACAAAGGTAAGTTTATGAAAACAAAACAGGATGATAGGATGGTATGTGTGGGGAGTGTGTGTAGTGTTACTTTAAATTGGGTTGTGGGGGCTACTCCTGATATGAAGGAGTCAGCCATGGAAAAATCTGGGGTCATAGCCCTCCAAGTCCAGGAAACAGCCTGGGTGGGAAGGAGCTGGGTATAATTGGGGACTAGAACAAAGACCTGTGGGGTTAGAGTACATAGTGACCTTCAGAGAGAGATAACATTGGGGAGGTAGATAATGACCATATTACATGGGACATTCTGGCTATGAATAGGGGGTGATGGGGAGTTCGGGGTCATTGTAGGGAGCTGGATTTTATTATAAGTGTGGTGAGAAGCTTTTGAAGGAGAGCTTTGGGCAAAAAGACCTGATCTCATATTTTTCAGAGATTGAGTGGGGCTGCGGGGAGAGTGTGACAGCAGGGAAACCCTGATTGGGGGCAGTAATCTAGAGGAAAGACAAGAAAACTAGTGTAAAGATTAGGAATCTATTTCATAGGTAGAGCTGACAAGGCTTGCTGATGAGCTATTTCTTTGCCAATTTATTTCTTAAAGTATTTTTCTCTCCAGTTTTCATTTTCATGAGTTGACAGCTATGTGGTGATAGGTAAGACTGATGAAGCTTAAATCTTAACTCCTGCCCACGTCTATTAAATTTGGGAATGGGGGAGCACACAGAAGCTTGAGTAAAGCTGAGGTTTTTTCATAGTTGCTTAATTAACCAGGAATTAAGAACTGGAAGAACCCCCGGCATACATATATACGAGATGTGTCCAGAAAGTATCCAGCCATGCACTATGAAAAATACAGACATTTACAGAAAAAGGTACAAGATACAAGAAACATTGTACATAGGACAATGGCACGTTCAAAGTAGGCACCTTGGGACCTCACACAGTTCTCCCAGTCTCTGTCAGCTGCCCCCTCATATATTCCTGAGTCTCATCTATGGTCTGAAATTAATGTCAAGTTGTAAGAACAAAACAAATAGTTGCAAAGGCAGAAGAGCTGGTTCTAGGCATGGCTTTCCTACTAACCAGCTGTGTCTCTTGAGCAAATCACTTGACTTCACTAAATCCCTATTTCTTCCTGGTTCAGGGAGACAATCCCTAAGATTCCTCATAGCATCTCATTAATCCATTGTGGATGATGGAGATAATCATAAGGACGATTCAGGCAAAACCAAACATGGATTTTCTCATATCATTTGTCTGAAATTATTATACCATAACTCTCTTAGCTCTGTCTGGCTCTGCTAAGATCTTATAAATTAACTTGGCTCCACTCTACTATGATTGAACTTTGTGTAGTCTGAAGTCAAATCACTTTGGTGTATGGGCTGTTATATGCTAAAGTCGGGTTAGACTTTAGATATACACGTTGGTGGGGTAAATTGCAGAGATTGTATTGTGTGCTATAAGCTGTAAACATTGTTTTTTAGCTGTGTGATTCTATAGACCAGTGCATGTGAGGTTGGGATGAAAAAGGACTTATGTTATCCTTTTTTGTCTTCCTTGCCAGTGTCTTATTTCAGGCCATGGGAGGCAAGAAGGAAGAAATTAACAATTAGGAGCATGCATAGGGAGGTTGTGGGGTATAGCTTTCACAAGTCAATAATGAAGAGAGGCTTTTGCTATGTTCAGTCTGAAGCACTGCCAAAGGCCAGATATTACCATTTTGAGAGGTGATTTGAGATGATAACACTCCCTTACGAACTTGGTATTAAAGGTTTTCCTCTTCATCTTTAAATAGTGCAATTATTATGAGACCCAAAATAGTTCTGAACTGTAAATTAAATCCAAACACCCTTCACCTCTCTTAATTAACTTTACCCCCCAATTTCATGCTTCTTGTTTTTCTTTCCCCACTTTCTTTCCTCTCAGAAGACATCAGCTATCTCTACCTCCTCCACTTCCCCATCTGTCCTTTTCCTCTTGGCAGAAAGAGATTTTTACTTTATATTTATTTTAATTAATGGAGTTGAATCACAAGTGCTGAAACAGTTGATGTTCATCTTTAAGAGGTTGTGAAAGGGAAAATCATCTTTTTTAACTTGGCAGAAAAGAACTGTATGTTCATTGCTGCTGTCTGCCCGAAAAATGACTGCAGAAGGGTCAGGGGAAGCTTCCAGAGTTCTGACCTCTTGCAGAGAACAGACATCATACCCTAGGATCACAGGCAGTGAAGATGGGCAGAACTCTTCAGAATGAAATTGTACTGTCTTGGGAAATGCCTTTCTCAAGGGATGCTTAGTAAATATTGTTTGATGTTTAATGGTGTACCAATTTAGGATCAACCTCCCCAGGAACAAAATAGCAGGATGCACCTTAATTGTTTGAACACTCTGATTAATAAATCCACCATAGGTTTATCATATTTTCCTTTTTAGTTGGACAAGGCAAATAATACTTTGTTTTTTTAACCTGCTCCCTTTTATTAAATTTAAATATTTTATTTTTTGTGCTATTGCAGTTGTCTCAATTTTTCCCCCTTTACCTCCCTCATCTAGCCCACCCCCTACTCCCACAGTCAATCCCCTCACCCTTGTCCAAGTTCATGGGTCATACACATATATTCCCTTCACCATCTTTCAACCAGTCTCCACCCCCCCTTCTCTTACAGCTGTCAGTCTGTTTCCAGATGTTTCCAGATGTTTCCAGATAGAACCAGATGTTTCCATGCATCTGGTTCTATTTTGCTAACTAATTTTATTCATTAGGTTCTACTTATAAGTGAGATCATATGGTATATGTCTTTCACAACCTGGCTTATTTCACTTAGCATAATAGTCTTCAGTTCCTTGCATGCTGACACAAAAGGTAAGGATACCTTCTTTCTTTGTGCTGCGCAGTATTCCATTGTGTAAATGTACCATAACTTTTTTTATACACTCATTTACTGATGGGCACATACACTGTTTCCAAATCTTGGCTATTGTAAATAGCACTGCTATGAACATAGGGGTGTGTATATTCTTTCAAATCAGTGTTTAGGTTTTGTTAGGATATATTCTTAACAGTGGAATTGCTGTGTCCAAAGGCAGTTCAATTCTTAATTTTTTGAGGAAATTCCATACTGTTTTCCAGAGTGGCTGCACCAATTTGCATTCCCACCAACAGTTCCCTTTTCACTAGGGTTCCCTTTTCTTCATCTCCTCGCCAGCACTTGTTGTTTGTTGATTTATTGATGATAGCTGTCTTGGCAGGTGTGTGGTGATAACTCATTGTGGCTTTAATTTTCATCTCTCTGATAATTAGTGATGTTGAGCATTTCTTCATTTGTCTGTGGGCCCTTTGTATGTCCTGCTTGGAGAAGTTTCCATTCAGGTCCTTTGCCCATTTTTGGATTGGATTGGATTGTTTTCTTGGTGTTGAGTTGCATAAGTTCTTTATATATTTTGGAGATTAAACCTTTGTCTGTGTTGTTGGCCCTTCCAGTTCTCCCTTCCAGTAGGTTCCCTTTAACCTGCTCCCTTAAGTGTATATCTCAGAATATATTCTGGGGCATTTGACAGACTTGAAATAAATAGGTACAGTATTACACATGTTTCCTGGAAGAGTGAAATGCTGCTAATCAAAGTCTTCATTTGAAAAAAGAATAAACTGAAAATCTTGTCCATTTGATGCTCTGTTATAGATAGCACTTTAGAGAAAGTGTGATAAATGGTGCAATTTGAAAGTGGGATAGCAGGAATTAAGGAAGAAAGAACAATGGACTTGAATGGATGCAAATTCTCATTTTGGCTCTACACAGCCTGCCATGTGACTTTGGGTAAGTCATTTCACTTCTTGGAACCTCATTCCCCTTATTTATAAAGTGAAGAATTTAGTCTGGATGATTTATTCTTTCCTCCCAGCTTTTAAAAAAATGTGAATTTTTATATTATAATTATATGAAATCAATATAATTTAATGCTGTAAAATACTGCAGAGCATCATAAAAGACACTTTTTAAATACAGCACTTGAAGAGAACACTCAGTAGCATGCATACAATGATGTTTGATTTCTCTTTTATCTGTGTTATTTCTACCTAAAATATATTATATTGACATTTCTTATATACGAATCATTGAATAGAATGAGCAAGAGTTCTTGTTTAAAATAATTTTTGCCATTATTGTTAAGTTTCTACATTACTTTTTAAGGAAATGCCTTTTTTCCTAAGCATAAATTACCATGCAACAAGCGTGCCATATGTTGCCTTTAGGAAAAGCAAGACATGCCTTGAGTAACTATACATTTCCGCAGGACCTGCTGGGGTAATTGACAACCAATACTGCAGCTCAGAAAAATTTCTTTAAAGGAGCAGGGAATAGTTTAATTACATAATTAGTCCTGGTCAGCCTATAATGAATGTACAAGTAGCAATGAATTTGGGCTGCTCAAACCCATTTTTTCTCTTTTGTGTTCCTTTGCTTTCATTAACAGCTCTAACTAGTGAACAATTTATATCTTCATGCTAACAATCAAGTTTATTATCAAGAAATTCTTTGCAAGTGATAAAGCAATGAGACCTGACATTGGTTGCGCAACATTAAGTGATTATGTTAAGTAATGCCATTTATTGCTTAGCCATCGTGCTGCTATATTATGGGAAATAAATAGGGCTTTTAAAAGCAGTACACACTTCCTTGATTTTGATGATTGCTTTATTTATCAAACCTAGGCAACTAGGCAAGAGATGTACCTCAATTTGGAGTTCTTTCTCAGTGGCTTGCAGCAGACTTGAATACAAGGATACTATTCCATAAATCTGCCAAAAGCAACACCCTCAAAAAAGAGCCTTCCTTATTGTGGTTTGAAGGTTCTTACATTTGGAAAGGCTTGTGATAAATTTCTGTAAATGAAAACCTTCCCTTGGCTCTCTTTTCCTGTTTGGAGACAGTTTTCAATCTAGTGAATGGCTGAAGGCATCATTGTGGTTTTTCCTCACATCCCTCCACTGCCATTTGCCATTACTGCGGGGGTGGGGGTGGGGGAGGGGGTGGTCACAGATGAGTACATGAAAAAGAGAGGGGAATAATAAAAGGAGGGTAGAGAGCTTTCAGGTGTGGAAGTGCGGGAGTTACCAAAGACACTGTGGTCATGCCCCTATGACTTAATGTTATGAAGTGTTAATGTCAAGAAGACATTTGTGTTGCTCTGGTTCTGGAGCAACTGAAATACTTCATTATATAACAATCAGACATGGGTTTTGAAAAATGGATATTTTATATTTCTACAGACAGATTATCCATCTACAAAGAGATATCATTTGCCATATCAGAAACCAGTCTGATTCCAATAGAATTTATAGAGCTCTTGAACATACAATGTGTTGTGTTCTTATAAAAATGCTGTTGTACTTACTAATACTCTAATAAGATTTGTTAGAAAGTTAATTGGCCAGTTAAAAGCAGTTTAAATTTAAGTAATTCACTACTTACTATTTAAGCAGAATTAAAAATATATAAACAATTTTATTCTGATTGGAATATGAACACTGGCTTATAATTTCTTATCTTGCAGCTTCCCATCTGGCTGATCTTGAAAATACTTTTTTTCTTTTTTTCTCCAGTAACTAGCAATTAGAGTTTCAGAAATGCCAATTTTAATTAAAACTCTCATTTCCAATGTAACTTACATGAACTATATACAGCCTCTTCATTTTATTCAATTGACTGTTTTTGAAAAAGTAATTTAAATAATTCAGAGTCAGAATTAAGATGTTCCAGAAATATTAAGAAAATAGTGCAAATCCTTCCAAGTTATGGTCATTTTTATTCTTACCATGGACACAGTAATTTCATTGAGATTAGTATTTTTATCATCCAAATATTGACCTTACAGAAGTTAGTTCATATAAAACAGGGTTTCTCAGCTTCAGTACTATTGACGTTTTGGATTGGCTCATTCTTTATTGTGGGGGCTGTCCTGTGCTTCGTGGGATGCCTAGCAACATTCCCAGCCTCTATCCACTAGATGACAGTAGCACCAATTGCTGCCCTCCCCTCCATGTTGTGACAACCATAATTTTCTTCAGAAACTGACAAAAGGTCCCCAAGCTGGAGGCCCAGGTTGATAATACAGAATAAAACCTTGGTAAGTTCTTCCTTTAAAATCATTTTAGTATAAAGAAATGAAATGTGTTTAACTTGGATATCTAGATACTCTTTAGTAGGTGAAATCTTAGTAGAAATAAAACAAATGAATCAGAGCCTTGCTGACTTCCAGTTTGGAGTGGTGTGGGGGGCACTGGAAGAATATTCCTGCTCTCCAATTCCACTGGAATATGCCACAGGGCCTGCTGTAGCACTGGAAGGTTACACTGTAAGAATTTTTTTCCTTTTAAAATGAAAATATCCCTGAGAGGAGCATCCTTTTACATTAAAACTGAAACTTTAGTTTTCAGCTTAAAACTAGCATGTTATTAACATATAAATACCTTTTTTATGACAAGGTCCTTCAGGAAGAGGCCTCAGAAGAAATCACCTTGGGAATTGAGAGTTGGTGGGGGAATGGGAAGCAAGTACCACGTGTGGGAAAAAGAATGAAGAAAGGGAGACAGAAAGCACTAAGAAGTTCCTTCACACCACATTTTTTAATGGGTCAGACTCAGTCGCTTTTGCCAGGTTTCAGCGTTTGTTTTTTCCTCCTACTCTCTTTTCAAAAGTCTAACTGAACATCAAGTAGAATATTAGTTTCACCGGTTCTTACTTTCTGGCTGTCTAGTTTAACATTGTGCATTGACCACACTTTTTTTTTTAAGGTTCCTTGCCTCAAACTGGTCTAATAGTTCTTTTTTAGTTTTGGCTTATGCATAATATAGAAGCAGTCATCTTAATAGTATACCTAAGTGACAGGTTTCACATTTATCTCTTTTGACAAGTTTTTCTAATCCAGCATTATGTTTTTACTTTTCTCAACTCAGATTTTCCCACAAGCTTTCACATAAAATTTTTGACAAATAATAGTGTTTTATTATTGATAATAGTAGTGATAGTATACTAATATTGATGGTTAAATGAGTGTTCCCCTTTTAATAATTTGCTTTAGAATCATGAATTCCAATAGATATTCATGATTTCACAGAGTGGTAATTACAGACAAGGTAAAACACTGAATAGAAGTTTAAATTATTCCAAAGGAATAGTAACTAGGAAAGATCCTTGATTATTCTGGATTCATATTGTCTTTACTTAAATACGTTTTATTCTTACTGTTAGCTACCTTCTACTCTATTTATTCAGACAGTCATAAACTATCACGAACATAAAAGGTGATAGAAATCTGGGGACTGAATGTGAAAACAGCTGACCCAAACTACGTGAACCTGTCCTGACCTGTCTAGGGTGGTCAGAATTGTGCCATGCAGTCCTTAGACTGTACTTCTCCCAACAGACACAGTGTATGTTACAGATGTTACTGAATGTCGTCAACAGAACAGTCGCAAAATATCGTAGATCAGAACAAATGGTTGGTTACTACCTGGAAATCCCATAGATTTTGCAGCAGTTCCCTACATTATATTACTCATAAAGTACTTAATAAATTGTTGACCAAGAAACTTCCTGCACACATTTTATAAGACAACATTAGATAGAAATATATTTGCTTTAAAATTTTGCAAAAAAACGAACCTATGCACTTTGGTTTCTTGAACTCCTGCCTCAGGCTGTGATCTTACTGGGGCTGATAAATGCAGTAACCAAACCTGTAAGAGGTAAAGTGACAGAGCCCCAGAGCTCACGCAGAGTGTGGGAATCTTAAGAGAGTGCCCACCCCCACAGGCCATTTCCTCACCATAGTGGGCAGAGGTGGGAGAGGGAGTTCAAGGATTGGGTTATACGTTTCTTGAGGAGGGTGAAGACTACATCTAATTAAAATATTTTTAGCAAAACCAAGGATGATACTGTGAATATCTTAACACATGTTAGTGACTACAGGGCTCACTCCTTTTGCACTCTTCCAAGCAGGGCACATTCTGGAATACACTCCCACAAGAAATGGTAATTGGAGAGTGTTCTGGGGAAGTGAGGACAGCACTGCAGAGGAGGAAAGAAAATCTGGTGCGGAGATGCTGCTTTAATGTGTAATTTGCCCAATTGGTGGAACAATGGATTCTAAATTGCTTTCCTCTTTTTTTCTATTAAAAAAAGAGAGAAGGGGTGGAGATAAACAGCCTTCTTTTAGATTTCTGGGAATCAGGTATGGGGCATTAAAATGAACTGTGAAAGAAATCAGCCCACCTCAGAATTTGTGATTAGTAGTGGCACCGTTGCTTCCCCTCCTCTCCGGTCCCCAGTAAGGGGTACACTTGGGAAGTGCACCAGGCCCTGGCTGCACACACAAGTTCACTGAGAAGAGAGCGTTCTTGCTCCAAGTGTGTTATGCTCAGGGGACAAGTTTTGTCTGAAACTGGAAAGGATCCTAGGAGGTGGCCCCCTCTGTCTCGATTTTTCCTGGACCTTTTGGTCCCAGAGGGCAGCTGGGTGCCCTCCTGGGCCCCTCCACTTGATTAGGTCAAGTGGCCTGGGAAGGCTGCTCCGGAATGCCAGGAGTGGGCACTGGGAGAATTGAGATCAGCCACAAGAAATTCGATTTCCCGAGAGACTTTGAAATTACCTATTTAGTCCTTCTTCTACCTTAAAAGAGAGTTAGGTGAAGTGTCAAAAAGTATCACCGTGGAAACGAGCACATTAATCACCAGGTTTCAGTTCTCACACATCATCAGAGGTGGGTGTGGTTTGGGAAATGCTTTTGGGACAAGAAAGCAAGATGGGGAAAAACTTTGCCTCGAACTTCTCCTTCAGTGTCTAGCAAGTGAACTTGGTTGTTACGTGACTATGCTCTGCTCCTCCTTTTCCACCTTTCTTCTGTCTCAGTGCCCCCTTTACACACCCCACTCCCAGAAATAGTCACTTTACCTCACTCTTGGACATGTCTTTTAGAAACCCTCTCTCCATTTTGATGCCACTGTTCTTTCCTGACCTGGAGTCTTTGCTCCTCTGAGGTGTCCCCCATCCCCCACCCCTGCACCCTTTCCTCTGCTCAGCTCTGGAATGGTGCTATTTGGTCTGGAGGTCCACCCTTGCCCTCAGTGGTTCTTTCCCATTTCCTCCTTAGCCTAATGTATTTAATCCTTTTTCCTCCTATCACATTTCATTGTTTCCTGGACTCCAATTTTTATGCAAGGACCCCCTGATTTTCAGGAATGAATACTATGAGAATATAAGTTGCTAAATTATTCTTCCAGCTTTTATTAAATAACCATTTTTGTAAAAATACTGTACTAAACTCTGTGGAGAAATTACAGGGGACATACATCCCACTGGTGGGGACACACCGGGGCCAGAATGGGAACAGAAGCAGGTTCCAGGGATGTGTATCGCACCTATTACATATCAGTCAAGACAGGTAGGGGCTCACAAAACACATCAAAGTCCACTCTCCACAAGATATGTTAGAAGAAGCTTCTCTGAGGACGTGCAGCTTGACCCAGGTCGTCACAAAAGAACTGGGAACAACTTGATGGAAAGGGTTGAGCAGAGGACTCCAGGCAGAAGAACCCAGAGCCAGGACTCAGCCCCGATGCTCCCGTCTGTATGTCTACGGAGAAGATACCAGCTTCTCTGCTTGGCCTAGTGCACGTTGTGCAACCCAGAGACTCATACTTAATGGGACTCTCTCCAACCTTCTGGTAATGCTGCCTGCATTTTCCCACGTGTCTCTCTTTTTAAAATTTAATCTTTATTGCATTTTTTCCCATTACCATTCAGTCCCTTTTTACCCCCTTCCCTCCCAGCAATCACCATACTGGTATCACCTCTTTTATGGCCTCTCCCCTGACATGGTCAGCCATGTGTGCTCCTGCTTGGGGAAGCCCACAGCCATGCACTGTAGTGGAAAACCAGGGACAGGCAGCCAACCGCTCTCTGACACATTTGACTTAAAAAATATAATGTGGGCTTTAGTTAATGGTGCAGTTTTCTTGCTGTAAAGCTAAAATAGAATCATCTGCCTAAGTGAACAGGACTGGTGACAATGAATTTCCATTTAGCCGTAGCACCCTATAACAACTTAGTCTATCATAAAGAATTTAGGAAGCTTGCTGAAAGCCACTGTTTTAATTTTGGCCCTTTAGTGCCCCGCTTCTAATTATTTATTTCACAAAGTATACTTCATACTGCAGTGTTTATTTTGTTTGTGAAGAAAAGTCTTTTTGGTTTTCCTTACTAGTTGTGAAATTTTCACACTTTAGCAGGTGACTCTTTTACCATGTTAAAATTGCATTGGTATGGCAAGAAATACTGTTGGTGGGATAGTAGATTTACACAGTACCAAGCTTCTGGGGCTTCCAGATGTAGGATTTGGGATCCTCCTTGGATTTTGTGGGAGGTGGGGAGGCGGGTAAAAGAGAAATCCTTTCACACAATGAAAGTGGTGAAAAAGATGCTCAGAGTACAAAGTAAAGTACCTGGTAGATGTTTAAAATACTGATTTTACTCTTCCCAAGTTGCTATAGAAGTAAAGAGACTGATGGTTGCCAGAGCAGAGGGGTTTGGGGGGATGGGTGAAAAAGGTGAAGGGATTAAGAAGTACCAATTGGTAGATACAAAATGTAGTCATGAGGATGTAGGTTACAGCATAAGGAATATTACATTATTACAGTCAATAATGTAATAACTATGGTGCCAGGTGGGTGCTGGAAATATTATAGAGAACAGTGAAGTATATACTGTATTCCTGAAACTAATACAAAATAATGTTGAATGTAAACTGTAATTGAAAAATTGAAAACATAAAGAGACATGCCTTACGTGCAGCAGCTCCATGGGTGGTCAGAGGAAAGATGAAGTAATGGTGTATTAGTCAGAAACAGTAAGTAATAGAGAATTTTATTTTATGATTGTGGTTTATATCCTGGTAGTTCATATTCTCTAATAAGAGCTAGTACTTAGAATTTTTTATTCTTCAAATTGCTTAATCAAAAACAACAGGTTTTACCATTTACGTGCTTCATTTACCTGGTACTATTAAGAAATGAAGCTTTCTTCACCAGAAAATTTGTTAGAAAATCCACTAAAAACAAGAAAGTCTATTAGTTCTGAGTTACCAGAAACTGATAACTTTCCACCATTGATCCATCATACATTCATTCAACAAACCTATTAAACAGCTGCCCCATGGGTTAGATACTCTTTTATGGGTGCAGGATATATTAGTGACAAGATGGGCAAGAAAGAAAACAAAGGGATAAGATAATTTCAAAATTTCCTGAGTACTCGGATAAAGATAACAGAGTGCAGGTAACTGGGTGACTACTTTAGCCTGGACACTGAAAGAAATCCTCTCAGTGAATGTAGCATCTGAGCTAGACTGGATCTAAAGGACGAGAAGGAACCATCCATTTTAAGATCTAGGTCAAACGTGTCTGGCAGAGACAGGCATAAGCTTGGTAGCCTGATGACACTAGATTTGGGCTATACATTTTTATGTGTACTAAAGACAATTCTTATTAATAATTCATACCTCCTATCATTTAGGTTCTCTGTCTTCTCCTAGTGTTATTCTTTTTATTTCCATTGAACATCTAAGTGTGTCATCCTCGGAGAACCCTCCATCTTTTTGGTATAGCCTAAAAGGAATGAAAGCAGTCCCAGGTGGACAAATTTGTTGTTATCAGTAGGCTCAATTTCTACACATGCTGCAAATAGGTACAGAGCAGCAAAGGACACTGTGGGCTCTTAGAGCGTTCACGGGTTTGGGCCCATTCGTTTCTCCTTGCCTGGATTCTAAAGTTTAGCCCCTTGCTGTGGATCTAAGATGCTCGGAGTTAACATCTTCCACCCATCCATCTCTTCCATCTCCTTGTGCTAACTTCTTTAACCAAGAACTTTCCTGTGTTAGTTTTTTTAAAAATAAGGTACTTCTGGTTCTTTATCCCAGCTGGTGAACAGCTGAGTACAGGTATACCTCGGAGGTATTGCAGGTTCAGTTCCAGACCACTCCAGGGAAGCAAATAATACTGAGGTAAAGCAAGTCGCATGAATTGTTTGGTTACCCAGTGAATATAAAAGTTATGTTTAATCTATACTGTAGTTTATTAAGTGTGCAATAGCACTATGTTTTAAGAAAATCAATGTACATACCTCAATTAAAAATACTTTATTGCTAACAAATGACGCTAACCATCAACTGAGCCTTCAGCGAGTCATAATCTTCTTGCGTCAGTGTTACTGGCTGCCAACGGAGCAGGGCAGTGATGGCTGAAGGCTGGGGTGACTGTGGTATTTGTCTTAAAATAAGACAACAATGAAGTTTGCCACATCAATTGATCCTTTTTTTCCATGAATGATTTCTTTGAAGCACGAGATGTCATTTGACATATTACAGTAGAACTTCTTTCAAAATTGGAGTCAGTCCTCTCAAACCCTGTCACAGCTTTAGCAACCAAGTTCATGTAAATATTCTAAATTCCTTCCTGTCATATCAACATTCTTCACAGCATCTTTGCCAGGAGTAGATTCTGTCTTAGGAAACCACTTTGCTCATCCATAAGAAGCAACTTCTCGCCTGTTAAAGTTAGATGAGATTGCAGCATTTAATTACATCTTTAGGCTCTACTTCTAATTCTGGTTTTCTTGCTATTTTCATCACATCTGCAGTTTCTCCACTAAAATCTTAAAATACTTCAAAATCATCTACAAGGGGTGGAATCAACTTCTTCCCAACTCCTTGTTAATGTCGATCATTGGACCTCTTCCTATGAAGCACTAATGTTCTAAAAAGCATCTAAATGGTGAATTCCTTCCAGAAGGTTTTCAATTTACTTTGCACAGACCAATCAGAGGAATCACTATTTATGACAGTTATAACCTTATAAAATGTATTTCTTCATTTTCAAGTAATAAGACTCGAAAGTCAAAATTTCTCCTTGATCCATGAGGTGCAGGATGGATGTTGTGTTCACAGGCGTGAAAACATTAATCTCATTGTGCATCTTCATCAGAGCTCTTGGGTGAACAGGTGCATTGTCAATGAGCAGAAATATTTTGAATCTTTTTTTCTGAGCAGTAGGTTTCAACAGTGGATTTAAAATGTGCACTAAAGCAGGTTGTAAGTAGATGTGCTTACACAGGCTTTGTTGTTCCAATTGTAGAACAGAGGCAGAGTAGACTTAACATAATTCTTAAGGGCTCTAGGATTTTCAGAATGGTAAATGAGCACTGGCTTCAACTTAAAGTCACCAGCTGCATTATCTCCTAACAAGAGTCAGCCTGTCCTTCGAGTTTTGAAGGCAGGCATTGACTTCTCTAGCTGTGAAAGTCCTAGATGGCATCTTCTTCTAATATAAGGCTTTTTTTGGTCAACATTGAAAATGTTGTTTAGTGTAGCCACCTTCATTAGGTGTTCTAGTTAGGCCTTATGGATAACATGCTGCAGTTTCCACATCAGCACTTGCTGCTTCACCTTGTACTTTTATGTTATGGAGTTGGCTTCTTTCCCTAAACTCATGAACTGACTTCTGCTAGCTTCCAACTTTTCTTCTGCAGCTGCCTCACCTCTCAGCCTTTATAGAATTGAAGAGAGTCAGGGTCTTGCTCTGGGTTAGGCTTTGGATTAAGAAAATGTTGTGGCTGGTTTGATCTTCTGTGCAGATCACTACAACTTTCTCTATATCATCAATAAGGCTGTTTTGCTTTCTTATCTCATTCATGCATTCACTGGAGCAGCACGTTTAATTGTCTTCAAGAAGTTTTATTTTTTTTTCATTTACAACTGTTTGGTGCAAGGTACTAGCTTTCAGACTGTCTTGCCTTTTGAGATGCCTTCCTCACTAATCACAATCATTTCTAGCTTTTGATTTAAAGTGCGAGATATGCGACTCTTCCTTTCACCAAACACTTTGAGGCCATTGTAGGGTTATTAACTGACCTAATTTCACTCTTGTTGTGTGTCAGGTAATAGGGAGTCCCAAGGAGAGGGAGAGAGAAGGGGAACAGCAGGTTGGCGGAGCAGTCAGAACACACATTTATTAATTTAGTTTGCCATCTTATGTGGGTGCCGTTTGTGGTATCCCCATCCAGTTACAGTAATAACATCAAAGACCACCGATTACCATAACAAATATACTAATGATGTAAAAGTTCAAAACATTGCAAAAATTACCAAAATGTTACAAGGAGATACAAAGTGAGCAAATGGTGTTGAAAAATTGGTGCCAATAAACTTGCTCAATGCAGGGTTGTCACAGACCTTCAGTTTGTAAAAAATGGAACATCTGTGAAGGTCAATAAAGCAAAGTGCAGTAGAACAAGGAGTGTCTGTAGACCCATGAAAGCTGTTCCTGCTGCATCGCACCATGCCCTGGGACCATAGGTAGACATAGTCTTGACTAGATGTAGACTTTCTCCCAGGTTTTTTATTCCCTCTGGTCTGTTAAAAGGAGGATGTTACTATGAAAAAATATTAAAAGGACTTACATGAGGAGTGTCAAATTTTAATCCATAGAAAGTGAGAAAATATTACAAATTTCACTTTCATCTGTCAGTGAAATGTTAATGTATGAAAGTTACACAAAACTTTGTCCAAGATCTTTGGTATGTGATAAACATTTAGGCATTGCCTGCACCTGAGATTTCTTCAGTATTTTAGGAAAGCAATCACAAGTTTTCTGCCTGGCCTAGATGCCAGTATATAACCTGGTTGTAATGCCAGTACCCCTGGACTTGACTCTTTTGCTGCCAGAATATTGGATAGTTGATAAAAGAGCAAATTGATCAAATAGGGGTATATGTGTGAGTCAGTAAAGATAAATGATCTTTTATTGTGAAAATAGTATCTAGTCACCATTTCACAACTGAAAATCCCCCTCTCTTCCACACCCACTCATCAAGCTTCTCTTCTTTTACTATTTAAAATAAAATAGTCCAGCTCTCTCCAGAGGCCTTGGGACTTCCCCAGTGCCACAGGTTGTGATGTGTCTTTTCACACCTCTAGACTGGGGAAACCCCACACCGGGCAAAGGGCCAATTTTAACCCAGTGGCTTATTAAGGAGATTCAGAATCTAAGGAGCCACAGAGAGACCATTATAGGAAGGAGACAAATTATAGTGAAACAATACGTGAAGTTGGCACTGTGACCAAGTTAACTGTTATCTTTATATCTTAGAGGAAGGTATGGGAATTAGCGAGTGAGGCAGTGTGAAAATTGGGAAAAGATGTTAATTTTCATATGTGAAAGGGAATTCCATGGGTAACAATCTTTGGGAGATGATAAGGCCATTTGTTTTTAAAATCTCGAAAAGATACTATATGATCTGTGAGAGAAAATCAATCTCAAAACCCCATGACACACCACTTGGGAACTCACTGAGTAAGGGGCCCTAGGAAATCATCTGCTGTATCCTGCTGCAGCACTGCCTCTCAGGGCTCCCTGACCGATGGCTTGCCGACTTTCATCTCACCCTGTGGTACTGGAGCACCCATTGTCGGCCACTGTGGGCAAGGCAGCCATCCCTTGGCTGGATAGTGTACTTGGTAAAAGTTCTTCATGTCAAGATGAAACTGCTTTCCCCTGATGTGTAGCCAGAGTTCTTCCTTTAACATACAACATATCTCTCCTTTTCTCATGATTAAGTCCAAATATTTGAAGACAGTTAACTATCCTATAACTTCTAAGTTTTCTCTTCTACATGCTAAGCACATCAGATACTTCAGCCCTCTTCATGCTTCCAGCTCTCCCTGTTCTAGCCAACCTCTTCTGGATTGACTGACTGACTTTACAAGGCTCCTTCCTGAAACCCAGAGCTGGGAATGGAACATTATCCTCTGGATAAGGTCATGCCAGATTAAGACTCTCTTTTCATGGCACAAAATGTGATTGGTCTTGGTGACCTTTGTATGTGATCTTAAGAAGAATGTGTATTCTGCTGTTGTTGGGTGGAATAGTCCATAGGTGTTTGTTACATCCAGTTGATTGATGTGTTGTTGATTTCTGTTATGTCCTTACTGATTTTCTGCCTAATGGATCTGTCCCTTTCTGATAGAAGGGTGTGGAATGCAAAACAGCACTACGCAAATTTAGTAACCAACCTTACTCACTGGATTGTCCTTCAAAAAATTGGTGGCTACTTCAGCCTCTTCATCACATCCCATAAACTCTTCCCAACCACTGCCCCCACAATGAAAAAAACATTTAACAGGCCAAGATTCACCACTATTGAGGGTATCTAAAGAACTTGCTGAAGGTTCAGAAGGAAAAGCTGAAAGAGTTCTCCATATGTTTTCACCAATAACAGTATCCTCAGGATAAATGTATACTTGCTCAAAGTACCTATTTAGTAACCTTTTGAGGTTGAAAAGTTTTATTACGTATGTTTAAAAACCAGCTGTGGTGGTTTTCCATTCCTCCCACAGCTTCTTGAACTATAGTCACTGACCATTCTTTTATTTGGTCCAGAAAATAGCACTCAATTGTTACATCTAGGAAGAGGTCTAGTTTCCACCCAGTTTTTCATTAAATCAGTTGTGACCTCAGCCATGGATCTAAAGATGGTGCCAAACAGATTGGGCCCAATTAGCTGTCTTGGTAACCTGTTCCTTTCTGGCTGCATGATTCTAGGTATCTCTAACAGGCTCATTTGGTCTCAAAAGCTTTTGGATTAAAAAAAAAAAACTGCTTTGAAATGTAAATGTATAAAGCCACAAGTTTTAGAAGTGCCCAGAAAACTAGGTTCTAAAGATATAAATAAAGTGGTTTGCCCCATTTAGTTGGGAGTCTGGGCCTAAGTCCTTCTGATAATAAGTCCTGCTGCTAAAGTTCTGTGGGCATGATAAACTGGGGACAGAAAATTGCAGTGAACTTTTACCCCTGCCAAGGTGGAAACATTTATTTAGAGCCCTGTTAGGGTACTGGCTTCACACAAGAAGGAATAAGCAAAGAGCCATTTTCAAAACAATCTGAAATGGGCTTCAGAGAAGGCACATTCACTGACCATCAGGAGACATATTTTATCTTCTTATTAAGAATGATACATGAGCCCTGGCCAGGTCGCTCTGTTGGATGGAGTGTCGTTCCATGCACCAAAAGTTTGTGGGTCCGATCCCCAGTCAGATGCATGTGGAAGGCAACCAATTGATGTTTCCTCTCTTACACCATGTTTCTCCCTCTGTTTCTCTCCCTTCCTCTCTAAAATCAATAAATATATCCTCAGGTGAATGTTGGGAACAAGGAAATTAGGAGCCAGGTGTGACCTTGGTAAACAGGGACCACATTGTAGCCAGAGGAGCTGATAAGGGAGACAAAATGCAGGATGCAGTTAAAGCAATGCTTTGTTTATATGTCCAGCAGATGCTCTCCCCTCCTGGGTAGGCTAGATAAGCAATGTTTTGTAGTTTTAATGAGAAAATAGGAACCTAGCTAGCTAGAGCCAGGAGATTACTGGGTTAATGAACAAACATCCTGCCTTCCCACCTTAGGCGAGAATGCTTGGTTTGAGATTCCTGCACACTTTGTAAGCGAATTGCTAACTGCCACGTCTGCTTCTGTATAACGCTTGCTTGCCCGCCCCTATATAAAAACGTAGTTGTAAGCGCTCAGTGCGGCTCTCGTTTGCAGATCCTTGTGGGCACTGTGTCGCTGGACACTTTGAGAGTTCGCCCCTGCGCAGATTAAACTAGGCCAATAAAGTAACATCTTTGATACCCAGAAAGTCTCTGATGTTTGTTCTCGCGTTTGATGGATGTTACAGTGAAGATTTAAAAAAAGGATGATACATGACTTTCTTTTACAAGATTTTCTTGTAGCAAACACGAGGCTGGGCATGACAGCTTTGTTTCTGGAAAAAGTGTGTGAGTGTGTGTGTGAGCTGATATTTTAAACATTTAACATTTTACTTTATTATTTTTTACTTATTCACTTTTTTCCAATCACTATTTATCCCTCCTTACCCCCTTCTACCTTCACCCTTCCCCCTCCCCCTGCAACTACCACACTGCCATTTAACAACATTTTAAATCTCTTCTATAAAAAGATACTTTATGGTAAACAATGAAATACCACTTTTCCAATTTATGATACATCTGTATCTGGATACATTTTTGTATGTCCACAGCATTTTCATTTCTCCATATAATTTGTGCACAGACATACTATATCATAGTTTAAAAGAATAAAAACCCAAAGTTATAGCAAATTTTTATAGACAAATCTCTTTTTAATGTCAAGCTATTTCATGATTTTCATAGATCTTTCTTTAAGCTTCTAATGCCTCTTGGCCTATGACTTTGGGAGCAGTGCATGGGCCTCTCTTACAATGAATGAGACACCTCACTGTAGGCGAGTTGTGGGTGGCTGAGGGGAAATAGAGATTCTTTAACTGGTGAACCCGAAGAGCCTCAAAACCTTCCTTCACCACAACTGAAGTTGGAGTTTCTGACCACGTGGACTTCAGAATATCTGGTTCTGCTAAGGCTGATGTGGCAACATGGGATAAGATAATAGATCACCTCAAGTTCACCAAAAAGTTGCTCAGTGTCCTTCAGATAACTGGGAATTGGTAAGATCTCAATGCTGCTGCGGGTGAAAAAAGCTTATTAATGAAAATTTAGAACCTGGGGCAGATGCTAATAAGGATACAGTCGTGTCAGTGGGGATGCTTTGGACTCACAGGAAATTAACTGTTAGTCTTGTAAATAAGGAGAGATTTATTATCTCACATAATAAAAACTGACGGTAAGGCAGTTTTAGGGTTGGTTAATTTAGTGGTTCAACAATCATATTAAGACCTCAGTTTCTCTTTTGCTAGAGAAAAAGAGAAACATGTTGGCCTTTTCCTGGGTTTATCTCCTCATGATTGCAAGATGGCTGCTGATGCTCCAGTCATCACCTATTTCCTTTGAGATGAAGAAAAGGACAGTTTCTCAATTTGCCTCTTAGGCCCTTAGCAGACTTCCACTCACAAATCATTGTCCAGAATTATGTTGCATCGTTGCTTCCTAAAACAATTACTGATTTTGGAGATAGAAATCAGTAATTGGATTAGATGAAGAATCACCCCCCTAGACATTTAAAGGGCATCTTCTCAGAGTGTGTGGTCTTATGAAGAGGGATCAAGATCAGGGTTCAATTAACAACGAAGAACTGGGGCAAATGGTTGTAGGGTGGGCAACCGATACTGTCTGTACAAGCACTTTATGTTTAAACAGCACACCTACCATCTCATCTAATAAAGTAATTTTAGGGCACTGGAAGAGAAAAGTGATTAGTTTTATCCCATACCATCACTGGAAACAAGATAGAAGTACTGTGTATGAAAAATAGAAGTTATATTTCTATTTCTCTGTAACAGTAAAAAGAAAGTAAGGTTTCCATCAGGATAGAAAATAAAAGCAGGGGAACACTGAAGGCCCTCACTGTTCATCAACCACTCAGCTGCCATTTTCACCCGCTTCCCACTTTCATCTTTTCCAGTGAAACTTGATTTCTTCTGATGGCATTTTACTGACTGCTGGAGCTGAATCAGGATTGTCCAACAGACTCATAGACGGAGAGCAGGATGACAGCTAAGGGGGTTGGGGAGATTAGGGGGTAGAGGGATTGAACAAAAAGGAAAAAGGACTTGTGGACATGACAACAGTGTGGTGATTGCTGGGGGGTGTGTGTGTGAGGGGACTACATTGTAATGGGAAAAATTTACAGTAAAAATAAACATAATAGATTGGAAAAAAAGATTATCCAAGCTTATCAAAGCAGTGTCATTGGCCTTGATATACACATTTCTTGATATTAATGGTATCCATAGGATACAGTCTGGCCAATAAGTAGAAATCCCATGGGAATGAGGCTTCTGGGAAAGTTTTTGTTTTCTTAATCAACAGGACACGTGTTAGCAGAGAGCATACTGGGACCTCCTTTTCCTTTTCTTCCTGCTGTGAACATAAATGTGATGTCAGGTGCTGTGGCAGCACTTTTGAGTACATGGGACAGCCATCACGAGGTGAAAGTATTCATATTAGCAAATGATGGAACAGAAAGATAAAAGATCTTAAGTCACAAGACCAAGCCTAGAACTGCCTACTTTCAAATTTCTGGTGATGTGAGATAACTTAATGCCCTCGTTGTTTAAATGATCAGAGTTGGGTATTCCATTACTTGCAACTAAATACGTACTGACTGGTACGAAAGTAATGAACAATGTCTCATGTACATATTACAGCTATCCTGTCACTTCTCTTCCCTGACATTTTGTTATTCTGTGCCTCTGGGTTCAGAGAACCCAACAACTTGCCCACAGCTCTTCAGCTCCATCTCACTCAGATTCTTCTACACTCTCAACCCTATAGGATCTATTGATTTTTTACCTCTTTTCTATACCTATTCATGTTTTCTTTCCCAACTAGTTTTGAAATTCCATCAGAACAGAGACTGGGCCTCTTACTCTTCTGGTGTCTGTTTCTGTAGTTGATGCAGAGAGGGTTCTCTGTGATGGGGAAGTAGATGGATAATGTGGCTTTTCTTTTTCCTCTCAAACAGTAAGAAGGGAAGTAAGCAAATGACTTATCTTAAGAAGGTACAAACTTACCACCTTCTTGGTCTCAAAGTTGGAAAGCAGAAGCTATGGAATATCCTATGGCAATTTCTTCATGCTACATTACTAATCATCATAAGTAGACATTATTTGAATTTTGGTTACATATCAATACCTCAGTCCTTGTCAGCTCCAGAACTCATCAAACCCTATACTCATCGCATTTTGACAAGAGAAATGTATTAGCATTTGGTGCTTGCTCAGTACTTGTCAGTTTTAACACTCCTCATGACTTCTGGAATGAATTAACAACGAGTACCGAAGTACACTGTATTTTATGAACAACTTAGGAGCTGGATTGGGTGGCATCTTGTGATGGTTAGCTTGAAACAATGCATTTTAGGGAAGCACCCCCATGTATTTGAGTTATAGATGGCAAGTGTGGAATAAGGGAACTTCATAGCTTAAGGAAGATCTCTGATGGACATTGTGATTTTGGGGGCGGTTGGATTGCTACAACTAAAAAATTCCCTTGCATGAGTTTGTCAGTTTCAGGGGATTTTGGTCATGATTCAGTGAAGTGGAACTTTTAGTTGAAATGTGAATCTCATGGCCTTTGTGCATCTTTGTTCATAGCCAGGGTGGCACCTCGGGAGTGTTAATGTCCATCACCAGCTTTGCACGTGTTTTTGCTTGCAGCACATGCTCTCTCTCTCTGGGTCACCTCCTCATCCAGATCCTCTGCTCCTATTTCTTTCTCTCGAACACAAGTGTCTTTTGTGGCTGCTGGATGTAACTCCAGCACAGTGCTTTATATTGACAACTGTGGGTTTTCCTTAAGGTAACTGTGGGTGGCCCCTCCATTTATTTTCTTGCTTCCTTTTTGTTTCTGTAAATTCTGCCCTCCACTTTCCCCTGAAGCACATGCTGTTCATGTAATCTGAATGGCCATTTAGAGGAAAGATCAGAAGTTTGTTGTTTCATTACCAGTATAAATCAAAACTTTGTGTTCACATTGCAATCTGAGTGAGTCCAGGAATAGCTTTGGGATTGCTAAGTGTCTGGAGAGCACTGACTACACAGACATGTTTTGAAGCTGGCTATAATAGTTTCTACAGCTGTTAACAGTTCGTAGAAGAATGGCAGCATTATATATCAGCGTTTAAAATGTGCATGACTTGCATTGCACAGAAGTCAGATTGGGATAGAATCGGATTTTTTTTTCTGAAACTTGGCCAGGAAAGTCTTCAATAACTAAAGAAATTCTTTTCACTGCTGAAATCAACATGAAGGACATTGTGTTATTATAATTGCTTATAGCTCACCATGAAAGTTGTCTTTGTGTGAGTGGATGTACGGGCTGTACTGTTTTGTTTTTATTTATTCTGCATTCTTTATTCTAATGTCCTTTCCTTTTTCCTGACCAGAAAGATTGTTATTGAGCCCTTCACAAAGCTGAAATAATGCAGTGTGTTAAAAAAAATGTTAACAATTCTAAGAAGTTATAAAAATTTATAAGTTGGCTGAATGCTTGGGAAATTTCTGCATATTTTAATATAAATAGGTAATGCAAATATTTGTTCTTTGCATTGAGAGGTGAGTCTCTGTTTTCCAAAAGGCCCTGCTATTTAAATTAGACTCACTTGATTGTATTGAAATACGAAGCTTCCATTTTAAGTAATGGCAAATATTAAATGCCATGGTTGTTATCAAATACAAAGACGTAATAAATTAAATGTGTTACTGCATCATGGGGTTAAAAAATTTCCAGAAATCAGTAGGAATTGCTTCATGATTAGAATTTCCAGGATGGTAACTTGCTTAATAGTTTTTTGAGATTTCCAAGTTGAGATTGAGTTTACTCATGCAAAAATGACTATTTGGACCATATCTGTACCCAGACAATTTTACTGTCTCTTTAAAGAATTGAGAGACTTAATCCAGGGTAGGAAAGAGAGAGATATTAGGGGTATATATATATATATATATATGAAAAGAAATTGAGTACAGATTGGAAAAAAATCAAAGTGTAAGAGGAACTCTTTCTATTGAGCTATAACTCAAGATATACACACACTAAGGTTTTTGCAGAAGGGTAAAGACAGAAGTCCTTAGAGCTCTCTGAAATACTATGGGAAGCCAGAGCTACCCAGATGGCACTACACAGAGGGAAACTCACCTAGTAGAGTCAGTTCCCAGAGGTGAAGTGAAGATAGTCCAGGCATCAAGTCCCAGGTCCGACATTCTGGACATCGTGGCAGTGGGCTACCCCTTCCCAAGCCATACAGGCTGTTGAGTCAGCTTGATGATCTGAGAAAACCTCAGCATAGACCTTGAGGTTGAGGTCTCCTTTGAGCGTGCTAATGAGTTCCCATACTTCACCTTTGTCAGCTCCTCATTTACCAGCTAATGCTTCAGCAATTATTCATCAAGCTGAGAGGGAAAGAGGGCAACAACAGGAAGGGAGGAAGGACGACTCCCAGGGTGAAGGGAATGCCTACCCCACAAACTTTATACACCACCTTACAGTTTCATTCAGGCATTGGCTGCCCCCCACTTCCTCACATTTGTGGCATAGGGTCACAGCATCATCTCTGAGGCCAGCCTGTACCTTCCTGTTGGTCTACACCGCTCTGAGGCTTGTGGGAACAATCGACCCATCTGGAGGAGTTCATCTGTGGTGGGGAGAAATGTCTTCCCTCGGCGTTTAACTGATAATGTTTCCCAGGGAGAACAAGCATGGAAATTTGCACTTTCCTGAACTAAGAGACCCTACCGGATTGAGAAATAAGGTGAATAGCTGACATTTTTGTTGAGTGCTGATGATGTGCCAAGCACTGTATTACCTTGTTGAAAAATAGAGATGCCAGTGGGTAGCATGCCCAGCAGAGGGAAATGTGAAAGTGGTTTGATGGAAGATGGTACATGAGTCAGAGGTGTACCAGAAAAGAAACAGGAAACCTGGACCGAAATTTGGGTTTTTCAGAACACTGAGGATCCTTGGTGAATACTTTTCCCCATTGAAGACTGGTTTTGTTATAGAATAAAAATAAATACCAGCCTGGAATATACAAATCGGATTCCCCAGTCAGGAAAATGGTCCTAGACCAGTGATTTTCAAACTTTTTCATCTCATGGCACACATAAACTAAAGTTCTGTGGCACACCAAAAATATTTTTTGTCAATCTGACAAGAAAAATAGGTATACTTTTGATTCGTTTACACTGGATGGCTATTGTGCCAGCGGTTGTCATTTTTTAAATTTGACAATCTAAGGGAAAAGAGCTCAGTGCCCTGACTAAATAGCCAGGTATCTTATGTTTTAAACATTCTTGTGGCACACTGGTTGAAGTTGCTGCACTAGTGCAGTGGTTTTGGTTTTGTTTTTGCCTTCTCAGAGCTGTAGAGGGAACTCTTAGAAGCTGAGAAGTCATAAGTGCTCTCTCAAGAAACACACACACACACACACATACGTGCACAAAATATTGCACCCTATTCATGAGGTTGCCAGATCCTTTGGAGCCAGTTTTCTTAGGTGGGTGGAATGTGTCATCAGCAAAGTCTGATAGTAGTCAATACTTTCAGGTGCAGGTGGAGAGGATGGCTGGCAGGAAGTCCAGAGAGAGCTTAGCAAGGGTTTCCAAGCTGTAGGAAGGGAAGCAAGCAACAAATCACACTTCTTGGAGGTGGGAGCCGATGCTGGGAATGACTAGCTATAGGAGTCAGCCTAGGCATGGGGACTGAGAGTTAGGGGTATAATGTTCATCTGGAGATTCTTAGACTACTGGGAAAGGAACAAAGAGAAGGCATCAGGAATCATATAAGAAGAGAGTAACTGAAATGGTGCTAGAAGGCGCAGTTTGGGTCACCAAGAAAGAAAGCCCATAATCAAAACTAGAGTTAGAACTGACTTGAATGGGCTTCTCGGGATTACTCAGCAAGATTTTTCCTGTCTACGAGATAGTTGGCTTCAAACCATGGCAGGAGCTAAGCCCTTAGGCAGGGCAATGTGGGTCCATCTCTGGGAATCTGGTGGGAAGGAAGGAGCTGGGCAAAGAATCGGCCGAGTGATTGTAACTGTGATGCTGCTCCTCTTCGAAGCTTTAGTAACCTGGGGAAGGGTTTGTGTGAATTACCACTTTCAAACCTTCGTAACACATTAACTTTGAGTCTAGAGAATGTTCTTTACTTTTTGAACTTTTCTCACTCTGTGGATTTATCCATTTATTTGAATTTACCTTTAACCTGCCACTCCTGTGCCATCATTGGCCAGTTCTGTTCCATTCTCTCATTGGAGACCCAGTGACCTCCCTGTTGTGGCCTTCCTTAGCGAAAGAAAAGTTGGTGGCATTTGTTAGTCCATCAGATATTTTGGGAATTTTCTGGTCTGTAAAATCTAAATATTGGAAATTATTGGATTATAGTGTCCTTGACTGGATAGAGCAAGTACTCAAGAAATATTTGTAGTTATATTGAATGAATGATTAAATGAGACATGAATTGTATAACAACACTAAAGGCTGAAATGGCACTACTTGCTTACCTTGCTTTGATATCTCTTGAAAGATTAATATTAAGACAGGCTGAGGTCCCCATATGTGTGGTAATTAGTAGATTGGGCTACTCTCGACTATTCAGCAGAGTAGAGTAGACATGTCTACTTAAGTGGTGGCACTTAATAGCATTTACTGTATTGAAATAGTGCTGCTATCTTTGGTAAAGTAGTAATGATTGTCCTCAGCTATTAGTCAGTTGCTGGAGTTTTGGAATGGAATACACATAAAAGAAGAGACCATTGAACTGATAGGGTGAAGAGGGACAGGAGAGACTCCAGGTGATTCTGCACTCTGGAGGGTGCTGTTTCACAGAGTGATTTGTGGCTTAAATCATGAACATTTAACAGCAATTAATTAAACTGATTTAAGGGCTCTAGCAAGGACTAGCTGAAATTTAAGATGTGGTATTTAAAAAGTGGTGAATACAGTGAAGATGAGGGGAAACAAGTAATGGCATGAAGGTCAGTCCAAGTAGCACAAGAGCGCATCTGTATTTGAATTCATGAGACTTTTCTTCTTCAGATTTAGATTAGAATTATGAAGAGGAGGCCCTCTCCCCTTTGATGGCTGTATTCAGTAGGAAACCTGTTACTCAAATTTACCTACCCTTTGGTCTAGTAGAAAGAAACACAATGTAATTTGAAGTCTAAATCAATGTAATTTAAAGTATAATTATGTAGGTACTGTGTATCCATGGCAAGTTAGATGACTACAGTTCAAAAAAAAAAGGAATGGGAATCCAAGAATTGAAGAAATTCTTTCAAATAGGAAAGCATCAATAAGTAGACAAATTTCCTCGTTAAAAATGGACCTCTACATTTCTGAGATAAATAATAATTTAAACATGAAAAAATATAGCGCTCCTCATAGAGATTGATAATGCTTTTACGTGCTGAGTTGTGTGTGTATGTGTAGTGAGAGAAGAGCATGGTGAGAGATGAGGAAATCACAAGACAGAGGGCAGAGATCGTTCGGCTGGGGCAGTCGCCCACTCGTCCACTGGCACCTTGACTCCTCACCACCTCTCAGACTCCTCTCCAGCTCTCGATGCCAATACTTCCTGCCCAGCTGAGAACCCAGTGACTTCCCAAATGGACAAACATTTTAATCTTGCTTTCTTCTTAGCAACATTAAAGGTGGGGATTAGGGCAGAGGGAAAGAATGAGGCGAAGTGTCGATGTTGGCCTTGGGAAATGACAAAGTTGATGGAAGGTGAATGTGGTATAAATAAAGATCTGTAGAAGTTTTGAATGGGAGATCACTTTCATGGCTGACGGGGAAGTGTTCAGAGAAGAGGTGACATTGAAACTGGAGATGGAAGGACAGGTAGGATTTTGATAGGTATACATGGAAGAATATTCCAGGAAGAGAAAAATAGCCTAAGCAAAGGTGTCATGGCAAAAATTCAAGTCTGTTCCAGGAATGGCATGCCACCCAGGGTAGCTGGAGATAAAATAGGTAGAGTAAGTAGAGGCAAGATTACAAGAGGCCATAAATGCCTGGTTAAGATTTTATTTGGTATATAAGTAAACTCCTTATACAACTCACCAAATATGAATGCTCATCTCCTAAAACTTCTGCTTAATAAAAATTGATTTTTTCACCAACAAGCACTTTCTAAAAATAGGGGCACAATTGTACTTGGCTAAGTCACCTTTTAGTATCTTAAAGGCAAGGGCTTGACCAGCTTAACCAAAACCTAGACTATCTGTGAAGTTCAGGAGATCACAGAGCACTTTAGGATTCCAAAATGTGTGTGGTGGTGTCTTCTTTCTTTCTTCTTCATTTTAAAATATTCACTTATTTTTAGAGAGAGGGGAAGGTAGGGAGAGAGAAAGGGAGAAACACTGATGTGGCAGATAAACATCTATCATTTGCCTCTTGTACGCCCCAACTGGGGACCTGGCCCTAAGCAAAGGCATGTGCCCTAACTGGGAATCAAGCCAGCAACCTCTTGGTTTGTGGTAAAATGTCCATCCCACTGTGCCACACCAGTCAGAGCTCTTTTAAAAAAATTATTTGTCTTTACCATGTGGTGCTCTTACAGGGTAACTGTGGCACCACAGATTATAGTTTCAATAAGTGGCCAAATCGAGTTCTTATTACACAGTGACCTTGACTTTACTTCTGCCAAGAGGTGGGCTCTATGTTCTCAGGCTGGCCTGTGATTATAGTGGAAGTGACATCATATGACTTCTGAGGCTATGTCATAAAAAGCCATGCAGCTTCCTCCTAATTCTCTTGGGACATTGGCCTTTGGAGCCCTACACCCCTATTTAGGGAGTCAGGAGTCTCTATCCTGTGAGGAGCCCCAGGCCACTTGCAGGCCCTCTGGGTGGCAGCCGGCATCAACCACCAGAAACGTGATTGAAAATGCCTCCAGATGATTCCTGGCCCCAGAAGTTGAATCACCTCAGCCCTCAGGTCCTTCTTGCTGAAGTCCCAGATGTCACACTAGAGCAAATAGTCCCCACTGTGTCCTTGCCAAATTCCTGGCACACAGAATCAGTGAGCATAATAAAATGGTTACTTCATGCAGCTAGATTTGGGGTGATTTGTTACACTGCGGTAGTCCTATAGCAGTGCAACAATGGCCTTTTCTAGTAATCTCTCTCTGTGCAGCAGAATCATAGCTGCAGACAGGGGAGGTAGGAAACTATCACTGCTTAGAAGGCCCTGTTAGGTGATTAACGTGTATCATCTCATCTGATCTTCCTAACAATATTAAGAGATTAATATTACCAACCTTATTGTATAGGGAACTAAGGCTCAGAGAGGTTCAGTGACTTCTCTTAGGTCACACAGCTAGGAAGCAAACCCAGTTTTTCTGTCTCTATAGTTCAGTGGGTTTCCCTACCACCTGAGGTCTCCCTAGGTCTGGGGGAGGACCCCCACAGAATCACACAAACAGTGAATTCTGCTACCCAGGTCACCTTTCCATCAGGTGGCACACTTGCTTAGCACCTGGGCCAGGAGCTGTGAGGGAGATGAAAAGACAGATGTGGCCCCTGACTTTGCATTAATGATAAGCATTTGGGTGGCTGAGCAGCTGTAAGTTCCATGTTAGTGTCTGATCCAGTACTGTGGACCTTCACTGAGGAGAGAGGTCACTTTGGAGTCTTGGGCAAGTAGGGGGCCTCCTGGTGACCTCCTTTCTACCTGGTGAAAGTAGGAAGGACCAACCATATCTCCCAGTTCTCCCGTAGAGTCTTGGTTCATACCTATTGTCCTAGCAAAATTATTATTATTTTATTATTATTATCAATTGATTTTTAGAGAGAGAAACATCAGTTTTTGTTGTTCCACATATTTATGCATTGATTGATTGATTGTTGTACATGCCCAAACCTGCAACCTTTGCGTATCAGGGCAACACTCTAACCAACTGAGCTACCCAGCCAGGGCTCTCAGTGAAATGATTATATTATAACATCTCCTTTTAGTCTCACAAGTGTCCCATGTTAGATGATAAATTACGTGGTCACCCTACGGTGTTACTCTCACATTGAACTTTTTCCAGGGAATGGGGTGAAACACTACTGAGTAACCACGTGAAATGGTGTGAAGATAGGGGAGAGAGGCCCAGACAGGTGGTAGAGTGTGTCAGCTGAGTGAAAAACTTGTTTATTTGCCACCCAGCAAAAAGTCAAATAGTGGTTTTGTTTAACATAAATGAATACTTATTGGGCATAAATAGTATATCACAACTAAAAATCTGACTTGAAAAAGGTGGAAAGAATTAAGAAGTACAAATTGCCAGTTTTAAAAATGGTCCCAGGGATGCAAAGTACAGCGTGGGGAACTTAGTCAATAACAGTACAGGAACTATGTATGGTGTCACGTGGGTACTGGACTCATTGGAGTGTAAATGTCTAATCACTGTGCTGTATACCCAAAACTAATATATGTCAACTGTAATTGAAAAATAATTGAAAAAAAAACCCTGAATTGATAAAAACAAATTGGTTTGTGTCTGGCCAAGTGGCAAGAACAGTACATATCTCCCTTGAGGAGAATGGAGGTAAATGAATTGAGTACAAGGACAGGATACATTTCTCAAAGTGTGGTCTGCAAACCATGGGCATCAGACTTGCTTTGGGCAAGAGAGGGGATTAAGAATGCTGATTGTGGGTCTGCACCCTGGACCCCAGGATCATTCTCAAAGGATGGACTTGGCATATTTAGCAAGTTCCCCAGGTAATTCTGCTGCACCCTGAGGTTTGAGGACATCTGGTCTCAGATGCTTAGAATCAAGGAAGCACTAAAAGCTCTAGAGGAAGTTCATTATTTGGGGATTGTTGTTAGTTGGTGTGTTGATTTAAAATCATGAATACAGTTAGAATTTGGACCAGTAAACTGATCCTAGAGGCAATGGCACTCTTAGCAGTGAGGAAAGAGGATGAAGTTAGTCTTAATTTCAAACCACTTCCCCATGTTATAAACCCACCCACGTGGATGAGGAAAGGCTTGTATTATTTTATTAGAAGGAAAGAGGATATATTTAAACATCAGTTTTTTCTCTTTATTACCTCTGTCATTGGGATTAATCTCATAGTCAGTTTGCTCAGCACACTCTAATAATATTTAAGAACTGCAGAAAAAGAGGATCTGTGCTGATCAGAGCGTGGTTTATTCTGACCAATTCTAACAAAGCTGGACAAGGGGGAGAGTAGTACGCACAGTATCCTGCAGATTCAAGGTGGTGTAGATTGTATGTCACTTTCCCTGGATGTTTGTGCCAGTGAAAACAGAACTTTGCAACAGAGTGAAAGAGCCTGGACAATTGGAGAAGTTCCTCAAGCCCAACCTTCTTCTTGCTCAGGTAGATAAACTGAGGCCTAGAGAAAGGAAATGGCTGGAATGAATTCTGATAGTACTGTGTATTCTCGGACAAGTCACTTACTTGTCATTGTCATCTCTGAAATGGGAGACAATAACAGTGTCTACTTTTTGTAGTTTTGGGAATCGTCAATCAAACAAGAACATGCATGTGAAGTGCTGAGTATAGCCCTGGGCACCAATGTCAGTGTTCCCTGCCAGGGTGCTATTTATCATCATCATCATCATCATCATCATCATCATCATCGTCATCTAAAGTCAAATAGTTAGTTAATGGCAGGGCCAGGCCCAGACCTCCCCTCTCGCTGAATTTTCTGTGGTATTCATGGAGTTCCAGAGATCAGTCACATGAAATACCTGTGTGTCTCCACATCATCAGATGCTATTTTAAGACCTTCTCTCAGAAGGGCTCCAGGACAGTGAGCTCTGGCTGGCTGCCTCCAGCCGCACAGTCTGTTCTCAGGGGCGTGTGGCCTCTGTGCTCTGTCTGGCCATCTGTCTGTGACCCACAGGGCACTGTGCTGCTGGTCACCTTACTGTCCCCAAATGCTGTGGGGACTGCCTGTGGTGGCATGAATGGGGAGCTGAGGCCTAAGATGCCTGAGCTGCTTCACAGGGAGTGTCCCTCAGCAGTGACATAGATAACCAGGAGGCCTGGGAACTGTTGGGATAGTATGGGCTTCAGAGGCAGACTGCCTGGTCCCACCAGTTACCAGCTATGGGACTTGGATCCAAGTTACTTGAGCCTAAAAAACCCTTCAGTTTCCTCACTTGTAAAGTCTATAACAAGAATGTGTACTTCACAGGGTCCTTGTGAGGTTCAGAGAGGAAATTTGCAAGGCAAAAAGCCTGGGCCACAATATACAAATGGTGGCTGATTGTGAACTTTTTAAATGACATTTCATTCATTTAGAGGGGAGCTAGGATATAGAGAATTTCTCAATGGGCAGGACAAAAATCAGAAGAGAGAGTTGTAATTTGTAATGAGTAATGCAGTAGTATTTTGAATATCATAGAAGGGTAAGGCTCAAACTGAGATCTGGTTGAAAATATTGTATGACCATTGGTAGGGTAAATCAAAGAAACTGGCAGTAGCTCGGCAAAGGAAACACTAGAAGTGCCTTCTACATGTTTCTGCTTTATGGGGTCCTCTCATTTCCCTACACCCTCACTTTTCCCTCAGAGTTTGTTGTAGCTGTTTCAGAAATTGGTATAGAAATAAATATACCAGATGTCTCTGTCCATATTTATAGGTCTGCAATGTAGGAACTTTGAAAGAAGTTTCAATTAACAATAAATTACATTGATAGAATTTATTAGTGTTTATACTACTTAACTAAATAATAGAAGCCTGCAGGCGACTTGACTAATGTGGGTGACAATTGACATTAACCTTCAGGTTTCATCATCCTTCTGCCACGGTGGGGATTTACATTAGCCAAGACAGACCAGGTAATGCTGAGGTAAGACACAACTCCAAAACTCTCAGTGGCTTGAACAACAAGATTTATTTCTTCCCTATGAGACATGCCTACATGTTTTCTGCTCCACATTGGCCACCCTGGGAACCCAGGCCGGTGGTGCTGCCACCACCCTGGGACATGTTGCCAGTTATCATGGCCCAGGGAAACAGAGCAGTGGACTGAGCCCAGGCTTTTAAAGCTTCTACCTGGAAGGGATACACTTCATATCAGCTCAAATGTCAATGGCAGAAGCATGGACACACTTAACTGTAAGGAAGCAGAAAAGTATAGTCCTACTATGTCCTCGTGGCCAGAGCAGAGAAGTGTTGGGTGAACAGCACTAACACTACGTCATTTACGTTGATGTCTTAGCAGCCATAACCTTTGTAAAGATAAAGACAATGACCTGTGCCTCTTTGCCTTTCTCCCAGCAGCAGGCTGCTGTAGGAGGGTGATAGGTGGTAGGTGTCTGGCTAACTGCAGAGCTTAGCATGGGACTGGCACGAAATGGAAAAGAGGGCCAGAGAGCTTGGTCTTCTCTTCACCCCTCCCACCCTCCCATTTGGCACATCACCCCTTCCCATGTGCCAGGATTCCAACTCTAGAATCGATTTTCTGGATGATCCTGGGCCATGATTTAGCCCTAAACCTGGGCTCCTGCAGCTGGAGTGTTATTACTTCTTTCCAAAGACTGAGCGAGAGGGCATATGTGAAAGGCACTGATGGCCCTGGCTGGTTCCCAGTGCCCTCTCTGGGGGCCCTGGTGCATCTGTCACCCTCTGCTCTGGCTGAGCTGCCCACTGAGGCCTGCTGTCCTCAGGAAAGGCCTTGCCCTGCATGCACTCACTCTTCTCTGATTTTTTTCTGCCCACTTTTGTCCTTCGATTTCCATATTAAGATTTATCTACCCTACATCCTGTTTCTTCCTAACTCAGTGTTCTACTAAACAGGATGAAATACTTTCTATAAACTCATTAATATATATTAATGGGTTAAAAAATTCCTCAGGCCCCAACAATTGCTTGACCTAATAGATAGCTCACTCAAGGAAAAATACTGATAGTCCCAGGTTCACAATATATCTGCAATAAAAGGTGCCCTAGAGATCATCTAGTATGATGGTTTTCAAACTCTTTTTTTTTTTCCAACTGAAAGAGACTTCAGAACCCTCCTTGTAAAACATGTAGGGGCCTGCTCTGATTGAGAGGAGGCGGGCAGCACCTTCCTGCTCAGTGGTCCGCACCTCAAAGCGCTTGAGCACACATAGAACTCCACTGACTCTAGGCCAAGCCTCTGGTTTTACAGAAGAGAAGCTGAAGCCCAGATGGAGGAAGGGACTGAGGATCCCACAGGTGGCAGGAATGGGAGTGGAGCCCCTGTCACCTGAGTGCTGACAAACCTACCTGGGAGAAGAAGGTGGCCAGAGAAGAAGGGTTATTTCTGATGACTCATGGAATTTGCTCATCTGAGCCAGAATTAATAAGATACAAAAACTTTTACCTCTAAGCTACTGGTTTGAATGTAGCACAGGCTGTTGGTTACTCAAGGTCATTATTTTTTGATGGGTTATCAAAGGCCTACGTGAAACGTGTGGGATTTTTATGAGCTTGTTTTTAGTACAGTAGCATGTTTAAAGGCCCCTCATGTACAAAGCCCTTTGAAAACTCTAACGAGGCCCCATAATCACCTGCATAATCATGAAGGTCACATTGTGCTGAACAAATTTAAAAACTTTTTTTGCCAAATTAGTGGATGAAGAGAACAGAATATTAAAAAAAAACTTTTCGGTTCTTCAGGATACATAAAAGTCTCTCCAAAAAAAGTGTAAGAAAGTCTCTCCACAAAAGAGTGTAAGAAAATGCCTCTGTCACACTTTCCTGCTCGTGTAAACCTGAAGACGTTTCCTTCCCCTGGGTTTCAGATACGGAATGGACAGTCTGTATACTAGCGTTGGTTGTGGTGAGTATTCAGAGGTGTTTGCTGAGGAAACTTGCTTCAGTTTCTTTCTATTGCCATCCCCCATTGCTCCACAATCAACACATGCCCCCTCCAGAGTAGGCCTGGCCCCACCGGATGTCCTTCTATAGAGATGCCGGCTGCTTTCACTTGCCATCCTCAATTTTCCATCCTGCACTAGGAAACTGCAAGGTTAGAAAACAATGGACCATTTCCTTCCTCTTTCTTTAAACCAAGGGGCTGAAAGAAGGACTTGTATTCATTACTCACAAGCCAGACTTGAGGATAAAGGTCATTACAGTTCAAATGTAACACAAGTCAAAATCCACAGGTCTCTGTGGGTCCCCAGTCCAGCTGGGGTCAAAATGGCACTCCTCCTCAAGTTAGGGTCCTTGTCTTCACCGGAGGCTTGCCTCAAGCTTCGTATTTCAGGCTGACATTTAGAATCTGGGCTTGCTGAAAAGAGCTCAAGATATGTTCATGGGGAGGGGGAAGAATTGACACAAAGCACGTCCAGGAGGGGAAAGTTTACCCTGCTAGGTCTGTGACACATTTTATTTCCTCTCTGTAATATCCTTTTGCTCTGGAGTGTTTTCTCGTGGCGAGACAAGTTTGTGGCCAGAAAACCCTCATCAGACAGGTGATGTTGCCCCAGCACAGCAGCGTTTCCTCATCACGCTGCAAGAGAGAAGGAAACCACCTTTCTGACACCTCACACTGGGTTTTTTGTATGTGCTACTTAAGCTAAAGAGCAGCTGTCATGCTTTATGTAAGCCACACAACTCTGCTGCACTTGGCATCCACAGGGGAGAGCCAGAAGTATGAAGCAGCAGCAGCAGTGTGACTGTGCAGCTAACGAGGGTGCAAAGAGAAATCACATCCGCAACACAGAGCACCAACATGCCTTGCACAGCCAGCGCCATCGTGGGACTTTCAGGGGCCCCAGACAGTTTTGCCATCATGGGCACCTCTCTCCATAAGAATAAACCAACCAACAAACAAATAATCATATTTCATGACTAGGTTGTTATAATGACAAATATATTAATGTTATACATCATAATATTTCCTGTGACCTGAAAGGTTTTTTTTCTTCTTAATGTATTTTAAAGAAAGTTAAAATATTTTTTTGTGGGCTTGTAAAAGTTTTGCGGTGTGTGGGCATTGCGCCTCCTGTGTCTGAGGGATAAACTGGCCCTGCCAACAGGAAGCAAAAGCTTCCTCAGTACGATTTGGAGCAACTGCATATTTATGAATGAGAGCAGTTTCATTACTGTAAGTGACAATGCACATTATAAATGGGTTTGGTTCATGAAATGAGAGAGATTAATTAAATGTGTATACAAATCCACAAATCAAGAACTCACAACTAGCAATAGGCCTGTATATATGGCCTTTGGCATTCCAAAGCAAATTTTGAAACTTTGGTATGGGAACAAAATATTATTACAAAATATTATATTGTTAAACATTGAGGTGGTATGGGCTTGGGTCAGGATCCTAATTCCACTGCCTGTTAACTTGGGCAGGCTACTCTACTCCTTGACTAAGTTACTTTATTCTATTCCTTCACTGTATATGAGAGATAGTTATAGCCACCTCAACAGGCTACTGGGAGGATGAAATGAAGTCACGTTTGCAAAGCACTTAGTATGATGTCGGGATATGGGATGTTTCCAGTAGTGTTAGTGATTATAATTATTATTGTCATCATGAAGTGTTGTTATCCTGTTCATCAGACGGAGACACTCAGGCTTCTCCCTTATTTTGCTGGGCAATTATTTTGCTAAACTCAGGCAGGTAATAAGTAGTTAAAAAGGAGGATTTATCCAAATTAAAACTAATCAACCAATATCATGGGAAGAGAAGAGTAGGAAGTGACATGAAAGGGTCAAAGATCATTAAAATACAGATCCTGGCTGCAAGAAGAGTACTTCGAAGCTGGGAGGACAAGGCACATCCAGAAAGGGCTGGAGAGAGTCAGGGGGCAGTGGGCAAGCTTGGTGAGTAGTGAGAAGGGAAAGACACACGAGGGTGATGAGGAAGGTGTCACAGATCATTAAAACCCTGCTCAGTAGGTGAGGATTCCTCCTGAACATTTCCAAGAGGAGAAATTGCTTCCTATTTGTTACTCAATGGTAACCACCAAATCCTACCTAGAATGGCCAAATTTCAGTTTAGAAGAATGTTGTATCAAACAGGCAACAAAGGTGTTCTGGTGCTGCCCCCACCACCCTGGCAGAACTGGACTGGTTGGTCAGAATTGAACTGGACAAGCATAAAACTCATTTTCTGTGCAGTTGACTGGAAATTGAACAGAGAAAACAGCAAAGCAAAAACACCAAGGGCATCTGGTCATTCTAACAGCATGAGCAGTTATATTAGTATTACTTTATATAGTGCTTTTAATTTTTGAAGAGTCCTACATTTTTGTTTTTAACATTAAAATTATATACTATGTAAGGTTCGAAACTACAGGGTCCGGCAGAAGTAACGCCTGCTTGAGTGTGGTTGGTAGGGTAATAATATGTGTGTAATAATTTATAATTTTAATTTGAACATTTCTCCTAAAATGTCATATGGTGTGTTTGAGTATGACATTGTTATGTTAGAGAATTACATACTTATAATTTTGTAGTAAATGATTTTGTGATAAAAAGAGGCATTATTTGTGCTGGACCCTGTATTTAAAGGATAAGGAAACTGAACTTGATTGATTTTTCTACTGTACCATCAAGTTTGGGGCCCTCAGGGGTGGAGCTTAGATGGACTACTGCTCTCGGTCTCTGCTGAATTACCACAAAATCCTCATGTTGATCACTACAATAATGATGGGAATTTTTACTATTTCTTTGGCATATACACTGTTTCCCACAGTTACCTTATAAGGTGAGGCTTCTCAATTCCATTTCTAGTTGAGGAAATTCAGCTTTGTTTAGGTCAGGTAATTTATTCCAAGTCCTATTTCTAATAAGTTGAGATCTTACACTAGATTAGTCTGACTTTCAAGGTCAAGTTCTTCTTTCATGCTTCTTTCTCATTAGCTATTGAGATTTGAGTAGACATGATTTTACTTTAATCTTTAATGAATATTGGGCTACTTGATAAACAAGTACAGATTATTTTGAAAGAGTATCTGGTTACTTCAGAAACATGTCTTTGAAAATAATCCTTAAACAAATGAGCTGAAATGTGTTTTTTTCGTGAATTAGGCTGAGGTGTAGGAAAAACAGTATGAATCCCACCCTTATACTTGGTCACAGTAAGATTATGTGTGTGTTCTGGAGGACGTAGGTGAAGGTGAGAGCCAGATCATGTCAGCCTTTGTTTTTGCTTTGCCCAGCAAGGTGAGATGGGCCTTCAGGCTGAACCCCAGCAGGGAGCCATTGCTTTGTGTAAGTTGTCTGCCCAGAATGTTTTCACGTTTCTCCGTGGGTTCCTGCGGAGGGGGACGAATCTCTGAAACACCACGCTCTCAGCATGGATAGTGTTGAATGAGACGCTTCTGCCCTTCAGAATAAAAACAAGTTGTAAGTGGTGGGAGACCAGTTGTGAATTTGTCTTTTATTCCTGGACTTCAACCTTGTTCCCACTTAAAGGATTCATCATTCATAACAGCTTGCCTGTATGTTAAGGTAGCCCCCACTTCTTGCCTTAGTAATTGTTCACATTGCCTTTGTGAACCTAAATTTCTTTAAAGATCGTGGGTTTGATGAACAATAAATAATAATTTTGAGAAATAAAAATTATTATAAACATCTTTTGTCAAGTTCAAAATTTTAAAAGAACTGTACATTAACTTTCTTTAAGTATATGGAAGCATCATGTTAAGAATGTAGCTGCCCATTTACTACTGTTTTATATTAGCTAATTGGAAAACACCTAAATTATAACTAGTTACCCCCACAGTTTAGGGTTGATTAAACAGCCCATGACACTCTTTCCCATAGGCTGTTTGAGGTGTAATTATAATGACTTTCCCATTGAATTTAGTTAATCATTTCTTATTTTTTCTGGTGTTCCTCTCTGCAAATGTCCTAAATGTATTCTACCATCTTGCACCATTTTTTTTCTTACATTTCACAATGGACAAACATAACAAGGAAAGTTTAAGCAATTGTTTGCTTTGGTTTGATTCTTTCAAAGGAATAGATAAATCATCATACTAAAACACGAGAGGAAATGACAGTTTTTATCTTTTATTCAGGTAGCCTATATTTACATGAGACCACAGAAAGTTCCCGACAGGATGTTATTGATTGCATTTACCCATTTGAGGTGTGAGATGGGTCTTCCTGCCACATCACAGGGCACGCTGTTCCTTTCAATCCTGCCTAAGAATCAAATTCCAAATCTTCTGGACTCTCCCATGAAATAATAAGTTTTTAGAATAGGTATTTCAGGCCTCTTGAAAGATTTTCCATTAATCATTCAACTCAGCTCCCTTCTCCCGGTGCCAGTCACTAACAATAACTTATCTTGTTGGTTGCCTTGAATAATAGCTCAAAGGAACTAAGTGAAGATCAAATATTCACTGTAGTAACTGAAATGTACTGAGTACCAGGCCCTCTTATAAATGACTTATGTGTATTAGCTCATCTAATCCTTACAACAACTTCATAGGGAGGGATTGTTTTTTATCTTCATTTATAGGAGAGAAACCTGAGACACACTGATTTGTGATTTACCTAAGGCAAAGGTCTTCTTTCTCTTTTCCTCCCTCTCTCCATCCCTCCCTCCTTTCATTCTTTTCCTTCCTGTCAGCCTCCTCTCCTTCCCTGATTTCTTCCCCCCACTCTCCATCCCTTCCTTTCCCTTCTCTTCTTTCCTCCCTCCCCCCTCCAGTCACCGCTCTTCCTTCCCCTATCTCCCTTCCCCTCTTTTCTTATTCCTCCCTTCCTTCCTTCTCCCCCCACCCTCCGTCCCTCCCTCCCAAGTAAAAAATGTTAATTGATCCCTTTATTGTTCTGAGCAGTAATAAGGGCACTGGAGATAGCAGTGAACACAGCAGACGAAGTCCATGTCCTCATGAAACTTAACCACTGCCCCGTTCTGCCCCAAATTATACATCTGCCCCAAGGAGCTTTCCCAGATTAATTCAACCCAACTTCTGACTTCTAGCCCACTTTGGTAATCGCAAAGCCATCTTTTTTTTTTTTTTTAAATATTTTATTTATTTATTTTTTTAGAGAGGGAAGGGAGGGAGATAGAGAGAGAGAAACATCAATGTGCGGTTGCTTGGGGTTATGGCCTGCAACTCAGGCATGTACCCTGGCTGGGAATTGAACCTGGGACACTTTGGTTCCCAGCCCGCGTGCTCAATCCACTGAGCTACGCCAGCCAGGGCGCAAAGCCATCTTTAATTACTTAAGTAATTAAAAAGTTCAGAGGGTCATGTTTTAGCTAATATGACTGCTTCAAAACCTTCATGTGACAACAGGTCACGTCTGTCTTTAACACCTTGACACACGGTCTTGCCTCCTGTGAGTTATCACAGCATTCATTGTAACTGCTAGACTATCAGTATTGCAATGACAGAGACACCTGGGACAGGATTAGACCCACTTCAAAAAGAGATTTTTATTTTATTTTACCTGAAGAAAGCATTACAAAAGTTTAGTTTCAACAGATGTGGTCATGAAGCTGATTGAGGATTTCCTGAATGATGTTTGCAATTCGGGAGTGGAGGGTTTAACCCCTCAAAGGCATGAGTCATGCTAGTTTTGGACATCAGCCTGAGGTTTATTAAAACATTCACCTCTAAGGAAAGTTTCAAGATATTTTAATTATAATCACTTAAGCTCACTTTTTCTTCTTCAACTTTCCTCTTCAACTTTCTCATTTCTCCTCATGTTACACTTCTCTTCATGTCAGGTGGCAGAGTGGAAGCCATGGTTTTCATCTATTTAAAAAAGATGACTTAGAGACAGTACAATTGGGGATACACTTAGTGTAGGTTTAGTGGGATATAGAGATATGATTTTCAGTAATTTCCAAGCTATGGCTAGTTATCCCAGTATACACATACCTTTCAGAAATTTCTAGTGCCCTTTGTGCCAGCTCACCTGACATCATGACACAGAGATTCAGGACAGAGGTTGTGTCATGATATTAATGCATCTGATGGCCTCCAGCACTGGAAGCATGTGGACTGAAGGGAGGAACAAGGTTGAAATGCTCTACAGAGTTGAAAGCCAGTCCCTGGATAATTCTTCTAAGCCTTACAGGTCATGTGTCAGAAACTTGATAGAGATTTTCCCAGAGTTGACAATAATCCTAAATATGCACATGACATTACCATCAATAAAAAACACAAATTTTTACCAGCTATGTTAGAAGAAAGACATTTATGTTTCTGTCCTCTCTATTAAAACAATACAATGTCATAGCAAGGGTAATAAAAGAGCATGTAGCCAAAAAATGTAATTACAAAAATATTATCTCTTGATTTTGTGATACTTATGGTGTTTGTCAGCTTTTAAAATTTTGAATTTATTGTAATTTTCTCATTCTCAATAAATATTTATTTTTGTATTTATAATTTGTGCTCTTTAAGACCTCCCTAATTGTATGTTTCTGTTCTTTAAAAACCTGAATCCACCCTATTCAAAAATATTGATGTAATATGAGGCAAAATTGTGTGTGTGTGTGTGTGTGTGTGTGTGAAACTCACTGATCCTGGATCTTTTCTGAACTTAGTCATTAAGATTTTTCACTGCCAAGTATAAGAGAACACTAAAATCAGAAGACAATTTCTTTCATCTCTTTATTGTTTAAAATATTTGGTGTCACTGTATCCTAGACAGTAAAATATGATTTCCTCCCTTTTTATATTAGTCAGGATAAATTGATAGTGCAACAAGAAAGAGTCCCAGTGTGTCTGTGGCTGTCAAAGTAAAAGTTTCTTTCTCATACAGGTCACAGGCCATTTCTACTCCATGCATTCATTCAGGGACCCTCACTCCTTCCATCTAGTCTTCTCCACCAGTTCCTCTGCATCCAGACAGCCAGTGGGTTGAGAAAAAGAACACGGTGGATGGATTGTGAGAGTGATCACAGAGATGAGGTCTGAAAGTGGTATGCTTCAGATTTGCCCACAGTCCACCTGTTACGACTCCATTTGCTTCACCCAAAAAGGCTGAGAAGTTTTGAATGTGTCTCCTCTTTGCTAAAGGAATAATAGAAGAAACAGGTGAGTAGTAGCATTTAAAAATTTTTTTGTGTGTGAATGGGAGTGGTCTCACAGAGAAATTGTCACAGCTCCCAAATCTATGTACATTTAATTAGCGATGCCATTGTGCTTTGGTGAAAAGAGAATGGGATTTGAAATTGGAATACCTGGATTTGTATTTGTCCTAGCTCATCACTTATTAGCTGTGTGATCTTACATGAAACCCAATCTTCCTGGGCATGAGTTTCAATGATTATAAAATGAGGATGGTGACATCACCTTCACCTACCACTAAGTTGTTTTCAGGGTCAAATAGCAGAAAGACAGCAATCCTTGTAGGTAAGTCTGGCATTCCAGCATGCCTCTACAGCAGCAAAGTGTAAGAGGGAACAAACAGGAAGATCTAGGCACAGAAAGCCTAATGCAGCCCCACAGATGCCAGAGAGTCGAACATTTCCCATCCCCCTGAGATGTGCGTGTAAGAGTGGCCTTTTGTGTTTACTGTTGTTCTAATATGTAAAATTTGTAACTACTACAAATGTGAATCATTACAGTCTACTTTTCCTTTCCTGTGTCTAGATGTCAAATGATTCAACAGTCTCTGGAGTCATCTTCATGACCTTCGAGGACACATCAACCTGAGAACAGAGCAGGATTCAGGTGTTTTGACCACAGATACCATAGTGATAGGTCCCAAGAATAAAGAGCAAATTCCCCTGGAAGTCAGTGTGAATGGATACTGATGGCCAGGGCTGGTGTCATGTGGTACTAACTAGCAAAGCTCTAGCGGTTGTGTCCATTGGTGTCTGTTCTGATTGGTGCCTGCACTCTATTGCTTGTTAAATATTTGGAGTATTAAACTTATTGATGACTTCAAAGCCCCTCCCCCAACTTGGATGACCCTAGAAGAGATAAGGAGAAAGAAAATGGAAGAAAGCATCCTGGACAGGTGATTCCCTCCCAAGGAAACTAGAATGAACCAGTGACTAAAGTTTTAGTCAAGCTTAAGTTGTCCAGTATCAGTTTGTAAACCAATTTATGTTCATTTACAGTGAATAAAAGAGAGCTCCAGTTTTTTTAGCATGTAAAATTCATAAATACCATAGTGCCAATCACAGTATTCTGGTGTTACTTCTCACATCTAGGTGTCAAATGTACCCCAAAGCCTCTAAAGCCATCAGGCATTAACCTGGGGAGGGGGGAGTCTAAGGGGAAAGTGTTCTGCAGTTTTAGGGAGTGGGAAGAAGGGTTCAGTGATGGCGTGTTACCACAGTGAGTTGGATTTACAGCCGGGCATAGTGGGGCTTTACCTTTCTTGTTTGTAGGGATTGAGAAAATCTGTCAACAAACCCCACAACAGACGAGAAGATGAATAATGTGTTTCTTTCACATGGGTTAAAATCAGGAGACCTTAATTTCGAATAGGGAAAACAATAACTGGGAGAAGAATAAAAGCCAAAACTAAAGTGCTGGAAAGGAAACAGACTGATGTTCATAGCTTCTCACAGAGTTAGTCAAAGGGGCTTAAATATTTTTCAGGAAGGGGCATATTAGCATGTTTGGGAGTGACATTTTTAAAGTTTTAAGAAATATTTGGAACCTATATTTGAAAGCAGCAGATACATCCAGAGGGGTTTAAGGTATGGACTTTATTGAAAAGTGACTTGCCCCTTAAAAATGTTTTCTTTGCCTGGATGGACTAGGATGGGGTTATTGGATGTCTCTGGTTAGGACTCAAGAGACATGAACAGTCAATCCACAGATATGTTCATCAGATCAGGGAGGAAGCCACGTGAGAAAGCAGTGTGGACATTGTTGGACATTGGAATAGGTGATTAAACAGGGCGGTAGAGGTTATGAAAAGAAGGAAATATTTTCATTGTTCTGTTGGTTCCAGACTACTTCAGGGTGAGGGGGAGAAAAGGAGAAAGTGAAGCATCCTGAGTCAGTGTTATACTAGATTGTCTTCAAATATGAATTACCTTTATTTGAAATTTAAAATAATTATAGAATTTTCACTTCAAATAATAGATAACAAAAATAGATAAGGACTGACATGGGGCAAGGAAAATGGTCTCAACATTTATTTTGATTTTAAGAGTCTATATATATATTCCAAAAATTCCACTGAAAGATGTTCCATTGGATTGCAACAAAGTATCATCGAGTGACTAATAGTGATATTTATCACAATTTGGAAAGTGTTCAGAGAATTTGCTGCACTGAAAATGGGCTTGTAAAAGTTACTGTTCATTCAGTATCTCAGGGGTTCATGTGATTGTTTTAAACTTACATAGGATCAGGGCCACCTCTAAGCTATACAGGGCCCTGGGGAAATATTTTTTTTTTGCAGAGCCTCATCTATATGACCAATTTGTTTAACAATCATAACATTAATGGTTCCATGTGTAGTATAGTCATTTATCAATGAAGATTTAGAATAATGGGCAAAGGAGTGATAGTAATGTATTTGTTCATTGTCCAGTCAGTGCATGTGAAGACTCCACACGGTGTCTAGTAGTCATCTCTTCCCATCAGGTACTGGAACCACCCGTTTCCTTTTTTGTAAAAGGCACGCTATTCCTGGGTAACTTAATATCTCCCATAGGAAAAAAGTGAGATATATGTTATTTGCAATGCCACAGCCCTTTAGAGCTTGCTTGTATTGAAACTTTATGAATAGATTTTCTTACCTCTTCAGCTCTCTAAAAACCATTTCTTTAGTCCTGGCCATATTATTACTCATAGTATTTCATCCTCCTTGAAGTTCTTCTTACGAATACTATTCTCCTTATGAATATTGTCTTCCATTGACTCTTAAAGATTGTTATTGTGCTTCTTTGCTGATGACTACGAATACAATTTTTACCCAGAGTATGCAAAAATATGGGACCAATAATTCATTTTTGTTCATGTTAAATTTAATGTTTGCAAGTTTATAATATAAATGTAGAATAACACATTTTTTTCAACCATGTGTACTCTTGAATGCTTTGGGCTGTATCCAAAGACTTCACTGCATCCCTAGTGATCTCTTTTATGTTGGCGATAGGAGAGGGTCCTGTGGGCCCAGTGAGAAGATTGGTCCCACTTCCACAAAAAGACCAGCCTGGGAAAATGCAATGTCACCACATTGGTCAGAGATGAGAGGAAATATATTGCAAGGGTCTGTGGCCATTTGCATTGTGGAGTAACAGTCTCCAAAAACCTTGGAGGAGATAAGTGAGATCACTCTTGTGGCCTGTGTGACATGTGACAAGTAGCAGGGGAGAGTATGATGGCCACCCCTGAGCCAGTAATGAGGGTGGGAATCACACAGGGTGACGAGAGGTGGCCCTGCACTGAGAACACTGACAGGCCCACAAATGCCAGGCTCAAGCCCAAAAGTGGACATTGAACCCTTCGTGAGTGAATGACCCAAAATCAGTATGTCGGCACCACTCTGGTGGCCCAATCCTCTGTGAAGAAATGCCATGCTGGCCAGTAGGAGTGACCCATTTGCCAGGCCAACCTCCTGGAACAGGTTCTAATTACAGACCCCAGACAACCAAGAGGTGTAAGGTTAGGGGTTTCTTGGGGCATCTGGTCAACCCCACCCTGGGGCAGAAGGTTGTAGAGTTCCCTGAAAAGCAAAGCATAAGTGGGAGCCAGGGCCCATGAAGGTCCAGGGCTGGGATGGAGGTACCCAACCTGGAAGACACTGCTAGCTCTGGTTGATCCCAGACACGCAAGGACGCCTTAGAAAATTTGTGCAAGCCTTTCAAAGCACAGGTATCCTCATGTGTGGATGGAGGGTGGACTGTTTGCCTAGGTCTAAGGGTGGCACTGTGTATTATGTTATAGATTTGGGAGCATTGGGGGGGGGGATCCTATGTAGTAAGCCATAATATTGATTGGGGGTTGAAGACGTTTTAGCCCTTCACTTTGCAGTGCTCTGTCAGCGTGAAGCGGTATGATTTCCCCACAGAAGACAGCTGTGTATATTCAGGAAATGTGTGCATGTGTGTGGATTCCTCTCACACAAATGGGTATATATTTACATATAAATGCGTAATTTATTTTATTTTATGTTTTCTAAATGTGTATAAACATATACATACATATATTGTGTGTATATGTGCTTCACACATGTATCTCTTCTCTTTGGTAGAAGAATTTGGCATTTACTCAAGTTATTTCATTCATGTAACCGATTTGCAAAGCAATCATTTTCATGTTTTTGATTCAATGAATTATTTCAGTATGTGAAATGATGACACTACGGTTACATTAATACTTATTTCTCCTCTCCATAAGGGAGGTGGACAGGTGTATTCATTTTGAAGGCTGTTTTTTTCCTACAACTATATTTTTTATGACTGATACTTTTGTGTAATTTTGTGTAACTTAGAAGACTTCTTGTTAATTTGGCCCTGCTTGGCTAGTCTGACTTTTCTTTCAGTATATAGTACTTCTTGTTATATTTTCAAGAGAATACTTTATAAAGAAAAATTATTCAGCAAATAAAGGAAATGAAAACCCCAATGGATATTGTGTAAGAATAGAATTGTATCATTACCCATGAAATATTCTTTCCTATAAACAAAATGAGGAACCAGACTAAAAAGTATTAAGTATGTTTAAATATGCTGAGGTCTTGGAAATTTTAGCTGTAAGAACATGCATCACTGCTTATGTTTAAGGGAGTATGAATTTCTCATTCTCTACATTCATTGGAATTTTGAGAAGTGGTACCAAGTAGTGTATATTTTGAGCTTTGTGACCTCTGAACTCAGTGGCAATGCAAGAGGCATCTGAAAGTGTCTTGTAGGTGTGGTCCCCATATCTCAAGTATGAAGAGGGAGAGAATACAGGGTCAGAATGGGCTTTGTGGTGATGTGGTGCTGAATAGGGGCCTTGAGGTCTGGTCAGTGGTTTGGAAATTAGGCTAGTGAATGTGGTAGAGTACTTCCCAGGTGCCCTTCAGGAGGAGATGCATATGGCCCAGCTGCAGGGAGGGTTAGTTCCTGATGGATCTCAGCTGAGTCCCTTTCAGAGCACTTCTCTTGTCAAAGGGTATGCGCCCTCCCCGGGGGAAGCCCACCTCCAATGACTGGTCAATGTGGGTTAGAGTGCATAGCTCCTAGACACACTTTATGACACCCAGAAGGGTCATCTCAGTTCCAGAGCTTCACATGGGATCAGCTGAAACCTCACTTTAGGAGGCATTGTGGTTCATCTTCTGTCTTTGCCCAATTCTGCATCCCTCTCTCCCTCAGTCCTTCCCGCAAGCTTCCCAATAAGCTCCCCACACTAAATCTTAGTGTCTCATTATCTGTTTCCAGTATGCCCGACTTAGACAGTGTCAGGTTTTCCAGGCAGAGAGTGACATTGGGAAATAGTGAGATGCCCAGTTTGTCTAGGGGGTTGGGTTGAACGTAGAGGCAAAGTGAGGCAGAAGTTTGGAAAGAACTCACTACAGTAGATAGAGGGGCAGGGCTGGGGCAGGGGAAAATCAACACTTTTAAGCATGGGGTAGTCATATGACCAGTTTAGGATAAATTACCAAAATTTTCTTTGGTGTGTCTCAGGGACTATATTATAATAAGAAATGTAACTGAAAGAAATTGGTATATAATGTGCTGTCATTTTTTTTAGATGCAAATTCCATCATCAGTGGGCCATGTGTTTTGGATTTTTTTTTTCAAGACATAGGAATAGATTTGAGCAGATTGTTCACATAATCAGTCTCCACACGCATTTGCAAAGTAGCTTGTAAGGGTTAAAGCCATTACTTCTTCCCTTTACAGTATTTGTTCCTATTTGTGAAAAACCTACTATGTACCAGGGATTATGTATGTTATCTCTCAGCCTCACAACAACCCTATAAGGTAGTATTAATGTCCCGATTTTAGGGGTACAGAAACTGAGGCTTGGATTGGATAAGGGGCTTGCCTAGTGAGTAAGGGGCAGAGATGGGATTCAGATCCAGATTTCTTTAACTGAGAAGCTCCTGCTGTCCAAGTCAGATGAGCTGATCCCATGGGGCCCATGACCTGGGCCTCGTGCTCTTGGGCTCTGACTCACCAGGCCTAAAGTGGTGACCAAGACATGTGCTGATTAACACTTAAAAGTCATCTGTTCAACTAACCGAAGCAGCTCTTCAATGGCTTAGCAATTAACCCGAGCAACCATTCCTTCTTCAACAACAACCATAATCATAGGAAGCACTTCTGTTTTTATAATTTGCAAAGCCTTGTTTATATATTGTGTTGTTTGAGCTTCACAACAGAGCCGCTTGTGAGTAGGACAGAGCACTATGCCCATTGTACTGATGAAGGAAGTAGGATCAAGGAGTTTCATGCACTTACATTCGCTTGGCTTGAAAGGGGCAACACCAGACCTGAATTGGGGTGATCCCTTTTGTACTCCACGATGCTCCTCTGAAAGCACTTGCTCAAGCACCTAAGAGGGAATGAGACCTATGGAGAGTGCCCCTTCTTAGTTTCTTTGAACTCGGTTGAACTAAAATGCTCTGTAACTACACTGAGATTGTCTGTGAAAGATTCACCAGCCAAGAAATAAAAACTCCACTTTCCAAGTGATTAAAAATTATCTTTATTTTTACTATAACTTGCTGGGTAGACACCAGTATTCTGGCACCCTTGTACTTGATGATAATTATCCCTAATTATCATTCAATTCTGGTGGATGCATTCTACTTTGATCAAAACATGATCTTTCCCCCTCATGTCATCTGGAGGGCCCTTTTTCTAAACTCTCTAGGATTGTTGTTAAAGTTGATTGCTGTACCTCACCAACAAAAAATTCCTGAGTTATTGAAACAAGCACCTTCTTTCTGCTTGGGTTTTCTGTATCACTATACCTGGCATTGTTTGCTCTTATAAATTTTCATTTTTTTCTACCTTTCTGATATTATCAAAACAACGATTTCTAAGCACTGTAGTTTGTGTTGGGTTCCTGGCCTTGTAATGTACTTGGTATTTGTTAGCGCCCCAGTCCTGCAGGAAAACAGTAGAGATGGGCACTCTATAACTGGGAGAAGTGGGATGTGCTGAGAGCAGCTGAGAAGGGAGTGAAGAGAAGTGTAGAAAGAGAGGGGCGGGGTGGGGAAGGACAGAAAGGGCCTTCATGAGAAATGTTCCCTTCAGGCACTGGCGCTTCTCTGTTGAGAGAAACTTCCCTTTTTTTATTTTAACTACTTGAAAGTGAATTGTGTGAAGGAAAAATGACCTCACACATTACTCTGCTTTCCATGAAGTAAAATAATCGTGGTGGAAAATATATAAGAAAAACATTGTGATTTCTCTATTTCCCTTGCTGTATGATTTTCAAGATTACTCAACACTTGGACCATCCCTGCTAACGGTCTCTCCTTATTTACCTCATTTGTATTTCTCAATGACTTTATTTAGCAGCTTGCTAAATATAATGCCCCCTCACCCTGGGTCTTCTTTTAAATAGATAAAGGATGAGACAGGAAGTAGTGAGGTAATTTCTTTGGATTCAGAGGGAAGAACTCAGACCAGCTCTTTCCCTAACTTTGTTCTGGGGTGTGAATAGTAGGAGACAGGCTGCCCCTCCAGGGTGGAGAGTGTATCAGAGGTTAACAATTCATTCCTGTAGAACAGGGATGGGTAAACCACAGCTTGGGGTCACATCTGCCCTGTTGTCTTTTTTCTTATGGCCCTTGAGCTAAGAAGGGTTATTTGCATTTTATAAGCTTTGTAATGGAAAAGAAGAATAATATCTCATAACACATGAAAATTATATGACAGTCAGCTTTCGTATCCATAAATACAGTTGTATGGAAACACAGCCACACTTGTTGTTTACATATTATCTTTGGCTGCTTTCACGCTACACTGGAAGGGTTGAGTGGTTGCAACAGAAACTCAAAAAGCCTAAAATAGTTTATGATTTGTAAATTAGATGGCCTGAAAAGCCTAAAATATTTACTGTAGGGCCCTTTACAGAAAAAACTTGCTGACCCTTGATATGGGAGATTCTGGGAAATGAGGCATGGGATAAGCATTAATTTTTTGGCTCATGTCTAGCGGCCATTCTCTGTAGCAATGGGAGGCAGAAAAGGGTGGGACAGTGGATGACGCTACAGGAAGATTCTAATTTTTCTCAGAGCACATCCTGTACGAGTTCCTAAGTACATGAAAGAACTCCCTCCTCCCTTTTTAAAAAAAAGTCAGTTCTGGCTTTTTCAGTTACAGAAAAGAAAATGACACTTAGGGAAGGTTAGTGATTTTCTGAAACCCACACAACTGGTCAGTGGTCCATGTGTGACTTAAGCCTAGATCTTCTCTTTCAAGTTTTCCATTCTTCTACACGCTGGGGTAGCCAGAGAGAAGCCCTGTTTACTGGTGTATGCCAGGAGGAACCAGAAAACATGGCTTCTCTCCTTTTATTCTGTACTGAAAAATAAGGGAGGGCTTATTCTTGCTTGGTGCCACCAGGGCCTCCTCCAGTGCTCCCTCACTGTGCCACACTGTTCTTGGCATGCTCTGTCTTGTAGTGCTAATGGCCCATAGTCACATCTTTTTTTCGTCAGCTGGAGGATGAGTCCTTTGAATATGTTTTTAAGATTTAACAAATTAAAATACAAGATGCCCAATTAAATTTGAATGTCAGATAAGAAAATTTAATGTATGCATATCCCAGCAATATTTGAATTTATTTACCTGAGATATATATTTTGAGTTATATTAAAAATTATTTGTTGCTTATCTGAAATTCAATTGTAACTGGGTATCCTGCATTTTTTCTGATTACCCCTTTTGAGGGCAGGGACCAAGGACTTTATTTAGTATTTGTTTACCTCCCTCCCTCCAACATTACCATTATTCCCACAGTCCATAGCACTTAAACACTGCCTTTCAAAAGATGTATTTCCTGAACTAAAATTTAATGAAAACCAACCTTTTTCAGGGTAAGCACTATCACGTGAGTAAGCACAGACATGTAAATGGATTCATTTCACTGTATTCTGATACTTGTTATAATAGCAGAATAAGCAAAATAAGAGTTGTGGGGATCTCAAGGAGAGAGTGTCTCAGCCTTCAGGGTATACATTTGAAAGGTTTCCCAGAGGATATAATCTCCAAGGTGGGTTTTGAAGTAAGGATAGGAGTTTACCAGTACAGGGAGGGAGGAACAGGAAGAGGGAGTAGCATGTGCCAAGTTGTAACTAAAGTAAAAGAAATAGTATGGCCAGCAATAATGGGAGGAGCTGGGTGATTGGTATGCCATATCTGGGATGTAGTAGACATTTGATAAATAGTGACTCAAAAGTTGGTCTCCCACCCTGGCTGGTGTGGCTTGGTGAGTTAAGCATGGGCCTGTGAACCAAGGGGTTGCTGGTTCGGTTCCCGGTTGGGGCATGTTCCTGGGTTGCAGGCTGGTCCCCAGTGGGGGGTGCACTAGAGGCAGCAACACACTGGTGTTTCTCTCCCTCTTTTTCTCCCTCTCTTTTCTTCTCTCTAAAAATAAATAAATAAAATCTTTATAAAAATTATAAAAATTAGTCACCAAAACTAAACTCAGCAGCTCCAGAGAAGTGGCCCTGGAATTAAGACCACACAGGAGCCTTGTTCACAATACTGTAACTCTTAACTGCCAGTTTTTGGGCCACTAGCCTAGCAGGCTTTATAATCAAGCATATGTTCTTGGTAAGTTCCTGTCTGCTTCAGGTTAGCTGCCTAATATAGTTTCCATGTCCTTTGCCATGGTGTGAAAGAAATCCCATAGTGAAGTCCAACATTTAGTCACTGTACTTGAACTGGTAATAGGAAGAGGCCTGTGGCCTGCCTGGGCCTGAGGTTGAGCATTTCTTCTACCCTGAAGATTTAACTGGCCATAAGTGACTCTTTGTGATGTAAAGAAGTCTGTTGTTAGTCAACCTATCTCCGTTAACATGAACTTCATGCAAAATACCTGTAGATTTTTTCCCCAAACAACTCTAACATAGTATGCACGGTATCTCCTCAGTATCCTTCTTCTCCATACCTCTCCATCTTCCTGGGTACCGAGGAGGCTGCACTGTATGGGCTGTCTCAATGGTGAATGAGGTGGCTCTCTTCCTGCTGAGTCACTCTAAGTTCATTGCATCCTCTACAAAGTGTCACAGCTTCCATCAGGTGCCTTTTCCATACAACTGCCCTCTCTGGTCCTAGTAAGTGCTCCAGTCTCTTGTTCCTCTCCTACTGCAGGCTTCAGGTAGACATGGCCCTCAGTCTTGCTTAACATGGGGTATGCACTTGTCCTTCTTGGTTTTGTCTGTGCCTTGATCATCACTTCATTGACTCCCTCTGTTACTCAGTTTGAGCGTGCCATTTGTTCTTGATGGGGCCCTTACTGATACAGATGGAACAAGTATTACAACAATCCTTTATTTGCTTATTACTCATATTTGTAATACTAAAGATAAAGAAAAGGTTAGTTCAAGGATATCTCATACTTAACTTTATCATACATTTAAACAATGTATTGTGTAAGGAAATATGCTGGTTTTGAAAACAAATTGTATTTCAACTTAGTTAAAACTCTAGGGAGTCACAAGTGTTAAAAACTCAAAACCAGAGTTCTGACCAAGATGGAGGCATAGATAGAAATGCTTTGCCTTCTCACACAACCAAAAGAAGGATAACAACCAATTTAAAAACAATATACAACCAGAACTTCCTAATATCAAACTGCGTGGACAACCAACAAGTTAAACATTCATCCAGACCAGTAGGAGGGGCAGAGATGGGAGATGGGCAGCCGAACAGACAGGATGTGTGGCAAGGTGGTGGACTGCGTAGGCAAAGTGAGGCTGGTTGAATAGGAAATTAAAGACTTAAAACCTCTAGCTGTAAAATACTGTGGGGGTTGCAAAGGTGGGAGAAACTCCTAGTCTCACAGGAGAGTTTGTTGGAAAGCGGGGCTAGAGTGGAGCAACCAAGTGGCATTGTTCCCTCTCTGACCCCTTCCCTACAGGCAGTGCTACAATGCACAGCAAAGAGGGTTGCCCTGCTCTGGTGAATACCTAAGACTCCACTCCCTTACAATATAACAGGCACACTGAGACAAAGAAATCAGGCCCAAATGAAAGAACAGATCAAAGCTCCCAAAATACAACTAAGCAATAAAGAGATCACCAACCTACTAGAGGTATAGTTCAAAACACTGGTAATCAGGATGCTCACAGATTTGGTTGAATATGGTCGCAAAATGGAGGAAGAAATGAAGGCTACCCACAGTGAAATAAAGCAAACTATATAGGGAACAGTGAAGGGAAGGAAACTGGAACTCAAATCAATGATTTGGAATAAAAGGAAGAAATAAGCATCCAATCAGAACAGAATGAAGAAACAAAAATGCAAGAAATGAGGAGAGGCTTAGGAACCTCTGGGACAACTTTAAATGCTCCAACATTCAAATCATAGGGGTGCCAGAAGGAGAAGAGAAGAAGAAGAGAAAGAAATTGAAAACTTATGTGAACAAATAGTGAAGGAAAACTTCCCCAATCTGGCAAAGGAAATAGACTTCCAGGAAGTCCAGGAAGATCAGAGAGTCCCAAAGAAATTGGATCCAAGGAGGAACAAACACACCAAGACACATCATAATTAAGTTACACAAGATTAAATATAAAGAGAGGATTTTAAAAGCAGCAAGAGGAAAGGAGAGAGTTACCTACAAAGGAGTGCCCATAAGACTATCAGCTGATTTCTCAAAAGAAATCTTACAGTCAGAAAGGAGCTGGAAAGAAGTATTATAAGTCATGAAAGGCAAGGAACTACATCCAAGACAAATCTATCTAGCAAAGCTATCATTCAGAATGGAAGGGCAGATAAAGTGCTTCCCAATAAGGTAAAGTTAAAGGAGTTCAATACCATCAAGTTCTTATTATATGAAATGTTAAAGGAACTAATCTAAGAACTAGAAGATGATCAAAAACTATGAACAGTAAAATGACAACAAACTAATAACTCTCAACAACTGAACCTAAAAAACAAAAACTAAGCAAACAACAAGAACAGGAACAGAATCAAAGAAATGGAAATCACATGGAGGGTTACAGTGGGGAAGGGGAGGGTAAGAATGGGGGTGGAAAAGGTACAGAGAATAAGAAGCATAACTGGTAGGCATAAAATAGAAGGGGGAGGTTAAGAATACTATAGGAAACAGAGAAGCTAAAGAACTTATATGTACAACCCATGGTCATGAACTAAGGGGGGCAGAATGCTGGAGGTCAGGGGGTGCAGGGTGGAGGGTGGATAAAGGGGAGAAAAAATTGGGAAAATCGTAATAGCATTATCAATAAAATACTTAAAAATACTCAACACCAAGTGAATTATTCAATAGACTTGCTCTTTCCTTGTAGGTGCAGATAGCATGGTAAAGCACATGAGTTAGTGTCAGAAAGATCTAGTTTTCAATATGAGCACTTTTAATTACTACCTTGTGGTTGTGGGACAAATTATTTTGTCTCTCTTGGCCTGTTTATAACATGAGAGTGATAATTCCTCTCTCACAGGATGATTGTGAAGATTAAAGGTGATACTGAGTAAAGGGTCTTACTAGACATTTTCCATAAAAGAAATACAAATGGTTAATAGGTGTAGGGAAAGGTGCTTAACATCACTAATCGTTAGGGAAATGCAAATCAAAACCATGACAGATGTCACCTTACATTGTTAGAATAACTATTATCAAAAAAAAGAAGAGATAACTAACGTTAGTGAGGATGTCAAGAAAAGAGAACTCGGGTGCACTGCTGGTGGGAAGGTAAATTGATGCAGCAGCCATGGAAAACAGTATAGAGATTCCTCAAAAAAGTAAAAATAAAACTATCATGTTATCCAGCAATCTCAACCTTGGGTATATATCCAAAGAAAATGAAATTAGGACCTTGAAGAGATATAGCTGCATTCCCATGTTCATTGTAGCATTATCCATAATCGCTAAAATACGGAAATAACCTATGTGTCTGTCAATAGATGAATGGATAAAGAAGATGTACTGTATTTATAATACACACACACAATGGACTATTGTTCAGACATAAAAAGGAGATCCTGGATAAACCTGGAGGGCATTATGTTAAGTGAGATAAACCAGACAAATAAAGACAGATGTTGTATGACATCACTTATATGTGGAATTTAAAACAAAATAAAACAAAAAGCTAATATCATATAAACAGAGAGAATAGTGGTTGCCAGGGCATGGGGAAGGGTGAAATAGGGAGATATAAGTCTAATGGTAAAACTTCCAGTTCTAAGAAGGATAAGTTCTGAGGATCTAATATATAGGATGATGACTGTAGTTCATTTCAAATATACAATACTATATTGTATACTTGAAATTTCCTAGAGTAGATCTTAAGCATTCTCAGCACACACACACACACACACACACATACACACACACGAATCATTAAATGAAATAATGTTTATAAAGCACTCAGCTTGTTGCCTGGTATGTAACAGGATTATTTAAATGCCTGTGTGATGTTTACAGACACATCATTTTCATTGTGTCCAACCTTGGGATCTAGAATATCACCTTCCAGACCTTTCTGAAGTGATGGAACTGTTCTATATTTGTGCTATCCAATGTGTGTCTATTGAATACTTAAAATGTCCAAATGTCATTTCTGATCTTACAAAATGACTGATTTTTTAAAATTCTCACCCAAGGATATGTTTATTGATTTTAGAGAGGAAATGGGGGGCAGAGAGAGAAACTTCAAACTGAGACCTCTTGTTGTACAGTATGAGGCACCAACCAACCGAGACCCAACTGTCATGATATGGTGTATGCTATAATCATAAAAAATGGTTTTTTTTTTTGTCCTCAACAAAGCAGGTAAATTGAGGTTATACACAAACAAACATACACATCCTTAAAAGGAATATTTTGGGTAAATTTATTTTGAACCAGATTACATGGATAATTTTCTCAATTCTTACTTTTGCCTTGGTTCGCTAGATACACTACACTCACACTTGTGGAGGTGTCCCTGGTGGGCATTTCTCATCAGCACTGCACTTATTCCTGCTGAGCCCAGTGGGGCCTCCCAATCCGCAACTCAACACTGCAGGCAGGTGCGACCCATTGATCGGAATTGACATGTGCGATAAAGCCCATTTCCCACTCTGGATTTAGACACATTCTTTTAAGAGAGGACTTGGGCAATCTGGAAAGAAAAATATCAAGTTATCCAATTCAAAGAATATATTTAAAGTTACACAATTCTAGAGCTGGAGAAGACTTAACAAGATATCTTAATTTTCATGGACTTGAGTTACTTGAATACACACAAATGTACATTATCTGCTGTATGTCTGCTGATTTCCCTCTAGACCCAGTGTCCATCCTTCTTTACCTAGCTCTGTGCCCTGGTAGGCTGACCTGTGGACTTGCCCTGGGCTTCCTGTTGGAATTGGTCAGTCGGAGGCACCAGCAGGAGATTTGGCAATCAGATTGGAATGAAATTAGGGTATTTCTTCCCCTAAATTGCTTCCTGTGGGGACGGTGTGGGCTGTTTGGGTCCCAATACTGTTATATCTCCTGCCTCCTGTTAGGGACCCCTCCTCACAATTCTCTCTCTTTAGAAATGGCTCTTCTCCTTTGCCTCTCAGGCCCAGGGATAGTGAGGGGAGCGTGTCTGCTGCTAGCCCTAGATGTCACAGTAGTTCTTATTTCCCCATTCCCTGACCATTTCTCTGAAAAGAGTCTCTTTATCATAAACTCTTCTCCTATTACACAATTTGAGTGTGCCATTATTTATTTTCTGCCGGGACTTTGTCTGCTATATCTGTGAAATAGTATCTGGATGCCTTCTCTCTGGGCCTTTCTTCCTAGAGGCAATTGCTGCAGGGATAATTTAGGACATTGCTTTTTAAAGCAGCTGTTTAATGTCACTGCCTCACTGTCTACCAGACACCAACTCAGACCCCTCTGGGGGTGAGTCATTCTATTTGTGTGGGTGGGGTTGTTGAACTCCCCAAAGTGTAAGATTGTCTTGATAATGGTGACAGAGAATTTTCTCAAAAGTCCAAGTCCATAGCCCCAAATAAAATAAACAACCAAAAAAAAAAAAGCCTTGTGTATTTAGATGCCTTGGGCAGTGACCCACAGCTCAGCCCCTCCTTTCTGGGAAGGATGTGGTCAGAGGACTGTACACGGTTAAGAAATTTCCCTTTTGAACCTCTTCATCCTGTAGTTTGGTGTGGATGAAATCAATCCCAAGTAATGCCTAGAAGTTGAAATATTATATGTGCAGAATTAGTAAAAGAGTTTTGGAAGAATCAGGATAGCACGTTATTTTTCTTCTGCTCCAAAGATGATTAAAAATGGCTCTCAGCAGGACTCCCTTTATTTTGGGCATGAGCAGAAAGAACTGGCTCTCTACAGCAGCAATGATACGTCACCTGAACTCTTGTCTATCCAGTGTAATGCTTGTAAAAGTGCTAAATGCCCCTCCTGCCCCAGACCTGACATACCTTTACTCCCAGAAACTCTGGCACAATCCCAGAAATTCCCATTATTTGTATGATACCTTACGGGTATTACAGACTGGTTCATTTTACTGGTTTAAGGCATCATTTTGGGGGGATTGGGCATTACATTTCAGCTGGTCAACATCTTGGAGTAATTGATTAACCTATTGCCACCTAGTTTCAAGTGCAGGGAGAACGGGGAAATGGGAGTCCTTCTTCGGAAGGTGGTAAGCAAAGGTGTGAGACCTACAGAATCACTCAAGAATGGCAGACTTGTTGGGGACAGCACAGTGGTGTAGCTGGCGACAACAGAAGGTACTGAATACCTGAATGTGTCTGGGTATGATTAACACTGTCATAAAAGATGAACTCTGCCAAAACATGACAATACATTTATTTTCCTGGTCCACCCATAATGTGGCTGAAAGTGATTCCAAATAGGAGAGTGTCACGGGCTATCTAAGGATGTGTCTGATCTTGAAGAACTAAACCATTATGATAAATCAGGAGACAGAGTGCCAATCATCTGTCAAGTCTGACTCTGATAGTGACTGAATGAAGTGTTGTATTGATAGGAGTGTGAGGCAGCGTCTAGTCTCAATGAATACAAATGACATTGTAGATTAGCAATGGGCTCATGGGTTTGGACTTGGAGGTAGAGGGAAAGGGGAAGTGATATAAGTGCCATGTTTGCCAGGTTTAGCAAGGGCCTTTTTCTGTTTTAACACATAATCAAAATGTGGTTTCTGGGTGTTCAGGGACCCTGCACTGGCTTCAGGAATCCCTAGTCCTGACCTCCTTGGAGTTTACTGTCACTGGATCAGTTTACAAGTGCTGTGAGTTGCTAGCACAAAGAAGTTAACATTGAGACACTTTATATCTCAGATGGAAAGCTTCCTGAATGCTTTAGGCTGGAACAGGGGCCACCATGTAGGGCCTGAGTAGGATCTGAAGTTGAGCTCAATTCAGATTCAGAGATGGTGAACTGGTCTATCCAAGGAAATTGTAGAGAGAGGCCCACCTGCTATGAAGCTATCATTGATCAATCCCTTTAATTCTGTGGAGCCTGGAGAGAGATGTGCATTTTCCAAAACCAGTTCCCAGCATTACCAAACCCCCTTGCAGATGCTCCCCACAAAAACAATTACACAGTGGAGATGTCAGCTTACAACGAGTATATATGCTTGAATCTTTTCACTTCTTCCCATGATTAAGTCTATAATTTGAACTGAGGTCTAGTGGGCCGAGAGGCTCAGCCTTAAAAGGGAGGAACTGATAAGGAGCACATTTCATGCACTTGTTTTCTCATTTCGTACCTCTGAACTAGGTCAGTACTGGGAAAAGCCCTAGAGGTCGTCCTTGACTCCTCTTTCCCTCGCATTCTCCAGCCAGCTTATCAGACAGAATATGTGCTGATATGACTACATCTCATCAGCCCCACTGCCATCTTTCCTTTGGTCTGCTGTCATAGATTCCTATCTGGCTCCCCACAATCTGTCCTCCACACATGTTTTGAAAAGATGAATCACTTCATATAATTCCCCTGCTTCAAACCCTTGAAAGGCTTTCCAACACACTTGGAATCCAATCAAAATGCCTCACCACAGCCTCAGGTATCCACAAGATCTGTGATCTGGCCCATGCCTGTCTCTTTGGCCTCTACTCCTCCATTCTACGAATCTCTCTCAATCTCTTCCAGCCACCCTGCCTACCTTCTGTTCCTCCATCTTGCCAAGTTCATGTCCACCTTGGCCCCTTCACCAGTTGTGTCCTCCCCGCTAGATCTCCACATGGTTTTCCCCCTCATTCATCCAGGTCTCCTTCAGCTGTTACCTCCTCCCTTGACAACTTTATTTGAAATGACACCCCTTCCCAACGATGTTATTCCTTATTCTCTAAGCTTACTTTATTTTTTATGGTCCTGCTCATTACTACTAAATCATATGTTAATTATTTATTTGTAGATTTTCTTGCCTTCTTTCTGGAATGTCAGTCATTGAGGGCAGGGACTTTTACCTGTTTATTGTTGTAATACCTAGAAGAGTTCCTAGAACATAGTGGGTATTCAGGAAATATTTGTCAAATGGTTGATGGACTGTTGAAAATAAGGGGTCTTTCCTAGGTTGTAGGATTGCCTGTCAAGTCATGTGGAGAATCAAGGTAGTGGTGCACATGGATAAAGATGGAAGTCCATGCTGCAAGGAGTGTGGGGCCTGAGACCAGGCCCAGCCAGCTGGTACTAAGGGCTTATGTGGGAGCCACAAAGCAGGGGAACCATCAGAAACTACAGAGCTTCCAGGGAATTGTGAGTCAATGGTGGAATCCAACTGAACAATCATGACAGCAGCTGGGAGTTCCTAACACAAAGAAATTAACATTGAAGCACTTTGTATCTCTGGTGGAAAGCTTCCTGTCTGGAACAGCAGCCACCATGTAGGGCCTGAGTAAGATCTGAAGTTGAGCTCAATTCAGATTCAGAGATGGTGAACTGGTTTATCCAAGGAAATTGTAGACAGAAGCCCACCTGCTATGGAGCCATCATTGATCAATCCACTTAATTCTGTGCCTTCCGAAACCAGCTCCCAGCACACTATAACCAACCCCCCTTAAAGACGCTCCCCCCAAAAGCAATTATGCAGGGGAGATGTCATGGTGCCAACAGTCCCCCAGAGACCAATGACTTCCATGGCCCACTCACTTCTCATGTCGGGGAACTCCACTCAGCAGCAGGGGCCTCTGTGCTGGCTGGGATTCCCCACTGCAGCAGCAGCGGCCTTTGTGGGGTTGAGATGCCAGCTACTTTTCAGATTTAGCACACAGCTTTATCAGGAGGCAGAGCTGTGTTGCTTCTGGTGAGCAGCAAAGCCAGAGATGCCAAAATATCTGGGAAATAGCAAGATTGTTTCTAGAGGTTGGAAGCAAATGTCCAAACTGGGAGTGTGGCAGGAACTGGTTTTGTGTAACCCCACCCCATTCTCAACTCTATTTGTATATTCCTGGGATCTACAGAAAGAAGTACATTGCTATCTGTTCATAACTCAGCTGCTCATCATTTGAGAGTAAGAGGAAAAGAGGTTTGGCATGACTTTGAGAGGATGTAAGGTGAAGATTCTTCTCTCTCAACCTGCTAAGTAAACCACTTCTGGCTTTCATGACTCAGAAACCACAGACCCCACAGCCAACATGCATCTATTCATTCTTGTCTACAAATATTGATTGAGAGCCTATTGTGTGACTAACACAATTCTTGGGTTAAGGACGTAATGGTAAAATAAGATTCACCGTCTCCCCTCAAAAGTAGATAATCCCATTTTACATGTCTGACAGGGAGGGTAGTATAACCTAGCAGCAAGGAATGTAAACTGAGTTTTGCCACTAACCAGACTATGTGATCTTGGAAGAGTCACTTCCCTTTCTGAGTTTAGATTTTCTTATGTATATTTCAAGGAAATTACCCATATTATTGCATTTAATAAAGTAGTGAGTAGCAAGTATTCAGCCCACATTTCAATAAATGTAAGCCCTGATTCTCGTTATGCTTTTGTGATAAGAATTAGTAGTGAATGCTGTGCAGACACATTTATATATCAAATATCATGTTTCTGAGCAAATATATTCATATTCAGGGCCAAACCCAGAAAAAAATTAATTAGATGTATTGTTTTTTTGCTTCTTGCCTGAGAGCCCTCTATTCAAGTTTATCTCCTTCCCTCTTTCTTGGAAGCCCTGTGTGCTCCAGAGTTCCCTCTCACTGTATGGACCGATTTGAAGGAACCTAAGCAAGATATGCACAATACACTGTCATTGATTTAGAGAATTGCCCTTCCTGGAGGTGTTCACATCTCACCCAAAGAATGATGTCATACCTGGTATCAGTAAGAGCTTCCTTTTCTGAAAATGATGAAAGAGTTTGGTATTTGAGCAGGGAGAGACAGATAGACTAATGGAATAGTTCCAGAAACACACTCATGAGTCCATGGGAACTTAGCTCCTAACAGAAATGGCAACACAAAGGAAGAACTATTCCATTGCTGGGATAATTAGCTGTGGGAAAAAAATCCCTACCTTACACTATATAGACAAGTAAATTCCAGATGGAATTAAGACCAACAAATGAGAAGGAAGTTTAAAACCCTGAGGAGAAAAAAAAATGGGAATTTTTTTCTTTTTTAAAATATGGAATTTTGGGCCCTGGCTGGCGTAGCTCAGTGGATTGAGCGTGGGCTGGGAACCAAAGTGTCCCAGGTTCGATTCCCAGCCAGGGTACATTCCTGGGTTGCAGGCCATAACCCCCAGCAACCGCACATTGATGTTTCTCTCTCTCTCTCTCCCTCCCTTCCTTCTCTCTCTAAAAATAAATAAATAAAATCTTTAAAAAAAATATGGAATTTTTAAACATAGAGAACTATGTCTACAAGGCATACACCAAAAGATAAGTTTTAAAATATGATTAAACTGAAATATTACTCTTTTGTACCAACAAAGACACATAAACAAAATTAAAATACAAGCTGAAGACTGAAAGAAGCTATTTATAATGCCTACAACCAACAAAGAACTCTTAATGAAATTTATTTTTCAATTTCTAAAAATCAATAAGGAAAGACAATCTAAGAAACATGGACAAATAATATGAGCTGAACAGTCACAGAAAAAGAAAGAAACTCAAACTCATTAATGTCAAGGGAAATTCAAATTGAACCCATCATGTGATATCATTTTACACCTCTGAGGCTGGCCGAGTTACAACATCTGATGAAGCTAGTTACGGCAAGGCTGTGGGGGAACAAGCATTCTCACACATTGCTGGTGAAAGTATAAAAAATTGTTAAGACTACTCTACAGAGCACATTGGCATTATCTATCTAAAGATCCAGCAATTCTACTTCTAGGCATATAACCTAGAGAATCTCTTACACACATATACAAAGTGATGGGCACAGGAATATTCCTTGCATCGTTATTCGTACAGGCAAAAAATTGGAAATAATTTAAATGCCCATCAATAAAAAAATAGACAAATCAATTGTGAATTAGTTACATAGTGCAATCTGTACAGCAGTGACAATGAATGAGATAGAGCTACATGTACTAATATGGATCAATCTTTGAAAGGTAATTGTGGAGTAGAAACAGCAAACTATAGAAGGAGTTATATGAATTATCATGCATAGTAATTCATATAACTCAAATGGCATTACCATTACCATTTAAATAAAAGTGTGAAAATTACCAAACTTTATATCAAGATTATACATATGTGTATGTGTATATATATAATATACACATTATCTATTATGTTATATGTGATATATATTAAATATGATATATGTAGCTTATGTATTTATTGTATATGTATATCTAAATCATATGTAGTTTTAAAAACACATACATGTTGTTTGTGTAAAAATACATAGTGAAACTATCAAACACAAGCATGAGCAAAACAGATAACCACGGGGGGAGAGTTTGGAGACAGAAGAAAGAAAAGGGGATGGTAGTAGTTTGGTGTGGGAGGGCTAAAGAAGCTTTGAACCAAATATGACAAAATGCTATTGTTAAATCTAGGTGGTTGATAGTACATGGACAGATGTTTATACTTTTCTATATGTTTGGCATTTTAAAATTAAAAAACAAAAGAACTTACTCACTTCTATGTTCATAACAGTGCTATTTACAATGGCCAAGTGCTGGAAACAGCCTAAGTGCCCGTTGGTGGATGAGTGGATCAAAAAACTGTGGTACATTTTATACAATGGAATACTACGATGCAGCAGAAAGAAAGAAGGAGCTCCTACTGTTCATGACAGCATGGGTGGAACTGGAGAATATTAGGCTAAATGAAAGAAGTGGTAGAAGACAAATACCATATAACCTCACCTATAAGACAAATCTAATGAACAAAATAAACTAACGAACAAAATAGAGCCACAGGTATGGAAACATAGACAGACTGACAGTGACCAGAGGGGAAAGGGGCAGGGAATAATGATGGAAAGAAGGGGAAGGGACCAGACAAAGAACATGTATGAATGGCCCATGGACATGGACAATGGTGTGGGAATTGACTGTGGGAGCAGGGGTGGGATGGGCAGAGGAGGGCAAAGAAGGAAAAATTGGGACAACTATAATAGAATAACAATTAAAAAAATCTAAAAAAAAAAAGCAAATGGGAAAGAACCCAGACTTCCTTGTGGCTTTTCCAATTAGTTCTCCAATTAGATAATTGAAGAGGTCTATTTATTCCTTACAGTACCTCATGCATTTGAAGTACCTGGTTTGGTTCCATATTATGTTTTCTTCTTTGCTGGAGAAAAGGTTCATCTAGGGCGTGGATGCCATACAGGGATGTGCAGTCCCTTTACTTCACAAGGGTGCTAATCTAGGGGAGAAGGGTCCAAAATTACTCCTCAGGCAGTGCCCCCTGGCACAGGACTGCACCCCTTATGGGGTTGCATCGTACCAGCGTGGGCATCTTTTGCTAATTCAGGTGTCTGAGAAAGAGTCTTGTTTCTAATCTTCACAGATAGTAGGCAGTGCCTTTTTCTGTTTACACAAAGGCACAATCTAGGGAGAAAGCAAACTTGACCTAAGAGATCAAGGCCATGCCCAAGGTTTCCCAGCTCTGTTGAGGTGGCTATTAACGAAAAAGCCACCTCAACATTCAGTGGAATAAGGATGAAAACATGCTTATCCTGCCTGGGACAGCCAGACAGAAGGGTGAGGAGGATGGAGTTTGTCTACTAGTCCCTACCTCAGCTCTCCTTAGCCAGTCACCAGTTCTTTCAACATTGCCCAAGACTACAGCACACGGGAGCAATGCAGGTCTTGCTGACCAAGAGGCACCCATGATTGATGGACATATGATGAATTAAACCTTAACTGGGAATGCAAATTGAGGTGTCAGCTGTTGTTTGAGGTGAATTGTTCAGATTCACTTTATTCCATCTGGTGTGTTTACTTACCATCTGCCTTGGATTAGGTACTATGCAGGCCAGAACATAAAATAATCCTCAAGATGCTAATATATCGGTGCTACTTAGGGACATGGCACACCTCCCTATTTATTCCCTGCCTTAGGAGAATGACAGTGATTACCTTCACTCCATATATACCTCTGAGCATCAGAAGATGGCAGAGGAAAAATGAGCTGTTAAATATTAAATAAACAGATATTTATAATCTATGTCCCAAAAGCTCAACAAGTATTTTAAGAAATTTGTATTGATATTGCCCTGAAGATGATGCTTATTGGATTAATACATTTATAATTGATTCCTTCTCTCTATATGAAGATATATATATATATATATATATAAACTTAAAGTTAGGATAGTTCAGATTCTATAAAGTATCTGATTCATTCACTGGTCCATCTGTTCAGTGTCCACCATGTGCTAGGTGCTAAGGATAAAAGATTAAATGATAAATTGTTTCTTTCCTCGAGGAAGTCAGACACTCCCATAGTTACACTCGAGTGTGTTCAGGACAGTAAGAGAAGGGAACCTTGGAGAATGTGGGATGCCTAACTCAGCAGCTGATGAGTGTATATGTTTGGGTTAGGGAGGGCTTCCTGGAGGAGGGGACATCTGAGTGGGCCTCAGAGGTTGAGTAGGGTCTTCAGTAGGGAAGGGCATTTCAGCAAGAAGAGGCAGCCTAACCAAAGGTAGGGCAAGTGGCATCTATTCTTTTATTGTCCACTAATATGTCATTTTTCTTTTCCTGATAACCCCTTGGGGAACTCCCCCCTCCTCTATTTGGTGCAGTCTAGGTGGAGTTGCCAGTCGAGGTGCCCTGAAATCTAGGCTCAAGGCAGCTGAGTCAACCTTGCCCAAGAATTTTAACTTTTCTGCTCAATTATTGCAAAGAAGGAAAATAGTTGTTGCAGAACCCTGAAAAGAATGTTCATAATTCTTACTACCTGGATCAAGACTTATTCTTGTTCTCAACCTTTTCATGCCTGATACTTTAGTTTTTCCTTCAATTCTGTGAGTTATCTCATATTCTTACAATAAAATCTTTTTTTTATAAAAAAGGGAATTCAACTTATAGTTTGTTATACAGAACCAGTACCTATAGCTTGCAACTAAAAATCCCTAACTGTTACCAGGGGGCAAAAATCAGCAGTGGAAGCTATAATTAGAAGTTTAGGAAGTTTACTCTGTAACTACCTGAGTTCCTTGAGGAAAATTTCCAAACCCTTCATAGATGAGGGGTGGGAGGGAGAGAGAGAAGGAAAAAAGAAAGAACAAACTATGAGAAAAAAGAAAGGTGAGAGAGAGAGACAGAACCTCTGGGGATGGCTGGGTTTGCAGGGTGGATCCCGTTTGACATCATATAAACTTCTGCCACTGGCTGGCCTCTGTCTCCTTCCATGGAATAGTTGTTACATGCAGCACGCAGAAGAAAAGAAATGGTTTGATCCTGCTTCACACAGAACCCAGTGGGAATCCACCAGAGACCACTCTGCCTCTGGAGACTATTTTACCTGGTTGGTCTTTAGGACAGAAGTGTGGATACAAAGAGCCAAAAGGATGTCAGATTATGAGGCTGTGGCTGGCTGAGCTTCTTCAAGCCTACAAGCTCAAGGTCTTACAGTGGAAACAATTAAGAGCTCTGGGTTTTTCATTGTATTGTAATTACAGCAAGACTCTGGTACAAATTATGACTCATTAACTCTTTAAGGCAGTTAGAATCTGCACTGCCATCAAGGAAACTCTTTTTATGTTGCAGAGTGGTATATTTGGTGCCCTCAGAAAGCTGGAAGCTCCAGTGCATGAAGGAAGAGGCTTTTGCTCAGTGCAGGAAGGTGGGGAGAATTACCCCCCTCATAGATGGGGCATCTCATTGCAAATACCAGAGCTCTGACTACCTCCTGGAATGTTATTGGTAGTTATAAGCCCTTATTTTTATTTTTTAAAAGATTTTATTTGTTTTACTTTTAGAGAGGGGGAAGGGAGGGAGAAAGAGAGGGAGAGAAACAGCAATTTGCAAGAGATACAAGAATTGGTCGCCTCTCACACACCCCCAACTGGGAACCTGGCCTGCAACCCAGGCATGTGCCCAACTGGGGATTAAACCAGTGACCTTTTGGTTCCTTTTGGTTCACTGTCTGGCACTCAATCCACTGAGCCACACCAGCCAGGGCTATTGTTATTTTTAATATTGCATACATTGCTATAATCAAAATTTATCTGCAAAATGACTGTGGCAGTTTAGCCTACAGGGAAGCATCTAATGAATTTATGTGAATTCTTTTCACTCAAATTTCTTCTTTCTTTTCCATTTCTCTGTTGGAGGCAGCAAAGGAGGGTCCCTTTGGCAGATATACAGAATGTGGTATCTAAAAGAAAGCAGTCAAAATTCTGTCACAGCTCTTGGAGAATCAGGATTTTATCTCTTCTGGTTAATACTTACATACTCTCAAGTTGCCTCAAGTACACAGGTGGCAAACACAAGGCCTGCGGGCCAAATCCGGCCCTCCACCTTGTTTTATGTGCCCCAGGCACCTTGTTTCTACCTGGCAGCAGCACCAAGTTCCTTGCCCTAGTTAAGGAGTAGTTACATTTATACAGTCCTAAAATTATTTTGGCCCTTTGAAGGCAACCACGAAGCTGAGGTGGCCCCCAATGAAAATGAGTTTGACACCCCTGCTCACATCAAGCACAACTCTTGCCAGTGACAAAAATCTGGGCTTGAACTGGCCTAAGCACAGTCTACTCTCTCTGGTCATTGGAAAACACAAGATGCTGGTTTGACTTTGGCTGGATTTGGAGTTCAAGCTTCTCTCATCTTGACTGTGCTTTCTCCTGTGTCAGGTTCATTTCCAGGTTCTACCTCAAATCTCCAGAAGTTCCATGTTTATTTGATCACAGGCCTAACCCATCAGGCCTGTGTTATGTTATGGGTCAAACATTTTGACCCATAATTTCCTGCTATATCTCTGAAAGTCACCAGATTTGACCAATTTAAGTCACATTACCCACCCCTGAACAAATCCCTGTGACCAGGGAAGGACCACGATCCTATTGGCTTATGTACAAGGTAAGGATAGAATCTGATACCCTGGGGGGCTGAGAGTCAGGGAGACTCATAATCAAACCAGCAAACCAACCAAGAAATCAGCACCTTCACAGGAGGAAATGGGAATAATTTCTGGAGACAAAAATGTCAGATGGCCATTGGAACCTCTTTATAGTCTGGGGCACCTCTAAGGATAGTCTGAACAACACAAGGAGGGCAGGGGTAGTGGGACCTCTGTCCTGAGGTGCTGCCTTCATTTAATTTTGTTAACTCCCCAAAGGTCTTCATTCTGTTGAACCCAGACATCCATAAGGCAGCCCCAGCCATAACCCTGCTGTGAGGATGTGAGGAGGAATGAACTAACGGGTGAAAGGGGGGTTCTTCCAGTTACTTGCAACCTCCCCAGAGAATGTAAAACAGTTTAAAAATTTATTCTCTCTGAAGGAATTTACGCAATCTGGTGATTTTTAAGTAGGCCCCTGAAAACTACTAACTTGAACTCTCATTGACCAAAGACACCCTCAATCGCCAGGGTTGATGCTAGATGCTTGGTTAACGATTTCCCACAGCAGCCTGCTGGGGGAAGTGCCGTTGTCTCTTTTTCAATCCAGGTGCAGAAACTGCAGGTCAGAGAGGTTAAGTTTCTGGGTCCAGGAAGGATTCGAGCCCCATCCTATGCAGCCTCAGAGCTCCCAGCGTTGACTACCATGCTCCGTCTGCTCTCTCATTCTCTGTGGAATTACAAAACTGAGAAAATCCATCTCTTTCCCACGAGAGAGCAACAGAGATGAGAAAATCTTCCTTTGGTGGTGTTAGGGTGCATTTTTGTACCTTTTGCAGTGGGAAAGGGAGAATATTATTCAACACTTCTGGAGCATCAGTTGGATTTGGGCCACTGGGAGTGGAGGGAAGAATGCTTTAGAGTCTGTTTTGAATACTCATTTTGAGTGGGGGAGTATGTGATTTCACTGGCCTCTTGTTAGATCTGGTTCCTGCACCGGGCTGTGGGTGAATTGTAATCAGAACCAATGGGAGTGCTGGAGATCAGCGTTAGCAGACACCACGTGACTCTCCACCTGCCTAGTAGCGACTCCCAAGCACTAATGAAATGATGCATCACAAACCTGACTCAGTACTGGAGTCTATCCACAGCAGCCTCTGCCACCCCCGCTCCACAGAGACCACACTTACTAAGATCGCTGAAGATCCTCTCACTCCTAAACCCACAAGGAAATTCTTCTCTGTGCCTATTTCTGGCCTCCATGGGGCTTAATCCAATGGGTCCCTGAGAGGACTGATGCTCAGTATCCTCTCTAATGAGCAATAGCATCACTTCTGGGCTGTCTTCTCTGCCAGGACAGTTGTAAGGTATTTCCCATAATTACTAGGACTTCGTAAGTGTTCTATCTGGGATTGACAGTATTAATGACAAACCAGGACCCTGAGCAGTTCCCTGCAAGTTCAACTTGTATGTGTGTGTTCAATATGCAGGGATTCCGTCAGATAGACTCAACAGTAAATCTCAAGATTTTAATAAATGACCTGACTTCTACATAAAAGTCATCCAACAAGAGTACTAGACACACAAATCTATTTTTGACCCCCTGTTCCATTGTAAACCTGCTATAGAACCATGTTTATATTTTGAACTCTGATGTGCAAATGTTTTGTCATCAATTTAAGGCAAGCACAGTCTATCTTCCTTCACTTAAATAGAACTTAATAAGGAATTAACTAAACAGGTATTGAAGGGTTGGAAATGTACAAAAGGGAATGCTAAATTGTCACAGAAGGCTTAGCTACAAAAAGTAGCTAAGGAAACAGGGAAGAGGTTGGGATGATTAAGAATCTAGAAGCTTAGAGAAGGAGATACACAGAACTAAGAGCAAGACTGTGGCCAGCTGGTGCAGGCACCTCTGTGGGGATTCCAGGAGTGTAGAAAAAACTCTGGACCCTGAAACTAACAACTGCTAAGTTAAAGGCCATAGAATAGAAACAAAATGCAAGTCCCTCCTCCCTACCCCTCCTGTCTCCCTCTGCCTGCCCCCCTCCTCCCATGAAGAAACCTAAAAGGATTCAGCTGGCGAAAGTGAAGTATGGTTTGCAGAGTCCCAGCTCCAGCATTGCAGAGCAGAGTGTGGAGGAATAGACTGCAGCTGAGACACAGCACTTAATAAACACACCTCTGACAGAGTCCCCTTCACCATTCACTCTCGCTACTGCCTGAACTTTCCGTAAGGAGCATCATTTGTCCAGAATTTCCATTCTGCAGCCCTGCTGAGTCATTATTCCTAAACATGAAAAATGCAAATACCCAGTTCCCTCCTGAGATCTGCCTGGACTGATCAGAGAAAAAGGGAGGGCTGTCCCTGCCGATCGTGTTGCACACACTGCTCTGCAGCCTCCCTGCCAACACGTACAGTGATGAAAATGCTTCTTTTCCAGCTGCATTTCCTCTGTGGTTTAAAGGCGTTCTGTGTATTTGGTGTACTGGGACTGACTGAAATATCATCTCTCAGCTATGTGCAAACAATACCTAATTTTTTAAATGAAAGTACTTACGTTTCTTTGACAATTGCCCATTCCCTTTTGGAAGAAAGGATACTAAATTCCATCCAAACTGTGAAATCAGGTCAGATCCTGAAAAATTTAAGTTACCTATGGCTTACTATAGTCTCGTCAAATAACTATTCAATTCAAATCAAGTGGTTTTTTTTTTTAAGTTTTTATTTATTTATTTTTAGAGAAAGGGGAAGGGAGGGAGAGAGGGAGAGAAACATTCATGTGTGGTTGCCTCTTGCACACCCGCTACTGGGGACCTGGCCTGCAACCCAGGGCACCCTGGCCTGAGTGCCCTGACTGGGAATTGGACCAGTGACCTTTCGGTTTGCAGGCTGGCACTCAGTCCACTGAGCCACACCAGCCAGGAATCAAATCAGGTGTTTTTATAGTTAGCCACTGTCTAGGTTAAAACACAAATTTCATGGTTTCCATCCATTTCTGAAGGATTCCCCCTTACCTTGACACCCTTCCGGGGACCTTGGGCTTACACCTCCATTGCAGGGAGGAGACCGAAGGCAGTTGCTCCCGCAGGTGCGGTTACATGAGTGGGAAGGAAACTGATCAACTGAGAGTGCTTTTCAGCAGGGCCCAGCTACTGGTATTTTACCGGTCTGCTGTCAGGTGCTGGTGATGCCAGCATCCTGACAGGTGGGTCTCTTAGCTCTGATAGTACCAGCTGCGTATTTCTCATGGGGCATGTTGGATGGTCATCAGTTTTTTAACTGGCACATGCTAGCCTGGAAGTGTCAGGATGCCATCAGGTAGCACTGCTTCTTTTCCTGCACCCTTGGAGAGCTGTCTTTCAGGACCTACCATACTCTTCCTTCCAACAGTCTGGGACATGGCGAGCTGGCCTTCCCTGCTCTGCTATGCTGTGTCAGTCTCAGTCATTTTACTCTTGGTGTCATTTTTTCATTCTTCCCCTGCTACCCTCTGTTATCACAAGGGGCTGATCCAGATTTTGTCCAGATTTAGCAAATGGGAGGGTTGGCAGGAGGTTAGAAGTTGCAGGTGGCATTACTGGCAGCCACAGAATATGGTCTGTGGCTCCAGCCCCTCCTGGATGGGTGCTCCATGGTCCCTGGCCCTGTGCTACCTCCCTCCTGTGTCTCTCCATCCTAGAGCTAGTCTTCATTCCTGCTTTGCTCATTTCTACGTTGTCTCGCCATTCCTTGTTTGACCACTGGCTCCTTTATATGCTTTAAGGAGCCTTAAAGAATATTTCACACTTTATATCATATATGTATCTGTGCAAGACCTGCCCATGGCCTAAAGTCTTAAAGACAGTCCTAGAAAACTGTAGCATGCGGGGTAAATCCTATCACACTAATGTATTGGATCAAATTTAAATGAGTATCAAAGGAAAACTTGTAGGGGCAGAAGACATCACAGACAGGAAGCTTGACTCTTACAGGAATGTGGTTTGCAGAGAGAAAAAACAAAAGTCTTTCCCTTAGTGATACTATATTCCTGGATCTTCCTAATACCACCTGGTAGAAGTGATCCCCTTTCCCAGGGGCCCCCACCCCCATCACGCTAGCATATGCTTGCCTGAGAGTAAACAGTTATCTATGGAGATTCATCTTTTTTTCCCATTTCTTGCCCCCTCACCCTTAAGCACTAAAAGGCACTTTGAAAAACAAAGTGGATCCATGGAGGTTGCCTATGAAAAGTGATTCAAAGTAAAACAAAAACCCAAACTCCACTAAACTCAAACAAACAAACAAAGCCCATTAGTTCTAATTCTATATGTTATACTAGACACGACGGATTAAAACTGTGACACTTAACTTATCAAGCCCAGGCCTTGCTGAAATCCCTTTAGTTTTATTTTTATTGTCTGAAATTCTCCAACGATTCAATGTCACTTTCCCCCCTTGGGACCATTACTTTTCAGGCTTAGATAGAGATCAATAGCCAGAGTCTGAAATTGGCATCTTTGGAGGAGAAATATGTTGCTCCTCCACAGTCCATAGATTGGATGGGGCCCTGGTAAAGATAATGGCGTGCTCTTTCATGATCGTGTTCATCGACAGTACCACAAGCATTATTTTATCCTGTTGTGAAGATTCTGACAGTCTCTTGTAGTATCTTATCTATCACCAAGTTTTCTTTTCTCTCCTTATCATACTTGGTTTCTGGAGTGGAACTTTATTTAAAAGGTCCTGACAGGTGGAAGAATGGCCAAGGCCAAGCCATTCTTCCTGGGCACTGAAGAAAGTGGCCAAGTGGTCAAACACCCAAGTCAAGGACTCAGTCTAGTGTCCCTGCCCCAACCCAGGGTGTGGCTAGCCAACTAAACAATCTTATCTGGCAGACTATATGACAATGGGTACTTTGATCTTCTATAACCTTGGGCAAACTTGGCAGGTTCTTCCCTGAGCCTGGTCACTGCCTGATGCTTGCCTCAGAAGAAGACAGCCCTCAGACTCACTCATCTGGGAGGGAGTAATTAAATTTATTCATTTGTGCTTTGAATAAATATTTGTTAAGCTCTGGCTAGTGTGGCTCAGTGGTTGAGTGCCAGCCTGTGAACCAAAGGGTCACTGGTTCGATTCCCAGTCAGGGCACATACCTGGATTACAGGCCAGGTCCCCAGTAGGGGGCATGTGAAAGGCAACCACACACTGATGTTTCTCTTCCTCTTTTTCTCTTTCCCTTCCTCTCTCTAAGAATAAATAAATAAATTCTTTAAAAAATAACTATTTCAGTACCAATAATATGACATGTGCTATAAACACAGCAATAAACAAAATTGATAAACATTTCTGCCCTTATGGAAATTATATTCGTGCACATGTGCATGTGTGTGGACAGACAATTTAATAAGTTAACCAAGAAATTATCTATCCTTTCTATCTATCTATCTATCTATCTATCATCTATCTATCTATATTTCAGATGGTGATAAATATCATGGAGAAAAATAAAGCAGGAAAGATTACGCTAGGGTATATGTGTGGGAGAAGAGTTGCCATTTTAAACAGAGTGGCTAGGAAAGGCATCATTGGCAAGGTGACATTTGATCAGAGACCTGAAGGAGGTGCAAGAATAACTTATGCAGACATTTGGGGGAACAGCAAATGACAAGCCATGGGAGCAGAAGCAAGTTTGAAAGACCAGCAAAGAGGCCATGGTGACCCAAGTGAAATGATTGGAGGAGAAAGTGGTAGGAACTGAGGTCAGAGAGGTGGTGAGGACCAGGTTGTCCAGAGCAAAATCTCTTACTGGGGTTCTACTAGATATTGTTGTTCAATGTAATAAAAAGCCCATTCATTAATATATCATGCATTTGGACTTAATTTTTGTTCACTGTATTTCAGTATAGTTGGTTTCTCTTTTAATCCCATGTATTTTATTTTCTGTATTTAAAAATGTTATTCTGACAAGATAGAAATAAACTCCTAGATACATAGAACAGACTGATGGTTTCCAGATGGGAGGGGGTTGGGGGATTGGGTGACAAAGGAGAAAGGATTAAGATGTACAAATTGCAAGTTATAAAAACAGTCATGCAGATGTAAAGTGCAGCATAGGGAATATAGTCAATAATATTGCAATAACTATGTATGGTGTCAGATGGCTACTAGACTTAATGGGGTGATCACTTTGTAAGTCACATAAATGTCTAATCAGTATGTTGTACACCTGAAACTAATATCAACTGTAAATGAAATTTTTTTAAATTAAAAATAAAAGATAATAATATGTTTTAAAAAAATAAAATGTTATGCTGAGAAGTAATCTATAAACTTCAACAGTCTTCCAAAAAGATTCACATCACAAAGAAGGTTGATAATTCCTTATTAGGGCCTTTAAGCCATTGCAGGACTTCAGCTTTTATTCTGAGTGAGATAATAAGCATCAGTCTGCCTGCCATATTGACTAAAGAGTGACAAGTTTGGCAGCAGGGACACTGGATAAAAAGCTGTGGCAATAATTGAGGCAAGGGGTGGCGGTGGCTTGAACCAGAGTAGCAACAGTGGAAGTAGTGGAAAGAAGTCAAATCCTAGAGACATGGTTGGGTCGTACATGTAAGTTCTTTGGCTTCTACATTTTCTATACTATTCTTAACCTCCCCCTGTCTATTTTGTACTTACAATTTTTGCTTCTTATTCCCTCTACTTTTCCCCCCATTATTCCCCCTCCCCAGCCCTGCTGTTAACCCTCCCTGTGATCTCCATTTCTGTGATTCTGTTCCTGTTCTACTTGTTCGCTTAGTTTGTTTTTGGTTTTGGTTTTGGTTTTTCTTTTAGGTTCAGTATTGATAGTTAAGTTTGTTGTCACTTTACTGTTCAGATTTTTGATCTTCTTCTTTTTCTTAGATAAGTCCCCTTAACATTTCATATAATAAGGGCTTGGTGGTAATGAACTCCTTTAACTTGACCTTATCTGGGAAGCACTTTATCTGCCCTTCCATTCTAAATGATAGCTCTGCTGGACAGAGTAATCTTGGATGTAGGTCCTTGCCTTTCATGACTTGGAATACTTCTTTCCAGCCCCTTCTTGCCTGTAAGGTTTCTTTTGAGGGATCAGCTAATAATCTTATGAGAACTCTTTTGTAGGTAACTGTCTCCTTTTCTCTTGCTGCTTTTAAGATTTTCTCCTTATCTTTAATCTTGTGTAACTTAATTATGATGTGCCTTGGTGTCTGCCTCCTTGGGTCCAACTTCTTTGGGACTCTCTGAGCTTCCTGGACTTCCTGGAACTTTATTTCCTTTTCCATATTAGGGAAGTTCTTCATTATGTTTTCAAATAAGTTTTCAATTTCTTGTTCATCCTCTTCTCCTTCTGGCACCCCTATGATTTGGATGTTGAAGCATTTAAAGTTGTCCCAGAGGTTCCTAAGCCTCTCCTCATTTCTCTGCTTTTTTGTTTCTTCATTCTGTTCTGGCTGAATGTTTATTTCTTTCTTCTGGTCCAAATTGTTGATTTGAGTCCCTGTTTCCTTCCCTTCACTGGTTCCCTGTATGTTCTGCTTTATTTCACTTTGCATAACCTTCACTTTTTCCTCCATTTTGTGACCATGCTCAACCATTTCTGTGAGCATCCTGATTACCAGTGTTTTGAATTGTGTACCTGTTAGGTTGGCTGTCTATGCATCGTTTACTTGTATTTTTTCTGGAGCTCTGATCTGTTCTTTCATTTGGGCCATATATTTTTTTTAATCTCGGCATGCCTCTTATGTAGTAAGGGGAGGAACCTTAGGTATTTGCCAAGGTGATTAGTCAAATAAGATGATGCCTGTGTGTTGCTAAAGCAACTTAAAATTCATTAGTGACCTAGCAGAGAGTTTTGGCCAAAGGACTGAAACAAAAGTCCAATTGGAATAAGTTCAAGAAAAAAATAAGGAGAGAAAAGTTGGAGACAATGGGAATAGGAAATTCCTTTCAGAAATTTCCCTCAAAGGAAAATAGAAAAGTTAGATGGTAGCTGAAAGGAATGTGAGGATCAGATGATTGTTGTTTTAAGTTGGGAGAATTTTCATCATATTTGAATATTGATAGAAAATCATTTTTAAAAGAGATAACACAGATAATTCAGGTTAGATGGAGGCAATCGCTGAAGCAATGTTTTGGGTAGACAAGATGTGGCTGGTAACTAGTGAAGGAGTAGAGAGGTCAACCTGAAACAGGACCTGAAAGAAATGACCCATAGTAACAGTTGGGAGGGCAGAATAGATGTGCAGAGTATTGTGGATAGAGATGGTAGTGAAACATGTGGAATTTCTCTTCTGATGCCATTTTTTTTCTTAAGGGAAAAAAGAAATCTGGTGACTAACTAAAAGTGTGGATGGATGGGGAGAAGATGTTGGAGGTTTGAGAAGAGAGGAAAAGGTGTTGACGGGTTTTCTAGCATTGTGGAAGAGTGAATGAAACAGAAAAATGCATTAGGATTGCCAGGCACCATTAAGAGTTCTCTTCGGATTAGTGGTGAGTACTTCAAATGAGTTTATTCAGAATGTTGTTGTTTTCCCCAGTCATATTTAACTCTTTGAGGACAGACCTGAAGTAGGTGAAGAGTTAGATTCAATCAGGAATGGGCTTTGTCATGCTGAAGGGAGGAAAGAGCACGAGAACTGAGGTAGACCAAAAGGAATAATTGATTAACTATGGAACTTAAGTAAAAGAATGAGGCTATAAAGATGATGTGAAAGGTGGTAGAACCCAATGGATTATAGGTTCTGGTACAGTGGAACAGCTTCCAGAGTTGAGGCAGTAGGGGAAGAGAATTAGAAAGATAGCAGATGGGGTACAGAGAGTAGGATGGCTAAAATAGAGATTATGGGAGGGATGTGGTGACTGGTAAATACTAGACTAAAGTGTGGCCATGACAAAGTGGAACCAAGTTAGGGTAGAGAGTAAGATCAACAGAGGGAAGGCGGTCAAGGAAGCAAGAGGGCAGCTTCCTGGAAGGATCATCTACTTGGATACTGAAATCACTAAATATTAGGTCAGGAGTAATATTGACAGTGACAGTAATTGAACCTGGAGAGGAAATTTTCAAGAAATATTGTTTAAGTGGTGGTAATAATGGTTTGTTAGATGTCTGCAACAAGTAGAAGAGTATAAGGTATATAGCCTAAAAGCATAAGATTAAAACTGGGGGCTGGGATAGTGATGTTCTGCCTGCCAGGGCCAAGGCAATGACAATGATCTTTGACCCAAATTCTTTACTCTGTCTCTGGAAACTTAGTTCATTAAGGAGGTCGATGGAAGAAGCAGATAATTACCCTTGTCTTTTTATGTCAGGAAGATTTTATATTTTTTGTCTTCATTTTGGTGGCTCACCTTTTTTCATCATTTATTAGGGTGGCAGACTATTGTGAGTAATAGTGAGGGTTGACCTGACATCCATAGCTCCTTTCTGCCTAGTCCCCTTCTAGCTGGTGGTGGGTATGTGACACCATTCTGGCCAATGAATATAAGACATAATTGAGTGAGGTTTCTAAGAAAGTTTTTCCTTTCCTGATAAAAAGAGACAGACTCAGCAATCATTTCCCTTTTACCCCTTCCTCTTCCTACTTCTTTTCCTTTCTCCAAATCAGGTGGGCAGCCTCAAGGTGCAGCAATTATCTTGTAACTAGGAGTGACAAGCATGAAGCACTGAGTATGTCTACACACTGAGGGTGGCACAACCCAAAGATAGTCTGGGTCCACGATGGCATTGTTGAGCTGTCACTCCAGTCCTCAACGTCTACTTCTGTATTACTTGTCACATGAGACAAATAAATCCCTCTTGCTTGAAGCCAGCACATTGGTTTTCTGTTGTTGTTGTTGTTGTTGTTATTTGTAACTTATTGCTTCCCTACCTCATAAAGCTACTTTCTTATGAAGATATAAATGGTAGTCAGTTAGATTTAAGAGGTAGTTTCACAGACTTATTTGTGAGTACACTTATTTTGATACATCTCTCAACCAAAACTGTCTCTTCAACTTTACTTCTTAAGTTACTGCCATATTCTCATTCATCACTTCACTGTCATATTTCTTGTATGAGTAGCCCACTCATGCTTTCTCCATGCCTTTGCTTTCCACCACATATCAGGTCCATAGAGCTGATCTCTTCATAACTGCCATAGCAGCTGTCATAACTAAGATTACTGATGACCCTGTGACATCATTCCTCCCTCCTCCTCTTCCAGCACTGGCTTTGGCAATACTCATCTTTCCTAGTAGAAGTTCTCAACTTCTGAATTATTATTTTGATCCTTTACATAGCTTCTGGTTATCTTCCTAATTTTCACGATTTTTTCTCCAGTGCATTCCCTTTAATCCTCTCCCCTCTATTTTCACAACTCACCCCCTACTCCATCTTCTTTTCTTTCACACTCCACATTTTTCTGAGATGATTTTATATACTACCAGGTCTCTGCCAGCTTCAGAGAGGTCTGTCAGTCATTTATAAATTTGTAATTTCATTCCAGAACTTTCACTAGTGTTTTAGATTCCTATTTCTGTTTCCAGAACATCTTATTTCAAACACTGCATTATCAAAACTGGATCTAATTATCCTATCCAAAAATCTTACCTGTTCTTTCTTGTTTTGTTTCCTCTATCACCACCATTCATCCAAGTACCCAAGTAAGGAACTTTGAGAACAATTTCAACTCTACTTTCTCTTTCTCTCATTTTCCACATCTAATTGGTGAATAGCCCTATTAATGGTGCCTTGGAAACATTTCTCAAACAACTTCTCTCTTCTCCATTCTCATCACTTCTGCCTCTGTTGTGAACCTTCCTTTCCTGTATACTCTCCCTTGGCTTACTTCCAGTGAAGAAAGGTTCTCTTTTGGATTCCCTCATCCTTATGAAGAGCTGCTCTCAACTTTATAAAAGATACCAGTCCTTTCTTTAACCTGGTCATCTACTAAGACAAAAAGATTTCTAATCAAGTGCAGCACAGAGTAGCTTTTGGCTCCTCTTAGTTGAGCCGTTTCTAAATCTGGACCATCCAGTTTTTATCAAGAGCTCAGCCTGGAGATGCAATATGAAGGAAGGATGGCTAAAAGGACCCATCCAGGGGAAATCTAACCCTATATCAAACCAGATGTGCAGAGAGCTAGATGAAACAAGATTATCAAGTGTTTTATCCATGACTTCTCTGAGCCCTACTTTTCACTCAGGAGACATTTCTGTCAATGTCAAGAAGGATGAATTGTACTTCTCTTGGGGAATTGGTAACAAATATGTAGAGCATTTATTTTTTAACCCTTGATTTGTGGGGCTTCATCTCTAATGGAATCTTTTGCCTCTTGTTTTTCACTTTTTTTATTTGTTTCACATTTATTTTATGCCACTTTATATTTTATGTATTCTCGGATGCTACTTTCAATTTTCCATGGAATGAGGTAGAAAACAAACAAGCAAACATATAAATTGTCAGATCCTCATTACCTCTTTCCCCACCTTCCTTGCCCATCTCATGTCTCTCCTTCTACAGATCCTTTACTTACTAATCACATCATTCCCCTGTTTGGAAGCAGGAGAATGCTTCCTTTCCCTGTTCCTTAGCAAGGTCCCTCACAATCCTGTGACAATCTTCTTGCAACCTTGACTCCTGTGCCTCCCTCATGTCCTTCTTTCCAGCTATGCCAAGCCACTCACTTGCAAATGTATGTTTTAATTCTTCTAAACTGGTAAATGCTAGATATAGTTGTTTATGTATATATGCTATGCCTGCTACTCATATTCATTACCCCTAGTCATTTTTCAAAACCCATATCAAAAGTTACCTTCTCTGAAAGTTTTTCTTTCCTATAAGTGCTCCTGTAATACTTTCCACATTTTTTTGCTAATAGTAGTGATCACATTGCATTTTATTGATGTGCTCTTTTGCATATTTCTTAACCAATTGTTAAAATTCACCTCTGTATACTTTGGTCTTGGCAGAGCATAAGCTTAATAAAAGTTTGTTTTGATTGTGCAAGTGAACATTACAGTGTGATTTTTGGTGGACGCCTGTGGCTGACATTTCACCATCTCGTGATGCTCTGGCCACATGACTTTTTGGATTTGTGGGTTTTGGTTGTTACAACAATAAATTACTTTTTTAAAAAAAGGCTTTGACTCCAATAATAGTTCTACTGAGTCATAATAATCATCTCTAGATCAAAATAACTAGAAGACAATATATTAATGGTTTATACTAGTATCTTTTGGGACCTCTACCATTCTATCTTTAAAAACATCATTCAATCAACCTATAACTCTCTATAACAGTTTCACTGACTGGAAGGGTAGTAAGAAATCTGTGGTGTCTAAGCTTGTAGAATTAAAATTGAAATGCCGGCTATTATTAGGGATGCCATATAGATAACTACATAATGAACCATTATAAACTGAGAGGTTTTTGAAAAATAGATTTTCTGTGTTTTATTAACTAGTCCTTAGGCATATATGTTAGTACCTGTTTGCCAGCAATTTACTAGTCATTTTATATATATATAGCTTATTCCCTCAACTGGATTGAAGGCAATCTGACATCAGGGATCATACATTATCTACTACAGGCTACAAGCTGAGCATACTGGTGGCAAGTACCACCTGCCATAGCCCCTTGAACATATGCATAACATAGGAGGAATTCTTACTGCATTGTGGGAACACAGTCTAATTTAAGCAGCTCTGAATGTGGAACATCCCACTTCTTCCTCCTGCCACAGAACTAAGTGAGCTCTGTTTTGCTTTGTTTACTCCATATTTGGCTCTGTAGGAAGTCATCTGACCTTGGGCCCTACACGGGACTAATGGGCACATGAGATCTTGAGGGTTCTTTCTTGTCCAAAATACAATAAAGAAACACAACTGACTGATAGACTTTGACAAGGCAGGACCAGCCAGCTCTGCAAAGGCACCCAAGAAATGAAACATTCCCAGAAAACTCACAATGAGGATTTTCCTGATCCTGGGCCTAAGTTGTGACTACATTCATGCAAAAGGATCTCCTGGAGACAAAAACCAGAAAATATTAAACATAAGCTTTCTGTCAGGAGTTAGAACACACTTTTAAAGAGAAGAGCTGACCTAGAAAGTGAAGATGTAATTTTAGGAGAGTTTGCCTCAGTACCCTTTCACTACTGGTTAGCTCTGGTCTCTCAATGTGTGTTAGAGGTTAAGCATTTTTCCTGTATCTATGACATAAAAAAGTGGAATAAAAATATATAAATATACAAACTCAATCTGCTAGTGCAGCAAGAAAAGGTAGATTAAACCAATGCAATAGAATTGACTTCTCTGTATGCTAAAGCAACCAAAACCAACCAAACAACAACAACAACAAAACCCTTCAATGTTATTATGCTAGTTTGAATCCCCCAAAGATCAAATGATAGTTGAGTGGTTCTAGTTATGAAAAGATGAGTATTTAATTTAGCAAATATATTTTCTTCATTGGTACTGGGTTATAGTCATCCATGGGAGCCAAGTTACTTATAGTCTCTGACGTATATTTTTTAGCATCTGATTTTTTTTTTAGCATTAGTAGACACTAATTTTAGATAATTTGCATAGCATTCTTAGAACATGGTCTCTCCTAGACATTCATAAAATCAACAACTGAACCAAGAAGAACAGGACACAAAAGAGGCATGTTTATGGGGATCATTTAGTCTTTGCTGAATAATACATCTAAAAGGCATACTTGAAAAAGTAATTTGGAGGGTCCTTATTGTATATGTCAAGGGGTTGCTTCTTTATTCAATAACCTTTTAGATGAGACTAAGTTGTTAGAGAAGAAGCTTCCATAGCTTCTGTGTAAGGTGCCGACAGCATTGAGTACATAGGACAGCATTCAAAGTGATGAAAAGATTTCATCACTATGAGTGTCTATAGTTCCTAATAAGTGGTAAAGGAAAGGACTACCAGTTCACCTGTGTGGTATAGGCCCACAGTAGAACAGTGGCAAAGAGAATTGAATGGACTGATTAAATATTTTGCAGTTCTCTGATCTTTTATTCCTGTGTTTTTTTAAAGATTTTATTTATTTACTTTTAGGGAGAGGGGAAGGGAGTGAGAAAGAGAGGGAAAGAAACATTAATGTATGGTTGCCTCTTGTCCACCCCTACTGGGAATTTGGCCTGTAACCTAAGCATGTGGCCTGACTAGGAATTGAACAGGCAACCCTTTGGTTCATAGGCCGGCACTCAATTCACTGAGCCACACCAGCCAGGGCTAATCCCATGTTTTTGAATAAAGTACAAGCACCACCACTTTTCCTATAATAGGCATAGAGCTATGGATGCTGCCCATATTCAGAAGTAAGCCAGTCTTTTTTTTTTTTTTTTTGCTTAGAATACCAAGAATCTTAAAGTTTAAATATTATAAAATTAAATTTGCAAAAGAAAATATTTTTGATGTGTTGTCAAACAATGCAGTTATTCTATTAATTTAAAACAAAACTTAACTAACTACATGCCTCACTTTAAAAAAAATTGAAATATCTTTTGCTGTTCTTAAAGCTTTTACACTCTTTAGTCAGCTGACACAGAATAATACTAAAGATAGCGAAATCTACACAAACAAAGGACCTTTTAAATGCCTTAATGCCTAAGCAAACTCCCAAACCCAAACATGATTCATGGATCAAGGACACTAGTAGTCATGTATAAAATGCCAACAAGCCAAGAGTTAGTGCTATGTAGCATTTCACGGAGAGTTTGGCCCTCCTCACATGTCTATATACATATATAAGCTTCTCTAACTCAAACCCCAAAATGCCAATCTGGTTCTAATTTTATTAAAATTTTGTCAAAGCTGTTCCTGGACTGGAAACTTGCCTGCTGAGTTTTAGCCCAAGGCAGATTTTAATGGCCAAGTTCTACAGGCATCAAAGGGAGGAGGAGTTAGCATGAGGGTGCTGTCTCTTCCCAAACGTGACAGCCTGCTCTCATGCAAAAACTCCATAGAAGTATCACAAGTTAGGAGAGACTGGAACATCTTTGACAGGCAGCCTGGAGTTTAATCACTTCTCTCTCTTTTGCAATGCCACCTCGGTGCAGGCATTTCATGCCCGCAGAAGTTTTCGAATTCTCACACTGATCAAAGCATTTAGGAATCAGAGCTAATTTCACCTACACATGTTCCTTTATCACAAGTTGTACCTTTCATGTATTAATTTACTTTTTCTTAACTTGAATTTAGCTCTGATTATCCACTCATCATTCATTTTCCCATTTCTCTTCTCTCTGAATGAGACCCATGAAGACAAAGGAAAGGGGATTGAGATGTCTGAATTCCTTTGATGAATTTTGAGTGATTATGATAAAATTTTTTTAATGAGAAAATAAGGTACAGACAGGCCATGGCCCCAGGTTTACCTTCCCATTGTTCTTATCTTGCCATGGGCATAATTTTAGTTAAGACAAGCTAAAGAGAGATGCAGAGACCTGATTACTTTTGTAAATTTTCTAGTGGCAGTTGCTAAGGAATGCAACTGGATCATGTGTGCTAAAGGGCACCGCCTTCCTGATGGCAGAGTGGTTCAGAAGTAAGTAATTCCCAACCAGAAAGGAGTTGACTAAAATCTGCATGTTGGCGGCGGTTCAGGGACAGCCACACAAGGCACAGCTTCAAGACTGATCAACAGCTCTGTTCAACTTCCCTGAGTTCAAGGTAGCCAAAGAAAGGAGACATAACTAGAAGTCGAGGCTACCCAATTCTATGTGATAATTTTCAGCCCCTGTTTACTTGTGTATTTGGATAAGGAAGTAAGGGGAAAGTAAGAGGCTAAAGGAAAATCCTCATGACTCCGGATCTAGTTAACCTGTTTGAAGAAGGGTTAAACAGCCTAAAACCCACTACAGACACATCAACCTCCTTCCCTTCCAACCACCCACCTAACCAGTGACAGGTTCATGTGTGCTGGGGCGTCTGCAGAAAAAAAGACAGTACAAGTTGGGAAGAAATATACCCTTTCTCTATGGTATTGACTCCTGACACCTTCACAGCCTTTGTCTTCCACAAGTGGTGGGTTCAATGGCTCATCCCTGGATCTTCACCAGGAGTCCTATTACTTAGCACACAGTATTTCTCAAGAGAGAGAGAGAGAGAGGAGAGAAAGGGGGAGAGAGAGGGGGGGAGAGAGAGAGAGAGAGAGGGGGGAGAGAGAGAGAGAGAGAGAGGGGGAGAGGAGAGAGAGAGAGAGGGGGGAGAGAGAGAGAGAGGGGGAGAGAGAGGAGGGAAGAAGGGGAGGAGGAGGAAGAGGAGAAAGAAGAAGTCAGGTACTACCATCTTAGACTAAGTCTCTCCCAGACTAATTGAATCAGAATCTCTGGATATGGAATCTGTGCAGCTGTTGTTAACAGCATCCTGGGTGGTTATAACTTACAACCAGGGCTGAGAACCAAAGAACCACAGCCCTCTACAATTTTATGCACCTGTGGATGCAGAATGACTGCAGGGTGGCTGAATTAAGCCAAAGCTAGCACTGTTTTTTTTTTCCATCTGTTTAGACAGCTATATATCCAGATATTTACTATGAGCTAGTCATGTCCAGGTCCTGGGGTATGTGATTAAATTCTCACATTTTTAATGTGCACAAGAATTATCTGGAACCTTGTTAAAGGTTAGAGTCTGGTTCATCAGGTCTGGGGTGAGGCTGAGGTTCATGTCGTACAAGCTCCCACTGGGTACTGGGACTGCTGCTGGTCCATGGACCACACTTTGAGTAGTGAGACTAAGAAGGCCCCTTTTCTCTTTCTTGTAACAACTTCTTGAGCTTCCTTCATGGCTGACACAAAACCCATTTGCATACAGAAGCCATCTTTCCCAACCTGGGTCCCCCTCCCCTCCTGCCCCACTTCCCTGTGGCTTCTCATGATCTGTCCCTTTTCCTCCCATCAAAATCTAGTCTCTGAAAAGAATCAACACGCAAGTATGTTTTATAAGGACAATGCCAGTTTTGCTTCCACTATTTAGCTCTGTTCTCTCTTACTCTTTTCCCCTTGCCCCTTTTTGACTAGGTTATCAAAACTTAAGCTAAGTTTTTAATGAAAGTATTTCAGGCATACTTGAGGCTGCCTGAAAGACAGATATTTAGGTGTGTGGGGGCAGGGCAAGAGGGTCAACACTTTGACAAAACCTCTAAGATCACATGATACAGCAAGAATAGATGACATTTGTATAAAAGCAACTGTATGTATCACTGCTTTGTGTACTGAAACTTTATCTTTTTCATTGCAGCAACATTGTGGCCACAGTGAAGCCATACTTCTTCCTTGGCACCTCCTATCATGACAGCTAATATGTACAGAGTGTACAAAGCACCCTTATTGCAGAGAATTTGACCATCCCCTAAAAGTAACACTATGTGTGCCCATCACTCAGCTCCACCAAACATCATTCCGAGGCTGGTTCTGCTCCATTCACACTTGTCTTTCCTAGACAACACATTGATTACTGAAGCTTTACATATGAGCCAGGCATTATTATTCAAGTGATTACATATGTTAGCTCATTTCATCTTTACCATGCCCCTGTTAGGGAGGCTCTATTATTATCATCACTGTTTTACAGATAAAGGAACAGAGGCACAGCAAGATAAAGTGACTTACAAAAATCATACAGTTAGGAAGTGATGGAGCTGCCACTTGAACCCTGGGCAGCCTGTCTCTGGAGAGAATGCTGTGAACCTTTGGACTGTACAGCTCAGCTGATTCACAATTGGGAACTTGAACTTTCTTTTCCATGCACCAGAGTCTCTGCTCCCCATGAAAGGGCTAGAACTAGTGATATTTCAGTTCTGGTTTTGTGCCCAATGTTAGCAGCCAATCTACAACACTGTTCTTGGGGAAAATGAGACAACTTTCCGGTTTTCTCCAGGACCATTCACAGGGAGCTGTGGGTCCCAGGACGATCAAGCTTCCTGGCCTTGTGCCCCTTAAGGTTCTTTGACAGCTTGGTTGACTATAACATTTATGGCATTTTGGGTAGAAAAGGCAAAACGGTACAGTCTGATCCCATTTATGTGAAGAAAAAGAACATAAAAGAGTTTTTGTATTCAGACACATACCACATATACATACACACAGATGCACACCAGACACACAAAGACACACCAAACAGACACACAAAATGTTTACACAGAGACACACATATACACATTAGGTTTCTATTTAATTTCAAACATAAAATTAATAAGTACGCTTTGTTTCATTTTTTCTTCTATTGGTTTAAAGTTCTATTATTTTATTGGTTGTTATTATTTTACATTTAGTCTTTGACTATGTATACATGAACATATATTTTTATGACAAAGACAAAAGTTAATCAGTCTATGTCCCTCTTTACACCAAAAACAAGAACCTTTACTTTTCTTCATGCATCCTCCATTTTCCATGTTATATAATCCAGAATGTTACTTCCAAATTGCTATGACAAACCATCCTTTTAAAGAAATACTTATTGAGAATTAATTCATTTATTGTACTCTGGACTTATAAGTACTTCTTACCTTCCACTCCTTTCTTCTGTGTTCATTTATCCCTTGGCTGGAGTGCCTTCTGTAGCACTTCTTTAGAAGATCATCTGTGAGCGCTAAACCTTTTGAGGCTTGAATGTCTGAAGATATTTTTTTAATTTTCTCTCTGCAAAAGTAGTTTTCCTTTTAGTATTTTCTATGTGTTCTTGAGGTTCTGAAATTTTACTATGTCTATACAGATAATTAAAAAATTCCTGTTGGTTATGTGGGTACTCGTTCAATCTAAGAATGTTTATCTTTCTTTGGTTCTGGAAAGTTCTTGGTGATAATTTCTTTACACATTGCCTTCCTTCCATTCTTTTACTTCCATTTGCTTCTTGAAACAGTAAACTTCCCATTATTACCCTTGAGCCCTTGGTGTTCTTGTCATTTATTTTACTCCTACCTATTCTATATATGCCATAATGTGTTGTTATTATTTTTACTTTAAATGATTTAAAATATTTAAAAGACATTTATACATACATGCATATATGTTTAAAAAATTAAAAATGTTTAATATACTGACAAATTTTCACTTTCTGGAATTCTTCATTCCTTCCTTCATTCCTTCACTTTTTTCCTGATTTCTCTTCAGCCTACATCATTTCTCTTTGCATTTCATGTAGCTCAGGTCTACTGGAGCTGTAGCTATGTCTGTCTAAAAATGTCTTTATTTTACTTTCATTTTTGAAGGACATATTCACTGGATACAGAATTTGGAACTGGTAGGAGTTATTTTTTCCCCCCAGCACTTAAAGATGTCATGCCAAGGTCTTTTGGCCACTGTTTCTGACAAGAAGTTATTTATCATTTTCACTCTTGTTTTCCTGTATAAAATATGTCCTGCATCTCACCCCATGAAGTCCTTATTTGCTTTCAAGATTTTTGTTTTGTTTGTTTTCAGCAGTTTAACTATAAAGTACTAACGTGTGGATTCCTTTGTTTTTAGTTTGTTTGAAGTTCGCTGATCTTGTATCTGTGGGTTGATATCTTTCAATATATTTGGAAAAGTTTCAGCTACTATCTCCTCGAATATTTCTTCTGCCCCTTCTTCCCTTCTCCTTCTGGAATCCCAGTTACACATGTGTGTCTATTATACGTGTTGTTAATATTTCCCTCCACACTGTATCATTTGTCTCTCAATCTTATTTATGGTGTCTTTTTCTATTCTGTGCACAAATTTGAATATCTTATATAGATGTCACTGAATATTATAACTCTATACTTGTCCTTTTTGCAATTCAGTCTTGTCCAACACGTAAAGCTGGGTAACATACATATGCCATTGTCAACTTTAGAATAGTCTAATAGTCAATTGAGGGATGAATACATAATGAGCCATGTTGTGATGACATACTGAAGGTAGTTTTAGTTCTGGGTGGTCTTCGTTTTTGTATAACATTACTGAAAGTACTTATTCATTTATATATTAGAGTTCAGTTTAAGATTTTGTTTCAAAAGTATTCTCTCTCTACTTTTCTGAAAAACCGCTGGTCTAGATAATATTTTGAGGGTCAGTTTTTGACTGGTTGTATTTATGTGAAAGTCTGTTTTGAGTGTTGTTTGGACTTGTGTTTTGTTTGGTCTGAATTGACGAAGCACTCTTCTGCTCTTACCTCTCTGTGATAGGAACCTAGTTCAGTATCCCCAGTGGCTCTGAATCCCAGGCCATTCCTCTGCCTGAAGAAGCTGGCATAGTCTCCTGAGGAAGGTTTTCTTTACTGTCCTGATGGAGTAGAGCACTCTAAGGATGGCAGAAGGCTCTTGAGATTGACTCTTTTTTAAAATATTAAAAATATTTTTAAAAATGTAACATATTAAAAAGAAGGTGGCTGTCTGTATAAAGCAGAAAGAAAATTTCTCAAATTTTAGTAAATATATTAATGACCATTTATTGAAGGTTCTAACTAAATAGAAATAAAATGGTTCTTTTTGTAGTGTTGAATACCTAAGTTACTTTCTGGATTATTTGATGTGGGACGCTACTATTTAGATAATTTTATCTTTAAAAATAGCATCTGGCTTTGTGTTTCTCCAGTTTTTCCTCTACCTGAAGATCAGAGCCAAAGCTACTGTGGAATCAATGAAGCCTAAGCTCCAGTGTCCCTCACTTCTATGCACCCCCAAGAGAGCTGACGACTGCTGGGAGCTGGAAAGTGTTCTGGTGGCAGAGGGCAGTCAGGTTGCAATCACAAAGCACTTTCATATAAGCATTTCTGGTACATTTCCCAGAGAGAAAGGACCTAATCTCTAAGGACTTTTTTTTGTCATCTATTTTCTCATTGTAAATTGAAATTCACATGTCTCTAATTTTATGATTAAAAAATTGTATTCTTTTCACAAACAAATCTCTCTAAGTTGTATAAACCTCAGGCTCCACATACACTCTTATCTACCATTGGTATAGATGGTCGTTATTTTTTATATTAGGTTTTTTATGTCTAAAAACATGTAACAGAGTATATACTAGTATCCTGCATGGTGCTATTGTATGAATTTAAACGTAACCAGTATATTGCCTGGTGCCATTTTATGAATTTAAAAGGGTGCTCTCTCTGAACAGATGTTGTGCATGGGTACACAACTTGGAAGGGCCCACAGGCTTGGTTCTGTTCTTCAGGGTAAAACCTACACAACTGCATGAGGCAAGCTTGAGGTCAATGTGAGGATTTAGAAAATGCAGATTCATAATTGCGCCCCAAAATAACCAGTGTTTGCATTTTGATGTGCAATATTTTCATATCTACACATACACACATAGTTCTTATCACACTGCATGCCCAAGTTTTATCACCTTTTTTATAGCATTATATATTAAGTATGTTTCCATGCAGTAAAATACACTTTGAAATACCACTTATAATTGGCAGCATAATAGTCTATCATAAGGCTATTCCTTAACTTATTTTATGTTCTTCTAATACTGGCCATTTAGATTGGTACATACTTTTTCTATTATAAATAACACCATATAGAATACCTGTATGAATACATTTTGATTCCAGCTTCTGACTATTTGCTATGGCAGATCCCTGGAAGGGGAATTATTGGTCAAATGGTGTGAACTTTTGTTTTTAAAAAAATTAAGGCAGGTTCCTAAATCATTGTCCTGAAATGTGATTCAAACACATGGACTAACATGACCTCATTCTATTCCATGCTTCCATGCATGACATAGTTTTAATAAAGACAGTGGCACTTCTCAGGACCTGTTAGTTTCTGGTAATCCTCTGTAGTGCTGATTTGGTTATGTAACTCTAGACTAGAATAGCAGTTCACCCCAAACAATTTAATGTCTGACCTAAATTTTGCAAAACTATCTCATTTCTATACTCTGAAGTGAAGCAGACACTCATGTCTGACAGCGTTATAAGTAACTCAGATCAAAGTATTGATCAGGAGTGGATATATTGTTTTCCAGTGGGAGGATAAGGATGGAGAGGCCAAAGTACGATTGCTTCTATCAGCTCTCTCACTGAAAAGTAATTGGGTTAATGATACTAACTTATAATTGTCTATTTATTCTAGCTAGAAAGTCAACAATAACTCATCACATAGTCATGGCATCTGTTAGGAGGATACTACTGAGGATGGTAGGTTCCAAATTTCATGCTCTTCTCTTTTCATGTACTTATTTTTAAAGTAACAGAGACAAAAAACGATCTTTTTTTTAATGGAAAGCACAGATGACTCTTTATCTTCTCTTTCTGAACTCTGAGAACATGTATTTTGGCATTTGACTTCTGACTACCTTGTCTTTGCTAGTGTCAGAGTTCATTCTCTTCAATTAAATTGTATAGAGTTAATCAGAGACTAATAAGCCTCTTGCTTTCATAAAACAGAATCACAAAACCTTAGGGAACCTGAACAGCCCCTTGAGATTCTGTAGTTCAAAATTGTAAGCTTCTTGGCTGAATATGAACTCCAGATATATTTAGTTTGGTTTATGTTGTTTTATATCTTAGGGATAATAATAGCTAATATTTTTAAGCATTTACTGTAGGCACTATCTTAGGCCCCTTATATATGTTGTGTCATTTAATTCTTATTAAAAGATTATTGTAATCATTTAATTATCTCATAAGACAATAATCTTATGATATGGGTGTTATTACTGTCTTTATTCTATAGGTGAGAAAACCAAAGCATAGAGGTGATAAAGATTTTGCCCATTATTGAAGTTAGCAAGAGGTAGAACTAGGATCCAAACTCAAGCAATCCAGCTTCAGAACCCACTTTCCTAACTGCTGCACAGTGTGAGTAATGCCAACATTAAAAAAAGTCAACAGATTTCACATAATCATGCAATTCATGCCTTCTCTTGGACAAATGTAACACATGGTGAAGGTCCATTGGAAATGAGGCGTGCTCTTCCCTCTTGATAGGATGTGTGCATTTGAATTTGCCTTTCTTTTTAAAAATATATTTTATTAAAAATGCTATTACAGTTGTCCCTTTTTTCCCCCCTTTGTTCCCCTCTCTCTTGCATACCCCTCCCATCAGCATTTCCCCTCCTCTCCCCCGAGTTCACGTCCATGGTTCATACATATACCCTATTCTTTGGCTTCTCCCTTTCCTATACTATTCTTAACCCCCCCTATCTATTTTGTACCTACCATTTATACCTCTTATTCCCTGTACATTTTCCCCCATTCTCTCTCCTCCCTCTCCCCGCTGATAACCCTCCATGTGATCTCCGTTTCTGTGATTCTGTTCCTGTTCCAGTTTGAGTTGTTTGCTTAGTTTTGGGGTGTTTTTTTTTAGGTTCAGTTGTTGATAGTTGTGAGCTTGTAGTCATTTTACTGTTCATAGTTTTGATCTTCTTTTTCTTAGAAAAGTCCTTTTAACATTTCATATAATAAGGGCTTGTTGGTGATTAATTCCTTTGACTTTACCTTATCTGGGAAGCACTTTATCTGCCCTTCCATTTTAAAGGATAGCTTTGCTGGACAGAGTAATCTTGGATGTAGGTCCTTGCCTTTCATGACTTCAAATACTTCTTTCTAGTCCCTTCTTGCCTGCAAGGTTTCTTTTGAGAAATCAGCTGATAGTCTTATGAGATCTCCTTTGTAGGTAACTGTCTCCTTTTCTCTTGCTGCTTTTAAGATTTTCTCCTTTTCTTTAGCCTTGAGTAATATAATTATGATGTGCCTTGGTGTGCACTTCCTTGGGTCCAACTTCTTTGGGACTCTCTGAGCTTCCTGGACTTCCTGGAAGTCTATTTCCTTTGCCACATTAGAAAGTTCTCCTCTATTTGTTCAAATAAGTTTTCCATTTATTGCTCTTCCTCTTCTCCTTCTGGCACTCCTATGATTTGGATGTTGGAGCTTTTAAAGTTGTCCCAGAGGTTCCTAAGCCTCTCCTCATTTTTTTGAATTCTTGTTTCTTCATTCTGTTCTGGTTGAATGTTTATTTCTTCCTTCTTCTCCAAATGGTTGATTTGAGTCCTGGTTTCCTTCCCTTCACTGTATATTTTGCTTTATTTCACTTTGCATAGCCTTTACTTCTCCTTCTATTTTGCAACCATACTCAGCCATTTCTGTGAACATTTTGATTACCAGTCTTTCAAACTCAGCATCTGATTATTGGTTATCTCTTTATTGCTTAGTTCTATTTTTGGAGCTTTTATCTGTTCTTTCACTTGGGTGATTTTTTTTTTTTGTCTCAGCCCACCTATTATTTTGTAAGGGGCAGAGACTTTGGTATTTGCCAGGGTGGGGCAATCCACATTGCTGTGTTGTAGCACTGTATGTGGGGGAAAAGTCAGAGAGGGATTGATGCTGCTTGTTCAACTCTCCACCATCTTTCAGTCACTTCCCCCTCTTCCCATAAGCAAGTTGGGCCCTTCTAGTGCTGATTCCCAGGTAAGTGGGCTTGTGTAAATTCTAGGGCTCTGTAGGTCTCTTCAGGGAACTCTCCTGTGAGGCTGGGAGTTTCTCTCATTGCCACAAATCTGACAGGTTTTTACTGCCAGAAGTTTTGAGGCTTTATTTCCCTGCACTGGAACCCTGGGTTGCTCTGTCTCTTTCTCTCCCTTGTTGTTCCTCCCGGTTTATCCACACACAAATGTGGGACTGCCCATCCACCAGCTTCCACCTTGCCTCGAGTCCTCTCTGCCTCCACTGTGCATCTCCACCCCTCCTACTGGTCTGGATGAATGCTCCTTTTTTAACTCCTTGGTTGTCAGACTTCTGCACAGTTAGATTTTCTGTCAGTTTTGGTTGTTTTTTGCTTTTAAATTTGTTGGTGTCCGTCTTTTGGTTGTGTGAAGAGGCAAAGTGTATCTACCTATGTATGTATCTTGGCCAGAAGTCTCAGAATCCAAATTTGCCTTTCTTTCATCTACCCTACTTCTCTTATTTTTACAATAGCTTGACCTTTGTTGGCATTTTAACTCCTGATCTAATTCACTGGTTCTCAAACAAGGTGATTTTCACCTAGCTTCCCCCAGGGGACATTTGGCAAAGCCTGGAGACATATTTGATGGTTGCAACTGGGGTGGGGGTGGGGGTGTTACTGACATCTAGCGGGTAGGTGCCAGGGATGCTGTTAAACAATCTAAAAAATTATCCTAGCCATGTCAGTAATGCTGAGGTTGAGAAACCCTGACCTAGTTCAACCTCCCATTTCATAGATGGGAAAAATGAGAACAGAAAGGATGTAACTTGCTCCAGATCCCAAAGCGAGTGAGAGTCACAGATGGGACAAGATTCTATGCATCTCAATTCTCCCTGCCCATCTCCTGGTTATAGACTTCGTAGGACTTCAAAAGAGATTACTTATAAATTATTTCTAGTTTGTTTTGTTAAAATGGGAGAAGAGAACTAAATATTACAGTGGTTGTAAAAAAATCTTTATTATCTAATCTATTGGATGGAACATTTGCTAATTAAAAATCTTCTAATTAGCCTTAAGTGAAAAATTGAATGCTTCAAAGCAGCTGCTAGGATCTAACTATAAATCACTTCCTTTTCAAAGTATCTATAATATGTATTTATTATATAACATGCATGTGTTGGCTGGGAATATTATTGCCAGCCAAGATCTTCCTAAAGTGTACAGTTTACAAGGAAGGAAAGAGATACTACTTTCAGTTTTGATTCAGTTAATAAACAAGGCCAGGAAATTCACAGCAAATCTGTAAACTATGTCCTTTTTTGTGGGTATTTATGATTATGTAGTCAGGTGAGATAAGGCAGTAAAATAACTAAACTTCTTTGCTTTGTGCAGATTCCATTCAGACTGCTGCCATGGTTCATCTAACATGTTTTGAGGTTGAACACTTCTGAGATTTCTTAAAGACCTGAGATGGGTTACACAGGCCAATTGCCTTCAATATTAATTAGCCTTTTTAGTAGAGGGTTGTGGGGTAAGATGCAGAGCCAGGAGATTTTCACACATATGACAAATGTCATAATAGCTAAAGTTCCCTTTATGGCAGGCACTGCTGAAAGTACTGTGTGTGGATTATCATTTTTAATTTCATGTAACCAGTGTTTCCTGTACTGCACTGTTTCTACATAAGGAAAATATCTTATATAATCAAAAGTCCAGGGTAGGACAGCCCTAGCACTGGTGAATTTGGTGACTTAACCAACTTCTTTCCATCATTCCATCCTGCCCATCTCAGGGTGTTTGGTCAGTCCTCAGGGGAGATAACCTAAGGTGGCAGCATGCCTGCTGTAGCTCCAGCCATCACATCCTGTCTTGACAATTTCCAGTGGAAGAGAAAAGACTATTGCTTTCTCTCTGTGTGTCTTTTAAAAATCCAGTACAGAAACCTTTCCAGAGCCTCCCTGTATATATCCCTTCACAGCTTATTGGCCAGAACTGTCACTTGCCCATTCCTTAGCCACTCACTGGTGAGGGAAATGGGATTACCATGGTGGATATAGTGAAACATTAGAGTGTGAGGGGGAAGATTAAACAAAATCAGTGTTCTATTAACAGAAAGAAGTTGAGGAAGGGGTACTGGTGGAAACTAACAGGATCTCTTATAACCATTTTGAGTGGGGTTCAGTTTGTTATTGTTGCCTTACCTCTGAGAAGGATAAGAGTCCCCTCCTAAGCCTTTGGGTCAAATTCCATGGGTAAGGATTACTCAGTTGAATTTCTTGGGACTCAGAACAAGCTAGTGCCTCATTCAAGCTGAGGCAGGGCTGAAAAGCTGAGTTACCCCACCCTACGGACAGGCTCAGGAGCTGAAGCCCTGTGTGCTGGTTTTGACAGGCAGTGCCCTGGTGCTCCTCACTCTGCCCAATGGCAGTGCCTGCTGGAGCAAGCAGTGGCTCCAAAACCTGCCATCAAGAAAGAACTTAACTCATACACACCTCACAGGAAAAGTTTGGGGCCTTCCTCATCTGCTTTGGTGACATTCTTTTTACCATTAAGACTTGCTGTGAAGTTCATTTTCAACTAATTTCATTCCAGTTCACATTGGTGAGGAAGCCAGTAATGAATGGCTCACTCCTACACTCCATGGTTGGTTCCTTCTGCTGCAGTGGTCTACACTTCTGGACAGCAAGTAAGTTTCACATTGCCTATACATGGACAATGGAGTCTGAGTCTGAATCCTGACTCCAGCAACCACTAGTGGGGGACCTGGCGAGTTACTTAACTTCTCTCAACTCCAGTCTCCCCAGCTATAAAATGTAGATAGTGATACTAGTAAGGATGGTATTACCTGTGAGGATTAAAATATTTACATAAAGTGTTTAGAATAGGGTCTGACACATAGTAGGTCTCTAAAAATAGTAACTATTAACATTATTATTTAGGACATATGCAAAAATTCTAGAGTGGTCCATAACTGACCAATGAACACAGTGTAGTACACACTGTCAAGATTTAGAATCAGACAAATATGTTCCTTCTAATTCTGGCTGATCCTCGTAGCTTTCATTTGGTTCCCTGACAAATGTCCTGTAAATGTAAGATGAGACTGGTGTGAGAATTCAGTAACATAGTGCCCCAATGCCTAATTAACTGCTGTTAATAATCCAGTTTTCAGTGACAGCTCGCCTTTGCTCCATCAAGACTAAGTGTATCCATAAGCCTGAGCTCTAGATTTTGGGGTTTTTTTCCTCTCCTCCCCACTCAGTGTTACAGATGTCCTCTCCAGGTCTCCTGAGATTGTGAAAGTTTGTTTAAACTGATTTACAAACTGGCTGTGAATGCCCTCCTCCCCAACTCTTCAAAGCCCTGGGCCTAATTGGGATGCAAATATCTCCCCGGTAGCTGAGTATTGCTCCTGTCACAGGAGGAAGGCCCTTGGCCATCCAGAGCAGGATGATGAGCAAAAAAGACCCCTCCCTGGGGCCCCCCATCTTTGTGGGGAGAAAATGATGATGATGTATGAGACAGCTATGCCTTTGGAGTCCTAGGAAGACATGACAGTCAGGATAATATGGGAGGAAAATACTGTCTTCCTAATGGAGACTGATGGCCTTTGCTTGTCTTCCTGGCTTTGTTAGGGCTGGGGCTGAGCTGAGCCTTCCTCATCCCATGGCAGGGTCGGTATGTTGGCCACATTGCCCTCAGTGGTAGCCTTCAGCCAAGGTGGGTGCTGGGAGAAGCACACAGAGGGGGTTTGCGGGGGCGTTGAGTGCAGGTTTCAAGCCTCTGGGCTTTGACATGTTTGTCAGGAATGACAGGCCTCCCTTGATGGGTCCGTAATTGCTGGCTTTGGTGTTTTTTTGGCCTCTACTCTTAACTCTTTTCTGCCCAATTCCCAACCTCCCCCTCCCAATAAAAAAAAGAAAAAACAACTAAGACAAACTAAAAACTCTAAAAAAAAGGTGGGGGAGGTGCCCAAATCCCCACCAAACCACTCCTACTCCCCCTCCAGGCTCCTATTTGGCCGCAGGAAAGAAAGCCTAAGCCTAGCGTAAGAATGTCATCTTTAGAAATCATCTTTTGGAGCAGTTTTATTAATTTCACTTCTCTGTGGTTACCGCATGTTTGGGGAAGACAATTGATTCCACAGATCTGTGTGGGAGGCTGAAGACTTGGCTCTGAGGCAGCAGAGAAAACCGACAGCAAGAACAGGCTCACTAATTGACATACAGCAAAGACGTTCTTGAAGAAACTTTTCTCTTAGTGCCTGCTTCTTAAAATTTTAATTAAAAAATTTTAGGCTAATTTTATTTTTTTAAAAGAAACTTTGTCTTTTTCTTTTTCCCCTACCCATCCGGTTGTTTCTCCAAGATTTCCACTTAAGAAATTCAAAGGAAAACTGGACCAAGTGTTCAGTCATAATTTTGTCTTCAAAGGCACTGCCAATGGCTACCAACAGGTCCAAAGCCAGGGCTCCAACAGAAATGAGCCTTCACTGCCTTGAAAAAAATCATGACTTCTGCTTCTACTTTGGACACCTTTAATTGAGGTGTGAGCAGGGTCTCAGCAAGGTAGGGAGAAGCAGGTGATTCCAGCCAATCAATGAGTCCCCTTCCTTGTATTTGGGACATCTACCTGCTGCTGTGGAGGTCACTCTTATAGAACCTCGCTGATATTTTTAAGGGAGTGGGACTGTACTATTGGATGCTTTTGAGATGTCAGCTTGAATGGCTGCATCATCCAGACAGAAATCAGTTCTGATTCTAAATAAATAATAGGCCAAGCTGAAAAAAATCTCAATCGCTGGATCTGTGGGTGGTGGTGGGTGAGTAGCTGCTGTTTTAGAACTTCAAATGTGGGTTCCTTGGCATTAGCTTTATTTAAAATTGAGTGGTAGCTCTTCACACCCTCTGAAAAGTTAATAGCCCTCCTTAAAGGAGATGGTACCCTTGCAGTGTTTTGTGGGAGAAGTACATACTACATTAGAGAACTTACAAAAGATAGGGTTCCTCCCCAAACAGCTTTCATGATACTCTCCAAATAAATTGATCAGCATTATGTTTGGGAATCTGATCTGAAACTGACAGGAATGGGGACGGGGACTTGTGTCCTTGCCCAAACATTCAAGAAATCCCCCAGCCAGTCACTCTTGAGTTGCTGAAAGCCAGCTGTGGTCATCTTTTTCATCCTTATTGTTCTTTCATTTGCTCTGTCCTCTACTACTTTGTTTGGTGTGATCAGGTCCAAATTGAGGGGGGGGGGCAGTTTGTCCCCACCATCATGGTTCTACTCCCAAGTTTCCCTGAGTAGCATGAAAATGAGCAGCATGGTTGAGCCGGTCATAGAGGTGGATCCTGAAGAACTGTCTCTGTGAAGTTATGGGAAGGGAAGGAGATGCCTGAGAAGAGTGGGTGTGGGTGGGAGGCCTTTCCAAGTTCAGATGATGACAAGAAAACCGCCATGGGGCTCATCTAGAGGCTCCTGGGGTGAGGAATTGAATGTCAGCTCTGTTGTTTCTAACCCTCTCTGTGACCTTGGCCGAGATCAAAATACTCCCTAGAAAAATGGAAGTTGTATCATATCAGCCTGCCAGAGAGGGGTATTATTTCAAACACTAAAGCGTTGCATTAAAAAAAAAAGTGAGACCCAGGGGAAGGAAGGAAAAAGGGGGCTGTGAGTGGAGAGGAAGTGACACGTTTCATGAAATTGGAGCTTTTTAAGGTTGTCTTGGGCACAGTTTCAAGAGGAAGTGCTGGTTATTAAGACAAACAATCGCTAATCTAATCTCTATCAGGAGACATATTTAAGTTCAAGCATGCATTTCTTTCTTTCTTTTTTTTTTTTTACTCTTCTGGATTCTGGATTTTCAATTGAATGCTGGAATTTGAGTGTAAATTCGATGGAAGAAAAACAATTTAAGGAAGAGCCTTTTCTGATTTTTGCTACATGTATGAAGTTGGAGAAAACTGATCAGCAATCGAGAACAATCTATTTTTTTTTTTTGGACCTTTGCCTAAAGCCCTGTTTCCTAGTTAACTAGTTAACCTTCTTTAACTAAGATTTCCGCCTTTGTGGCTTCTCATGTCCCTGTTCTGGGCAGGCTGCCCTCGTCCACACTCTGTGGCCCCTCGACCATTCCTACAAGTGAACACATCACACTCAGCTGGAATGGTGTGCCAACTGGTCCACTTTCTTCACTAAACTTGCTTCTTGAAGACAAAACACCTGGCCTATGTTAGATGTTCAATAAACATTAGGTCAGTGTTGAATGGAGTAGATGGGAGATAGAGAAATGAGGATCATGCCTGTGTTGGTTTTGTATTGCTTGTGTAACAATATACATTAGCCTGTTAGACAGGAGTCGGGACACCGCTTAGCTGGGTCCTCTACTCATGGTATCAGCAGGCTGCCAGCAGGTGTTGGCCTGGACTGCCGCCTCACCTGGGAATTCTGGGGAGTGATCTGTTTCCAAGCTCATTGGAGTTGTTGAAAGAGTCGGAGTGTTTGAATGGCTGAGAGTCTCTGCTTCTCACTGGCTGTTGGCTAAAAGCCACCCTCTGGTCTTAGAGGTTACCGGCAATTCACAGCATGAAGGTTTACTTCTTCAAGGCTGGCAAGAGTACTCCATGGGAGTAAGGAGTACTGGAATACTCTTACTCCAAGCTGCCTAAGACAGAGTCTAGATAAAACCTAACCAAGAAAGTGACATCCCATCACCTTTTCCATATTTTATTTGTTAAAAGCCATCCCCAGTCTTGCCCCCACTTGGGGGGATGGAATTATACAAGAGCATAAACCGATGCGGTAACCTTAGGGTACATCCGCCTCAATCTCCACACATAACTCCACTGTTACAAGTGATTTCACTACACACACACACACACACACACACTCATTTCTTTCCTTCCAGGCTTGCAGGATAATAGCTTAATATTTCTAGTCTGTACTCCATTATCTGAATCAGTTTATATATTTTTGATTGCTTGTTCAGAAAATAAATAGAGCAATATGATAATTCTCAAATCATGTGCTATATGAAAGTCCTCATGTTAGCTATTCTGTTGATTCTCAACTCTAGAACCTCCCTTCCAAGTCCTTGTGAAGCTGAGACTCTGCAAACTGTGTTTCTCCTTTGTAGATAGCTTCATGTTGGGACAGGAGGGCAGGAGCAGAGGGGTGGGGTCTTGCTCCTATTTGGCGGCTCTTGCCAGCATGACCCCAGTAATGACCCTTCACCCCAGCAGTGGTACTTGGTTCTGATTCAGGTTCTTCCAGCGCTCTCAGAGGCAGCCTCAATCCATCTGTCGGAGAGCAGCACTAGCGGGACAGTCGTCCCTCCAGGGAGGTCTGAGCCTCAGCTGGTAGGTTCTGATAACACCATTTTTGTCTCTTTGTTCCCCTTAGTGGTGGTGGCCGCTGCCTGCAGTCATTACCTTGTCGTTAACTCAGTGTTTTCATTTTGTTTTTTCAGTTCTCCACAACTGCTTAATCAAATCCCTACATCATATTCTGTCTGTTAAATTACCTAATGTGGTTTATTTTCAGGCCTGCTACTGACAGATACAGTATTATAATTTTCATCCAAGTTGCCAAAAAATTATAGGGACTCAATAACTACCACTGGAATTTTATTCACCAAATGAACTGACATTTACCAAATAGATAAAACTCATCTTCTGGTTTCCAAGTTGATGTTTTTAGAAAGGGCCCATAGTTGACTTTGCCAGTCTATTTAAGGCTTCCTGGCTAAGTAGTAATAGATATAAATAGGCTCACAATGGGTGATTCATTCATTTACTCCCAAAATTACAGTGAATCATGACTAAAGAGACTCCAGCCCCTGAGAAGCCCAAACTTAGAAATCAGTGAAGCTATTTGTGCAAAGTTGAAAGGTATTCAGACATCCCCATTTCACAGATGAGGGAACACAAAAATTAATTTCCATCCAAGGTTTTTGCCAGGAGAAGCCTTAGAGTCAGGCACTACAACTACAAATGTCTCCTTCCTCTAAACTGGCTTCCCTTCCTGTGTTCCCTGACTTATTTAATGGGATCTGTACCCAAGTTCAAAGTCTGTGAGTCACTGAAAGATGATTCTACATAACTCCTTCTCTATTAAAGTAAGCCTGCTGATCTTCCTCCAAAATGTGTTCTCCCATCTGTTCCCTTTATTTGTATTTTACAGTCTCTGAGTTTTGACAGGCACTCACTATCTCCTGCCCAGGCTATTAAAATAGCCTTTTGATCAGTCTCTCTGCTGTTGTCCATTTGGCCCACTGCTACCAGAAAAAAAGGCATCTCAGATATAACTTAGAGAATATTATTCTTTTCCTCAAAAACCTTCCATGGCTCCCTATTGCCTATAGGATAACATTCAAATATCTCAACCGGGACAATAACACTTCCTTTACAATTTGAGCTCAATCTCTGTTCCCAGCCTTACTTCCTGTATCCTTCCTGCTAGCCAAACCTGTGTATGGCCTCTTGAACCTGGCCTACACTCCAGCTGAATCTGTCCTTCCTCCAGTTGAAGCTGAGATACCCCCTTATCTAGACTCTGCCTCCTTCCCCAGCTCTGTCTCTTTATCCTGAAATCCTACCCATTCTCTGAGATCCAGCTCAAATTCTACCTCTTCCATGAAACCTTTCTTGAATCTCCTAACTGAATAATCTCTTCCACTTTCTGAAATGGCTATGTAAGGCACACACAGATGGCGACAAGAACTGTAAGAGCAGTACAACTAACATCTGATGATGACCTATTTCATTTCCCCACACTGTATTATGCTCCTTACCCACATCATATCCTTTAATCTTCACAAAGATTCTATGAGATATGAACTTTCTGTTCTATAGGTGAGGAAGCTGACTTAGTCAGGTTACATGAATTGTTCAAGATCACACAGATTGTTTTCTGACTTATGTAAATTATTTGTGTTCCCTCTTATATATCGTCCAAATGGATGGCTTTTAGAAAACAGGGAACATTCTCTGTATAGCTATGCGCTGCTCTTCTAAGCTCATGGAGTATCTTGTGCACAGTGGGCAATAAATCACCGATTGGCTAAAAAGTCTCAGAATTCACAGCTGTTATCACCAAGTTGTTTTGCCTTATTGTTTCAGGCTTGATTTGATTTTTTTTTGGTTATATATCAAGCATATACCTATGTTCTATACAATGTAAGTCCGTGGAAGGGGGGATTGTTTCTAAAACTTTTGGAATAAATTTATTCTTGTGTTACTTTTGTTATAGTTTGATAGACAATCTTTATTCGACATTGGTTCCTGAAGTCTTTGCTTTAAGGGACCACAAACAAACATTGAAATTCAGAAGCACTTTCAATTTGTAAAGAAACTGCCTTGAGTGCCCATCATGCAAAGAATGCTTCTTAATGTCTGTGAGTGATCACTTTGTATTCTAAGCTTGAATTTTTGCTTACTGGCATATATTTTTAAAGCAGGGCATTGCCTGATACACAATGAGAGGGGCATGTTTCTTTGGAAAAACTAAATGTAATAATGGTTAGAGTGGGGATTATTCAAAAGCTACCCTTAATGACTTATTAAACAAAAAGTCAGGAGCATAGACTTAGGGTCACGAGTCAGAGCTTTGAGATCAGAAGGAGCCTTGAGGTTCTTTTGGGAATAATAAGGCTGACCTTTTAGGAGGGCAGCTTTGTGGAGATGGTTGTATAGATAACACCTCAGATTCACGTGCAGAAGGACATGTTTTGGGTAAATGCATTCAGCTGCCTTTGACTTTGACTTTAGAGCTGCGACAGCTGTGGGAACTGCTCCTGGGTTTGAGATGGCTTTCAAAGAACCAAAGGCTCCTTATGTAGCTCTGCTTAAGGGTGGCCATTTCGTATTCTTCTGAGAGGCCCAGGGAACAGAGATGGAAGTGTCTGAGATGCGGGGGAGGAGGAAGGAAGCTCAGGAAAGAGGCTAGGGCAACCAGACTGCTTTGTCAAATAAGAAGAGGCGTGGGGGAAAATGGTCATTCAGAGTTTCTCTTTCTCTTTTCTAGGCATCTTGTCCTGGAGCCACTCCTATGACCCATGATAAGAGGTGGTTGCTGTAGTGAATTACTCCCTTTTGTGCACAAAACCAATTTCCCATCCCTAGTGGGGTCTGGATTTGAAGGATTTCCTGCTCTGAGCCTGGGGTTCTGTTGCTCTCTCCCCGCTGCCTCCCCGCTGCCTCCAGTAGAGTTGTTCTGGGTCATAGATAGTGCAGAAATAACTGGTAAGCATGGGAGTATATCCTCCTCAAAAGCGTTGCTATGCTGGGTGCTTTGATTGGCCCTAGCCCCCTGGGGCTGCGTGGACACTGACAACTGAACCTGCATTGCTAGCTTCTCCCTCTGGCCCCACCGCTGTTCAGGCCTTGCCAGGGGAAGCCAGGAGCAATGGTCTGCTGGCCAATACCAGGAAGGGAGACCCTGAGCAACATCTATGGCTGGCCCCACAGATAGGCTGACCAGATAGCTACCAGTGCAATATGGTTCAAAGAATGCTGAAAGGTAGGGCAACCCAATCATTTATTATCCACAGGGGGTCACTTCTGAGAGTGAAAAGGGGAACTAATTAATAATTATGTTAAGACCACAGGCAAAAAACTGGAGTTGTCTGTGACAAACCTAGAATCACTCTACTGAAAGGTATCTTGGTCCCAATTTAATTTAACAATGTTTCTTAAGCACCTCCGTAGAGGCATTGTCCTATTCCATAACTGGACACAGATACGTCAATAAGTAATGATAAGATAGAAGGTTAAGTGAGGTAATGGAAGCAGGTGCAAAGATGACAAGGGGAGGGTGAAGTTATTCCCTGGGGCAGGGGTGGGGAGGATCCATAGGGAAGGTTTTGGTCTAGGAGTTTTGAAAGGTTAATGTTTCATAGGCATTTAGATGGAGACAGGGGTTCTAGAAAGGGATAGCTGTGAGTGCAAAGCCGCAGATACTTGAAAGTGCATAGCACATGTGAGGGAGTTGAAGAAGTGTGGCATCGATGTTGAGTGACATGTGAAGTTAGAGTGTCAGGAGATAAAGCTAAACAAAGCCAGGCCATGAACAGCCCTATACATCATGCCAACTAGCTTGGGCACAGTTGCTCAGAGCGAGGTTGGACTGCAGTCCATAAACTAAATCTAGTCTGCCACTTGTTTTTGTAAGTCCAGTTTTATTAGAGTACAGCCAAGCGCATTTATTATGTATCACATAACTGCTTTCACACTGCCACAGCAGAAGTGAATAGTTGCCACACACCATGTGGCTCACAAAATCTAAAATATCTGCTCTTTCTTTACAGTGAAAGTTTGGTGACTCCTGGCTAAGAGCCATGGTGGAACCATTGAAGGAATTTAAGTAATAATGTACACTCATCTCTGATTTAGAAAGATCTCATGGAGAGGAGAGATGATAGACTGATGGGGGAAGAAAAATGGGAGGCTCCTGTGGTAGAGTTTTATTCATTCAATTAACTTTACTGGGGACCCGTTGTATGCCAGACATTGTGGGAGGCTAGAAATTCAGAGATGAGAACACAATACACTCCCCATGGCAATTCCAAGTCAGGCAAGAAAAGGTAAGAACCTGAACCAAGGCAGTAGACATGAGGATGGCAGGAGAGCATGAATCAGAGAGAGGTTTAGAGAGATGGAGCTGGAGATTCCAGGGCTCTGTCTGGCTTTGGGACTAGGTGGCTGATGGTGCCCTTTTCTGAAATGGGGACGATGAGTAGAAAGCAGCTTTACTTGCACTTAGCACCCCTTTGGCCTTCTTGAACTCACCACATTTGCCCTGTTGGATAAAGTCCTTAGGAGTTTTCTAGAGGCGTAGATGTATTCATTAAAATTTTTTTATTTATTGATGAGAGATGGGGGGGGCAGAGAGAGAGAGACAGAGAAAGAGAGATGGATTTGTTGTTCCACTTATGCATTCATTGGTTGATTGTTGTGTGTACTGTGACCAGAGGTCAAGCCTACAACCTTGGTTTATAAGGACAATGCTCTAAACAACTGAGCTACCAGGCCAGGGCTGAGACATAAATGTCTTAACTGGATTCAGATTTCTCTGATACTGACACCTGAACAAGAACTAATTTAACAGAATGTGCACTATCTTAATTAATTTTCACCTAGAAAAGAGCCAAGCTCTGACCAAAGTTAGAGGGAAAGATTCCATATAGATCCATGGGAAAAATTATCCTGTAGCTTCTCTCCCTAGCCAAAAGATGGAAGGGACTGACTTCCTCATGCTGGCAACTCCAGTACCAAGTTGACACCCAGAACATAGTAGATGTTCAACACTTGGGCACAAGATGAAAATCTGAGGTTGAATCACTCAGGGTCCTAGCAAAAACAGGTGGTACACTCAAGGTTTTCCATCAAAGTCTGTTTAGTGGAAAGCCTATTTACAGAGGTGAGGGCAGGTGAGTGGAAGCAATGGAGATGGTGACGCAGCCAGAGACTAGCAACAGTGGAAATGGTCCCCTCCTCTAGACCTGAAGGGGAAGGAAAGGTGTCACCAAACCCAGGGTGAGTCATAACCAGGAAAGAGGGGCCATTTCAGAGAGAGTTGGTGCTGAGCTGGGGCTGCAAGCAATTTCAGCCACTGAGGAAACTTCCACCTGGTATGGAGCGAGGGGGTGTGGATGGGGAAGAAAAGGGAATGAATACTCCAATCTCTTACTCTCACCCTCTGATCCACTGATGTCATCAGTGGCTGAACCCCATCAGAAGCCCTAGAGCAGGGGAGCCAGGACAACACACTAGGTAGTGGCCAACCTTCTGGCACACAGAGAAGGGAAGAAAAGAGCCTCTTTGATAGCTTTTAGTTTTATAGAACTTGGGTTGGGACACACTCACACTACTTAATTGTTAGTGGCAATATTGAAGTATTGGACAAGCACATCACTAGTTCTCTAAATAAATATTTATCATTTGTATATTCCAGCAAGTGGTTCTGGCATGCCTAACAAGTGCAGGTGCTTTACTATGAGTTATGGACAGAGACGGCTAGAGGATCTTGCGCAGACAATGCTAGGTGTGAGCATCCTTGTACATACATCTTTTTGAGTATTCCAGGAGTATAGGTGACTGGAAGTGAAATCCTGGGTCAAGAGGAATTCAGTTTACTTTTGATAGGCACTGACAAGCCGCCTGCCTAACAGGCCAAAGTATATTCTAAGGGTATTTGAGCAGGTCCATTTCCCATACCTTCTCCCTGATCCCAGGTGAGGTTAAACACCTTTTCATATGTCGATCAGTCCTTTGTAATTTTCCTTTTACAGAAAATACTGGCTTAGAGCTTGGTGTCTGAAGCCACATTGCTATGTGGGTTCAAACCCTGTCTGTGTCACTTATTTGCTGGGCCACCTTAGGCAAGTTATTTTCCCACATTCCTAATGTGTGAAATGAGTGAATGCTGCCGTATACCTTTCCAAGTTTTGGAGACTGTTAAGTGCTTGCACGTGCTCAGCGTGTACACAGGGAACTTGATGTAAGGATTAGCTGTCACGTTTGCCCACATCATTTGTGCGGTTTTCTTTCCTGGCAACACTGAAGTGCAAGCAGGGCTAAGGACCACCAGGCAGAATAGAGGCCATTTATGTGGCTCTGGTCCTGTTTTTGAAATGGTCTGCTGTGCCTCTAACATGACCTTGTGCTGATGTAACACTTTGCTTTCCTACCTGGACCACAAACAAGGGCCTATTTTGAATGAGCAGAGGTCATCTCAGTGGCTTGGTCATCTTTGGGGTCCTGGGCTTTCAGGATTGCACTAGAAGTTCTCTTAGAGTCAGTTTTGCCATGAGGAGTGACAGCCAGATCCTATGCATTCCCTACTCTGAGCAAGCCCAGAGGCCCCTGAGCTAGGCCAGCCTTTTCTCTGACAGCCACCAGATGGAACTCCTCCAGAGCTCTGGGCCCCAGAAGGCCAGGTGCTCTGCACTCACTTGCTCACTTGCAGCAGCTGAGGGCTGTGGTTGTGGCTGCCTGAGCTATTGCAGCCATTGGGGAGATCACACGCCCACAAGGGGAATGCCTCAAGTTGCTGAAAAAAAAATCTGGAGGAAGAGAAGAGTGGCTTCCTTTATAGGCCAGTCTCACAGTTACGCAACTCTGACTGTACACTTTCAGACTTTCCGTACTAGTGAGGGTCACCTGAAGAAAAACGGAATAGCTTGTATCATAGTCACAGGAAAGTCGAGGGTGTGAGCCATGTTTAGGTGTTACTCAGAGATGAAGGTGTGTGCATAGTCCTATGGCGAGACTGGGGCTGACACAGCAGTGGAAGGAAGTCACTGTCACACCCCCAGCACAGCCAGTACCAGCACCAGCACCAGCATCCCCCTCTTTTGTTGAGTGCCGGGTATCTTAGCTCTAATTTTCATAATAGTAGAGCAAAGAAGATAATATCCTGATTTTAATGATGAAGCTCAAGTTTGGAAGGTTTGTCATGACCAAGACCCATCAGGTAGAAAGTGACAAGTCACATTTTGAAAACAGGTTTGTTTTTTTTAAAGATTTTATTTATTTATTTTTAGAGAGGGAAGGGAGGGAGATAGAGAGAGAGAAACATCAATGTGCGGTTGCTGGGGGTCATGGTCTGCAACCCAGGCATGTACCCTGACTGGGAATCAAACTTGCGATACTTTGGTTTGCAGTCCGTACTCAATCCACTCAGCTACGCCAGCCAGGGCTTGAAAACAGATCTTTCTAATGTCAAAGTTTATGTTTGTTCTGATGCCCAAAACTCTGCATAGAGTTGCAGAATTTAGAATTGGAAGAGAACTTAGAATTCATAATTTCTCTGGGCCTGAGATCGCAAAGTTAGTTAGTGGCAACATTGAAAGTAGAATCTTCTGTCTCCTATTCAAGCACTTTTTCCAGTAGACAAATCTGATTCATAAAAATCTTGGTTAAAAAATTGTTAAATAAGTAACGTGTGATAGCTGGGAGTGAGCTGGGGAAAGTGGAAAAGAGTTTTAGCTTATAGAGTCAGATTTTGGTTCTACTGCTTCTTAGCTGTGTGGGCAAATTATCTAATTTATATCAGTCTTGGTTTATTATTGCTGCAAAATGGCAACAATAATAACACTGAAATAAAAGTACTGAAAATGTTGATGTAAGTTATGGTGTACAGTAGGTAGTTAAATTACCTATCTCTAGAAGAATGATTTTGAAATAGCGTTGGATGCAGGATTTTCTTTTCTAAACTCAAGGCAGCTTGAAAGTGGGAGCCGGAAAGGCAGGGCCGTTGGTTGGCAGTGGAAGCCGCAGGTGGGAGCACAGGCTCGAGGATCCCATCTGTGTGTGTTCCAGCACTGGCTAGCTGGGTGACTTCAGGCAAGTCACCTAACTGTGCTTCAGTTACTTGTCTGTGGCTGAGAGTAGTCATGATACTGATCTCATCAGAGTTGTGCATGGATTACAGGAGAGAACGCAGGAAAAGCATGAGCATGGCGTATTCGTGTGAAGATCCCCAGAAAAGGGTAGTAGTCATTGTAATAATTAGGAAACCTAGGATCTGAGAGCAGAACTAATGTTGTAGAGTAATGATAAATACAAAAGCAGAAAGATCTGTTCTGTGGCCTCAGAGTCCATTTTGTAAAACAATAATTTACTGTTCTGTCTAGGTACAACTTGATGTGGGGGGTGGGGAACTCCAATACTGATTGATACCATTTGGTCAATTGTTTTACAAACTGCCATTTAAAAAGCAAGTAATGGTTTGGCTGAAAACATGCAAAAGGGAGCTCTGCCCTCTGCGCACTAGTGATGGCAATGGAAACAAACCATTACTACTTTTCTGAAGGACAATTGAACAATATATGAAAAGTCTTAAAAATGTGTATGTTTTTTTATCCGTATTTTAGCTTTACTTATGAAAATAGTTAAGGATGTCCACAAAGATTCATTCATGTATGTATTGGAAAACAACCATCAAGTGCCTACTGTGTGGCCTTGCTAGTCTCTGGGGATAACACAATAGAAAATGGAGTCATAGTGCTGCCATCATGAAACTGATAGTCTAGGAGAAAGATCGCCATTAGAACAAGAATTACAGGACCAATTATTCATAGATACGTTAAATACAGTGAAGGAACTGTGTAGGGTCTATGAGCACAAACAACCAAGGGGCCTGATCTAGTCTGGGCAGCCCAGGAAGGCTTCCTGGAAGAAGCTGCACTTTAGCTGAGACCTGAGTGGCAGTGTGAGTTAGCTAGTGAATGGAGAGTGAGGAGGGGTGCTCTAAGCTGATGAAGCATCATGTGCCAAGGCCATGCAACATGGCAAAGGATTTAGTGGTTGTGAGAAGCCCATTTAGAAATCCTCAAGCACACAAATGTTTATCATAGAATTATTTATAAGCGTGAAAAGCCAAAAAACAAAACAAAATAAAAACAAACCCCTATGTGTCTAACAATAAAGACTTGATTAAATAAGTTATTGTGCATGCATTCAAAGAATAAAGGGGACTTGCTCAGCCTCCTTTATCAGAGAACACAATTTTATGCTAAAGAAAGAAATGCATATTATGTTGTTTCATGAACAAAAGTCACAAAACTGCATACACTATATAATCTCATTTTTATTATAGAAGAATTGTATATGTAGGCACAGAGAAGCCTCGGAGCACATATGCTAACATGTTAACAGTCATTATTTCTGGAAGGTAGGATAATAGCATTTCCCATTTTCTTCTCTTTTGTTTGTATTTACGATGAACACACACAGTATGAGCATGCTACTTTAGTAACAAGAAACCTTTTTTAGGGGATGTACTGGTTGTCAGTTTAATATAGTGGTGAGTTGTAGGGCACTCTAGAGCCAGCCTCTCAGACTTGGCTCTGCCCATCTCAGCCCTAGGACCCCAGGTACATTTCTGTGAGCCTAACTTCCTGTCTGAAGGATGCATTGTGATTGTTGTGATGATTAAATAATGTAATGTCTAGAAAGTGCTTAGCAGAGTCTGGCCCATTATTAAGAGCTGAACGGTGTGTGTTAGTAATACTGAAAAGAAGCACAATCAACGTTTACAAACACTCCCCCTCCCCCCCCCCCCAGAAATGCTTCTTTAGGCTGTTTGGTTTTGCATTTAGGCTTGTGTCAGTGGAGGAGCATCACATTCTACAACTGTGGTTGCTCACATTGTGCCTGTGTAGATAGCAGGGGTGTGTGAGGAGAGTGGGCCAGGGTGAAGCAGACAAAAGGTTTCCATGGCAAACCATGAGACTGGCAGCTTCCTTCCATAGCCTACACCCAATTCCTCTCCTCCCCTCTCTCTACCTCCCACCCTTTTTTCTCACCTTCCTCCCACCACCTCTTTCCGATTTCCTATGCTTAAGTGTGAATTCCTCTGAGGCCAGAGACCATGTGGTAGACCAGTCCCCCCTTAGCGAACACATTTTGCTATACTGTATCAGCTGCACCCTTTGGCAGTTATAAGAAGGGAGATTTGTTAGAGACTCCCCCATTGGGTATGACATTAGACAGGAGTGGTAAAGGGGGGAAGTGGGTGGGAAAGGTAGATGCAAGAGATAGTTAGAGGTGAAGGGAACACAAACTTTGGAGTCAAATACACTTGAGTTTAAATCCCAGTTCTATTTTTAAGGCTACTTTTACCTCTACTTTCTAACTTCAGGCAAATTCTTTAACCCCTCTAAGCCTCTGTTTCCTCATTTAAAAATGGAGACAATTTTGTCTGTGTCCTTGCCTATTATGAGGATTAAATGAGGCAAGGTGTGAAAATACCCAGCGTGGTGCCTGGCACCCTGTTTAGATCAGTTTCTTTTCTTCCCTCCAGGGTTTTGAGAAGGTGGTTGACAGAAGAATGCTGGTGCTTGCTGTTCAGAGAACTAGGAAAGCAGAAAGCCAGCTTATTTTGTGGGTGAAGATGAGTCTGACTTCAGGCATGTTGACTTTTAGGCCAAGACAGCTGATTGGAAGATCTGGTGACTGAAATGAAGGATGGGCAGAAATTTCTGAACCATCTTCAGAATTTATGCCCATCATTTTGGGAGCAGGTAGAAGGAGATGATAGCTTTGGAGAGAGAGCACAGAGAAGAAAATGAAAGTTTGGAGTTCAAGATTGTGGAGGGGGCAATTTTAAAGTTTGATGCAGGATTGATGAATGGATGACTTTGGGTGAAGGTCAAAGTCATCAGAGTCAAGGAAGTCCAAAACCTAAAATCTACACTTGTTTTTGTTACAAGGGAAAAATTCTCACAATCCTTCAACATAATTCATCTGCCAGAGCCAATATAAACTCAGCTCTCACTCCTGTGCTCTCTGAACATAGTTGGTACACCCTCTTCTGCACACTGTTGCTCACTCTCCCCCAGGAAGTTCCACGAGAGTCACAGCTATTCTTCAAGGTCTTGTACTGGTTTTACCACTGTGAAGACGTTCTCCTCTCCCCAGCCCACTGCACTAACTCTCCTGCCTCAAACCCCTGAAGTGTTTCTTGACTACTGCTTATATAGCATCTATTCTTTATGACTGGAATGGAAAGTGGTTTTCATCCCACCTGCCAATACTGGTCAACTGCCAGAGAAGAAGATGCTTTCAAATTCAAAGGGAAGACATCACATGCAGTTCTGTCAAGAGCAATGGCACAGGGAAGCTGGTACACATACTGGGTATTTGCTGACCACAGTAAATGGCTATCTTAGTTTGAGTTCCCCAAAAGATGCTGAGACAGATATGTGGATGCAGATTATTTATTTGAGAAGTGATTTTTAGAAACACAAATGATACAATGTGGAAGATAAGACAAAGAAGGGAGAAAATTCAGTAAGTATATGTTAAAATGTGGCTACCACTGGAGCCCAGACCTTCTGAAGACTCTGGGAAACTGTGTGCCCACTGGAGCCCAGACCTATCTCAGACTCCTCCACTGGAGTGTCAGAAGCCGGGCATTTACCTATCTGTTCTCACGCTCCACTGACTGAGGGTTGTAACCTGTGGTGTCAGAGAGAACCTCAGACAGAAGGCAAGAGGAGCACAGGCACCTGAATCAAAAGCTGTTGGAATGTGATAAAGGGTCTCCCACAGGTGAGTCCAGGTGAGTATGGGAAGGGTGTCCATAGATCCACTGCAATGGCCTGGTCGTATCATCTGTTCACTGCTTCTCTTCTAATTTCTGCTTGCTGCCTGTGAAAAGCAGATGGCACAGTGTTTAGTCAATAAAAATAAAATTATTGTTGATTTGCATATGAAGTAAGAGAAAGGGGAGAACAATTAAATTTATCAGTTATCAATTGGGGTTTCTTTTTAAGGCTCAAGATTGTGCTGGTTATGTTGGCTGCTATGAAATCCAGCTATTGGGCCGAAGCAGCATGCTTCTAAATCTAGGCCATTTTCATCACACAGGCCTCACCCAGGTCAGAAAACAAGACAGACAGCGTGTTCCCAGGAGAACAAGTGTAGGTTCTGAGAAAAAGTGGGGGATGGTTTGATGAAGGCACTTCGATGTGGAGACCATACCCTCCCACGAATGGAGCAGTGTGAATCGCCTCCACGGAAAGGGCTTGGTTAAGGCAGGGAACTGGGCCATGCAGTCACAAGACATTTATGCCCTTTACATTTTACAGCTGCATTTTACAGTTAGAAGTGCTCACACCTTCAACTTGCCATGGATAATGACTGCCAACAAAATAAAACTAAAATGCTTTAAAAGTGTGTACCCATGAAGAAATCTGCACCAAATATGAACTTATTTGTGTCCCTCCAAAATTCTTACGTTGAAGTCCTGTCTTCCAATGTGACCATATTTGGAGATAAAGTCTGTAAGGAGGATCAGGGTGGACCCTTGATCCTTGTAAGAAAAGACACCAGAGAGTTAGAGGTCTTGTCCTCTGTCTCCATCTCTCTCTCCTTACTCACTCCCCACTCCCTTCCCCCAACTGAGGACATGGAAGAGAGCTCTCACCAGTAACTGAATCTGCCAGCACCTTGATCTTGGACTTCCAGGCTCCAGAAATGTGAGAGAATGGTTTTTGTTGCTAAAGCCACCCAGGCTGTGTCATTTTGCTATCACAGCCCAAGCCGACTAATACAATCACTGTAACCCAGCGATAGTCAACCAGTGTACGCAAAAATTTTCAACCATGCAATACCTGACTGTTTGGTCAGCGGCACTGACCTCTTTTCCTTTAAATTGTCAAGTAAAAAAATGACCACAGTCAACACAACAAAGCCGTCCAGTGTGACTGAATCAAAATTATAACTATTTTTTGTCAAATTTGAAAAAATTTTGGTGTGCTTCAGAATTATAGTAATTAGTTTGTGTATGCCATGGGATGAAAAAGTTTAAAAATTGCTTCTCTAACCCCATCCCTAATAGTTCATGCCAAGCTCCCAGAAAGAGTGCTACCAAAATGAGTCTTACCCTGGAAGAGGGCCTTCTCATATTACAATCTCCCTATAATTTCCACCACAGCCTTGAAAGAAAATCTGGCCAGGAATTTTATGTGCACCCCAGAAATAGAGAGCTGAAGTCCCCTAGTATTTAGCCCAATGCCTGGCTCCTAGTAGAAACTCAGTAAGTGTTTGGTGATATAACCTTGGAGCACCCCAGGTCTAAAATAAAGGTATCCCAGCTCCTCTCCCAGGGCCCTTCCGTCCCTTCTGCACTGCTTTTCCCCACTGTCACAAAGTTTAAGGTGCTAAGAAAGGGCTTCTCAAAGCTACCGACAGGCAGTTGTTATCTAGGTTCAAGTTCCTAGTTGAGTGATCTCAAGCCAGTTAAAAGTCTTAGTTTGGGTCCCCTAAGAAAATTCCAAATCCAAGCAGGTTATTTGAGAGGTGCAGGAAACACCAGTATGGTGGTGGGCAGGTGACAGGGAAAAGAAGACAGCTGGTCAAGTTGTGTTATCAAGCAGATCACCACTGTGGGCCTCTGGAGCTTAACCTCCCTGGGGACCTCTGGGGATTCACAGTAGATACATGCCCTTGAGTTCAATCTCACCCTGCCACCAAGGGCTAAGGGAGCCAGGGTGTCTCTACAATTTCTGTCAATTATGTGTTGATGACTGCTCCTGGAGAATGTTTATTTCCCAACACCCCTGGCTTGCTGGAACATAGCAGGCAGAAGCTCTCAGGCCATGTTCTGACATTTGGATGTTGAGATAATAGATCCTGAAATAGTGAGGACCAAGGAGATATGGGTGGGGCACAGACATCTGTAAAGGTAAGACTGGTACCCAATTCATTGAATGAATTAATGTTTGTGATGCACTTAGAATATTCTCTGGCAACGATTTTCAACTCTTTTCATTTCATGGCACACATAAACTAATTACTAAAATTCTCCTGCCCACCAACAATGTATTTTTTGCCCATCTAACAAAAAATAGGTATCATTTTGATTCATTCATATCAGATGGCTGTTGTTGTGTTGGCTGTTGTCATTTTTTTATGTGACAAACTAAGGGAAAAGAGGTCAGTGCCCCTGACAAAATAGCCAGGTATTGCATGTTTTAAAAATTCTTGTGGCAGGCACACCGGTTGAAAATCACTGCTCTATGGTACACAGCTGCTTTGGGTGTGGCAGTATTCCCCACACAGAAACAACAATTTTCTGGTTTCATATGCTCTTCAAGAACCTTGCCACTCTCTGTTGAGGGGTGAGGTACATTTCCCCTTCCCTTAAACCCAGTGGGACTTCATGACTGCCTTGACAAACACAGGGCTGAGGACGTGAAACTGCTGGTTTTCAAGGCTAGATCATAAAAGGTGATATGGGTCCACCTGTGTATCTGTTTCTGTCCCTTTTTGTATGTCTACACAGGTACATAGACACACACATACACACACACTCACACCCCTTGGGGGTCTTACCCTGAAGCGCTACACAGGAGAGAGATCATAGGAAAAGATAACATGGGGGCAGAAAGGGATGGCCAGGGAGCCTGCACTGTTGGAGTCATCCCAGATTATCCCAGATCAGGTGCCATATGGGTGAGTGAAGAAGCCTTTGAGATACCCTAGCCATGGTGATCTAGTATTTACAGCCATGGAAGAGACTCTGAGACTGACATGCTCAATTATGCTGGATCCCAGTTCCTGGTCAACAGAAACCATGAGACATAATAATCACTGTTATTTTAAGATGCTTAGTTTGAGATAACCTCTTATGTAGCCGGAGTAACTGGACCAATGCTTGATCAATAAAATAAATACAGCCTTACCTCCTGTATTTACAACCTCTCCTAACATATGAAAAGGAACATTCATATACTGGATTTCACATTCTAGAAGATAGTTATAGCCTAGGCTCATGTGTTTCTAAGTCATATTTGTACAATGTTGATATGGTAATGTTTTATGTTAAGGTTAATATGTGAAGGTTAATACGCACAGACTAGGTTTAATATTGGACTAGACATTGTAGTGATTTCTCAGTACCCACTTTTCTCGTCTTTCTGGTTGTTTGATCACTTACCTACAGCTCTAGAAGTAGGCCCTGAGTGGTCTAAGTTATCAGCCCTATGTGGTCCATAGGGCTTTTATGGACCACAGTGATGGATCAATACAAATCAAGTATAACTACCAGCACTTTGCTTTCCCTAGGACTGGTTAAGGATGGTGTAATCACACTACATCCAGGACTTTTGCTGGAGATTCTGGGGTGTAAAAGCATTCTTCCTCTGGAAAGTGTTGGGCTCAGACATGTACAATCCAGTCATTACAATCTTTCTGCTGCCATGAGAGAATCCAGCTGAAGGATGGAACCAGCACAAGAAAGAGGCAAGATTGAGAGAATCACAGAGAAATTAGAGTCTTGAGCTATATGCCTAAAGCCCAGACTACATCTGCATTTTTAGATATGGGAGCCAAGAATTTACCTTTATTGTTTAAATCATTTTGATATGGGTTTTCTATGACTTATAACCAAAAGTACCCTATTAATTTAAATATCAACATATCAGACACTGTCACTAGAACTAATTTATTAATCTAGTGACTAGTGTCACTAGAACAATTCTTTAGAGGTGGGAGAATAGAGCAATATTTAATCTATATAAAATTTTCTTTTTAAAAACTAAATTTAGTTAATTTTTATTAAATTATTGGGGTGACTTTGGTTAATAAGATCATATAGGTTTCAAGTGTACATTTCTGTGATACAGTAGTTGTATACATTGTGTGCCTATCACCCAAAGTCAAATAACCTTCTGTCACCAAACATTTGACCCCTTTACCATTTTCATAAAATTTTCTCATACTCTCTTTGGACATTTTTTAATAAAATGTTGAGTTTGCCAAGAAAATAACTGCCACTTTCCTGCCTACATCTTAGGCATGTGTATGTACTCTGAAAGCACTAAGGAAGGATCTCTTCTAAGTCTGTCACCTAGCTTCTGGTGGCCTCAAGTGTTTCTTGGCTTGTAAATGACCATCTTCTTTCTCTCTTTTCATATCATTTTTCCTCTCAGGGGTCTGTTTCTGTGCCCAAATTTTCCTTCTTTTAAGGATACCAGTCATATTGGATTAGGGACCATCCTAATGACATCATTTTAATGTGATTACCTATGCATGGACCTGATTTCCAAATAAAGTCACATCCTGGGGGTTAGGGCTTCAATGTATCTTTTTGGGGAGACACAGTTTAATTCTTAACAGTGGAGTAGAGGATGTGGCTTGGTAGGAGGTATATAGAAATGATAACATCAATTATAAGAAAGCTTAAAAAATGCTTTATTGAGACTTCCAGTCAAGATGGAGGCATAGGCTTATAGCCATCTGAATATTGCTCTGTAGCTTATGCAGGGTGGTCCCGGGCAGAACACAGGTGGACCTGCACCACCTGGGAAACCCTAGAGCCTGCACAACCAGTGGACAGCTACAGACCACATTGGAGCACCACCACCCTGCCCCTGCACAGCTGATCCTCCATGGAGGGTGGAGGTTGGTGGTCAGTGGTCACAGTCAGTTCATGTAGCTGACTGATTCGGGTAAATCCCTCCCATTGACCTGCCAACAACTATCAAGGCCCAACTACAAGAGGAGGGTATACTCAACCCACACAGAGGGCACACCTTGAGTACTCAGCTTGGGTGATAGAGGAGGACCCCACAGAGTACCTATTACATTAAGTCATGCTACCAGGACAAGGAGTCATAGCAGCTCTACCTAGTACATAGAAATAAACACTGGGAGGCTGCCAAAATGGATAAACAAAGAAACATGGCCTAAATGAAAGAACAGATCAAAACTCCAGAAAAAGAGCTAACTGAAATGGAGATAAGCAATCTATCAGAGGCAGAGTTCCAAACACTGGGTATTAGGATGCTCAAGGAACTTAGTGAGGACCTCAACAGCATAAAAAAGAACCACTCAGAAACATAGGATACACTAATTGAAATAAAGAACAATTTACAGGGAAACAACAGTAGAGTGGATGAAGCCAAGAATCAAATCAACGTTTTGGAATATAAGGAAGCAGAAAATAGCCAATCAGAACAACAAGAAGGCAAAAGAATAAAAAAACAAACAAAGAAACGAACAAAAAAAAACAAGGCTAGTGTAAGGAGCCTCTGGGACAACCTCAAGTGTTCCAACATTCATAGTGGTGCCAGAAGTAGTAGAGAAAGAGCAAGAAATTTGAAATCTATTTGAAAAAAAAAATTAAAAAACTTCCCTAATTTGATGAAAGAAATACACATACAAGTACAGAAAGCAGAGTCCCAAACAAGATGGATGCTAAGAGGCCCACTCCAAGACACATAATAATTAAAATGCCAAAGGTCAAAGAGAAAGAGGGAATCTCAAAAGCAGCAAAATAAAAGCAGTTAGTTAACTACAGAGGTGTTCCCATAAGACTGTCAGCTGATTTCTCAAAAGAAACTTTGCAAGCTAGAAAGGATTGGCAAGAAATATTCAAAGTCATGAAAAGCAGGGACCTACTGCCAAGATTGCTCTACCCAGCAAAACTATCATTTAGAATGGAAGGGCAGATAAGGAGCTTCCCAGACAAGAAAAAATTAAAGGAGTTCATCACCACCAAACCATTATGCTATGAAATGTTAAAAGGACTTATTTAAGAAAAAGAAAAGATCAAAACTATGAACAATAACATCGCAATAAATCTAAAAAACAAACTAAGCAAACAAGAACAGAGACAGAATCATGATTATGGAGTGCATTTTGATGGTTGCCAGATGGAAGGGGAGTGTGGGGGAATGGGTGAAGAGATTAGGGTATTAAGCAGTACAAATAGGTAGTCACAGAATAGTCATAGGGATGTAAAGTACAGTATAGGAAATGGAGTAGCCAAAGAACTTATACATAAAACCCATGGACATGAACAGTGGTGTGGGGATTGCCTGAGGGAGTGGTGAGTGCTGGGTGGAAGGAAGCAAAGGGGGAAAATTGGGACAATTGTAATAGCATAATCAATAAAATATAACTTAAAAAATAAATAAGTGGAAAGATTTTAAAAATAACTTATCAAGCACAATTTTGGATTTATCCACATGTCGGAGGCCTTGCTTTTATTTGTAGGAGAGTGGAAGGCAGGGGGTCCCCTAGGAAGACACTTCTCTGCTGAGACAGGGTAATGGAGATGAAAGAAGTAGAGCCAGGTTCATGAAACACAGAGCCTGTGTTGCCCTTTTTTTCTAGCTTAGATGTTTGTATTACAACAATCTCTGTTTTGTTGGGTGCTTTTTTTTAAGGGAATACACACAAAGCTTTGACTTATATTATTCCCATTGTATCCAACTGAATGAAATTTATGGAGCTTCTTGCACAGTGTGTTCATTGTTTGGATTGGGATAATTGAAGTGTCAGGAATACTTGCTTATTGAAAACAACTCAGGAAGGCCCTGAACACTCAGCTTGGCCAGGGCCACAAGGCACGCTGCATTCAGGTCAGCTCTGTCCCAACGCCTTTCACAGCAAAGGTGCCTTCCCAGGTAAATTAATGTCACACCTGTGGAGAAGCACTGGATTAGGGGTCAGAGGACCTTATTTCTAATGTAAACTTCACAATTCACTTGCAGTTTGACTGTAACTGGGATAAATTGTTCATTTTTCTGGGCTTCAAAATTCAATCGGATAACATGCCTAGTAGTAGTAGATAACTACTTCACAGGGATACTCTGTAGCTCAAAATGGGTAGTCTGTATGAAAGCACTTTATGAAGTACAAAATGTTACACAAATATGTACTATTGATAAAAAGTAGTACTTCTTTTTTACTTCGCCTCAAAGGATATTGAACTAAGAAACTAATGGCTTAACATTCAGAGTAGTCTTCATTTTGTTCTCAAGATCCATTTTCGACCCTTTTCTGCCCTGCTCTGTGCCTTGAGAGGCTGAACACTAAAGATCGCATTAGCTGGACTGACTTGTCTGTGGCTTCTGTTGAGTGTGGCCAGTGAGAACTGCCAATAGAAAAAGGGAAGGTAGGAGGAGGGAAAACTCTTTTGTTTTCTGCTTGACATTAGAAATTCAGGCAGTAGCTGTGTTCTCCTACAGCTGCAGCTTTGATCGTAAAGCCTTACATCCCTGTAGCCCTCACTGGGCTCTGGATAATATCATTCCTTTTTTCATTCAGGTAGAGGACCACAGTCACTGCTATGACTGATCCTTGATGCCTGTCTCTCTAAATAGTCTCTTCACATTCATTCTTCAGCCTTTTGATGTATGACCTGATTCTGGGGGCCCTGACTGCAGCCATCATGACCATAATGCAGACACTAACTCAACATTCCCTGAGTGAATAGCTGTCTCTCTTGTTTGGGATGGTCTGTGTTTTCTTTTGTCTTGAGCCATTGGGCAGGGCTGCAAAATGATTCTTCTCTTGTAGAAATGAGTATCATTGGATCTCAAACAATTATAGGGATCTGGAGGTCTTAGCTGTTTCCCATGAGCAAAAGGTATGCTGTCTTTAGGTTTACGGGTGGCTAAGTCTGTGTCTGTTCTTTCTCTGATACCTCCTGCTACTCCCTGTGTTTGCGTGTTCCCCAAATTCGGTCACCCCTTCTCTCACACTCATCTGCTCTGCTCTCAACCAGCCCACAAGGAGGTGATCCCAGATTTTTGTTCTGGCCTCATCTCCTGTCCCAGTTGCCAGTGGTGGTCACTGAATCCCCACATGAAACGCAGCCTCTTCTCTCCTTTCCACTCCTCACCCTCAACTTCTCTTCATGCAGTCTAGGCTTAGAATCTTGGTTCACCATCATAAGAACCTTGTTCCTTATGTGCATGCAGGCACCAAGAATTATTGCTTCGTCTCTTCAAAATATTTCTGGCATTCCTCTTTGCCCTCTCATCATTTCAGTGCAGGTCTTTCTGTTCTTCCTGAATTTGTGTGACAGAATTTCCAACTAGCCTTTCTTTCTACAGCTTCTCCCCAGTTCAGTGCAGTCTATAGACATTTGCTGTGTTAGCTTTTCTGAAACGTGGCTTTCATGTGCACTGTCTCCGTATGAACATTGGCAACTCTCCTGCCCATGAGCTAGAATCTGAACCCCTGATCTCGGCATTCAGAGCATTGCTTCTTGTCCTATTTATTACCTGACAAAGCCACTCTGCTCTCCTCACTCCCTTCTGACCACACCAGGGGCTCTTCAGTCTCCAGCCCAATGTCCAGCTCATGCCCCGCTCTACAACTGACCCCTCCTGCCTCATGTGAAGACCACTCATTACTCATAGCTGAAGCTGAATGCCACTTGCTTTCTGAAACCTTCTTTGATCACTAAAAGCCACAGTGATATGTCCCTTTTTTCAAGTCCTTAAGGCAGTCATAGGACATGTTTCCTGAACTGGACTTTAACTCCTAAGAACGTTATTTACATTAATCATTTGAGGCTCATAATATGTTTTTTAAAATATTTTACATTTATTTTTAGAAAGAGGGGAAAGGAGGGCAAAAGACAGGGAGAGAAACATCAATTGGTTGCCTCTTATACCCTGACTGGGAACTGAACCTGCAACCCAGGCATGTGCCCTGACAGGGGGTTGAACTGGTGGCCTTTCATTTTGTAGGACAATGCCCAACCACTGAACCACTCTGGTCATGCCTATATATTTCTTTTTTAAATTGAACTTATTGAGTTGACGGTGGTTAATAAAATTATATAGGTTTTATGAATACAGTTTTAAAACACATCATCTGTATAATGTATTGTGTGGTCACCACCCCAAGTCATGTCTCCTTCCATCTCCATTTATCTCCCCATGCCCTCTTCTACATAGAGCAGCACTGCTGATTCTCTAAGGGATTGGACACTTATAGGTGTTTTGCTCATTAGTGAATCTGTGAAACTAAAGCCACATATTTACTCAGGAGGCTCTGGGTCTAAGAAGGCAAAATAATGATGATGATGATGATACAATGATGATATCATGATGATAATTAAAATGCCTCCCATTTCCCTTTTTTGAGTACCTAGCATATGCCAGTGCTTCACATATATCTCCTTTTCTGCAACTAATCAACTTATAAAATAAGTGTTAACTATCTCTACTTTATAAATCAGGAAATAGAAGCTCAGAGCAATTAAGTACATTGCCCAAATCACACAGCTAGCAGGGGAATGGCTAAATTCGAACTTGGGTCTAACAATGCTAAAGCCAATTCTATCAGCTAAACACTAGGCAGCCTCTGGCAGTCTTCTCAGTCATCTGGAGGTACACTGTGTGTAAATGCAGATGTGGCACCAAGTACATTTTATCTTTTTTCTAAGGAGGGCAGGATTTTTTTTTTTACTCTCACCCAAGGACTTGCTTATGGATTTTAGAGAGGGAGAGAGAAACATGAGTGTGAGAGAGAAACACCAATTGCAATTGGTTGCCTCTTGCACGCACTCTGATCTGGGAACCAAACTCATAACCTAGGCTGTACTCTGACGGAGAATCGAACCTATGATTTTTTAGTTTATGGGACAATACTTCAATCAACCAAGCCATACCGGCCAGAATGAGGGCAGAATCTTATCTTGAAGCTCTTTGTACCCATCCAGTGATGCTGAGGACAGTGCGTAAGACATCATTGGCACTCACTAGTAGTTTATTTATCCCCAGATATAACTGGCTCCACACCCGAATTCCAAGTGTTTATTGTAGAAGAGCCTGGCCAGGGTTGCATTGTGGGTTTGAATAGGAATTCTCTTTCAACCCTGCCCATGTCATAAAACCTTTAGTTTATCTAATTACTTGTCTCTAGGGTTTTTCCCTGAAGTAGCTTTGTACCTTGTCAACTTAGCTAAGCTGATAGTGTTTCCCAGAACCTGTTTGCCTGTGTTGTTTCAAGTTAGGGCTGGCCACAAGAGGAATTTGCTTGAGATTAGGAAGGCAGAGTGGAAACAGCAGCAACTCTGCGTGTTGGTGGAGGGTGCAGGTGGGCACCTTAGCTCTTGCTCATCTGTGGCTCGTCCTGTTGGCATGGAACAGCCCTGGGCCTGCAGTTTCTCCAGCTCCTGCCCCTCTCCTCTTTCAGATTCTCTGAGCCACCAGCTTGCTATGTGTGCCAGCAGGGACCTTGACCAGCTTTTGTAGGGCCCCTGGGTTGTCCAAGTTGGGGCAATCAGAGACAGACATGGATTCTGGCCTGTGTGCATAGGTTCCATTATTTCCCACATTTTGTGTTGCTCTCCCTGCTCTACATCCCATGTCCCTTCCTGATTACCAGACCTGCTGACCCATAGCCACTTCAGGTCCCCACTGGATGCAGAGGCAACAGCCTGCCATCAAATCTGCCACTTCCCCATTGCATAAAGTCTGATCTTTATGACAAATCCCTGTTCTGTATCACTCAGAGCAGCTCTACTCTGATCAAACCCTAGTTGATACATTCCTCTTCTCTGGGCCCCTAGGATACAATGTCTTTGATGACGTGGCTGCCATTGGGCAAAGTCACTGTCAAAGCATGAAGAAGCACAGGATTGGTGAGCCTTTCATACCCTTTCTCTTTCCCTCCCCACAAGACTGTGGTATTGTTTCCGGAGGCTGGAGCTAGATCAGATCTGACTCTCTAGATCAGATCTGACTTGTAATGAAACCCAGCATAAGATGCTGCAGAGTTACTCAAGGCTCTTGCTGCCCAAGCAAACCTGAGCTGAACTTAGCTCCACTGTCACTGCTTTTGGAGGTTGTGTGCCACCCCCACCCCTTTGTGGTTGCTCTTAGACGTCACTGACCTCCATCTCCTGTGCATGGGAGCTGAGCTCCTGATTAGTCACAGTCAGATTGGAGTAAGAGGTTGCCTATACTAACTGCTGTGATCTCAGAGGCTCTGAAGATTTATGCTGAAAGGTACCTACCTTCATCCAGGTGTTTCAAAGTCTGAATTTTACCACTAGAGAGTCATCCATTTGGATTACTCCTCTTGACTTTTGTTAGTAAAATGACATACAGCTTTAATAAAGGTGTAGTGGAAAGAAAATGGTGTCTGGAATCAGATAGCTTTTAACTCAAATCTTATTTCTGCTATTTAAAATATCTGTGAGGCTACAATAAAATAATATTTAACCTCTTCAAGCTGCAGTTTTCTCACCTATTAAAATGAGAATAATAATATCCAATTTTGTATATATCTTAGTCCATTCAAGCTGCTATTAACAAAGGTATTATAGACTGACTGAGTGGCTTATACACTACAGAAATTTATTCTTTTTTTTAAGATTCTTTTTATTTATTTTTAGAGAGGGAAGGGAGGGAAAAAGAGAGAGAGAGAGAGAAACATCAATGTGCAGTTGCTGGGGGCTATGGCCTGCAACCCAGGCATGTGTCCTGACTGGGAATCAAACTTGTGATGTTTTGGTTCGCAGCCCATGCTAAATCCGCTGAGCTACACCAGCCAGGGCCAGAAATTTATTCTTAAAATTCTGGGGGCTGGAAGTCCATGAACAAAGTGCTGGCAAATTTGGTGTCTGGTGAGAATCCACCTTCTGCTTCGCAGGCGGTCATCTTCTTACTGTGTCCTCAGATGGTGGAAGGTACAAGAGAGCTCTCTGGCACCTCTTTTATAAGGGTCCTAATTCCATTTATGACTCCACTTTTAAAACCTAATTACCTCCCAGAATGCCCCCCTCCTAATACCATCACCTTGGGAATTTGGATTTCAACATAAGTATTTGGTAGGGACAGGGGACACACATTCAGTCTATTGCAATGTACAAGCCAACAAATGTGAAAGTGCCCAGCATAATGCTTGGCACACAGATGATGCTGACTAAATGTGAGTATTTACCCCTAAGTTCCTTTTGTTTTGGACTGAAAGTGCATTGGAATTCTTAGTATGGCACTGTCTAGGCACCATAATTATTCCAATCTCATCACAGTTAGGACCTAGTGGGTAAATTGGTAAGGGTTGATTGCAAATGTACATATGTATTTTGTTGGGGTGGGAGGGGAGAGTTTGAATACAGAAAGGTCACCAGAAGAGGAAATAAGTTTGGAAAAACTGGTGTCATTCCACTTACCTTTCTATATTTTCATTCTTACCTTGCTAATTCAAGTTGCCCCCTTTTCCTATACTATTACAATAGTCTTACCTGGTCTCTTTGACTCTGTTACTACTTTAGTTTATGAGTAAACTAAACTAAAGGTCACTGGTTCTTGGAAACCAGTGATCTTTTCAAAATTTAAATCAGATCTTACCTAAAACTCCCAGAACCCCTTGACTCTTTGAGGCAATTGACTTAAACCCTAATCTTGACCTGAAAGCATTCCACATTTTGGCCTTAGTCTGCCCCCCCTCCCTCATTTTCATTTTCCTCTTCTCTCGCCCTTACTCACTACATTTTAGCCACACTAGAGTTCTCCCAGAAACTTGGATCAGTGAACTCCAGGCTTTTGCCCATACTTTTCTCCTCTTCTCTCTCCCCTCCCTTTTGCCTTCTTTCCTCTCCTCTTTTCCCACCATTCTTTTGGTTTATGCCTACCCAACCTTCATACCTTTGTTCATGTGTAATTTCCTCAGGGAGACTTTCTTGATGGAACAAAACCAGGCCTATATCTTTTTCTTTCCTTTGTAAGAGCTCTTCTGTGATTTTCTTACTACAGTTCATGTTACATTTTAAAATTATAGAACTATGTGTGTAGATTCTTTCTGAAATGTTTTCTCCTCTTACAGAGTGAGAACATGATAGTATTGTTACCCATCGTATCACCAGAAGCTAGCTCATGTATGCATCCCCCCCACCCCAGGTCTTAATAATGCTGGTTAATGATGAATGAGTACTTACAGAATAACCCTGGGAAAGGTCTGTCTGTATGGTATTCATAGTTCTTGGGTTTGTGATCCCAGAGTCTTACAAAATCCACTAAAAAAACACAGATACTATTTACCTCTATATTTAATATTTTCTTTTTTTTAGAAAATGAAGTTGTAACTTACAAAGAGTAAACTGCACAAATAGTAAGTATGCAGATGGTGAGTTTTTTGTATGTATACATCCAGAGAATCACCACCCTAATCAAGATCAATAGTATCTCAGCATCCAGCAGGCTCCTTTGTATCCTTCCAATTACATAACCCCGTTCCCCATCCCCATCTTGGCCAAGTTAACTGCTCTTCTGATCTCCATCTCCATAGATTAGATTTGTCTGCTTCAAAATTTTATGTAAATGGAATCAGACAGTGAATGATTTTTCCTGTCTCGCTTCTTTAAGATGTTTTGAGATCCAATCAAACTTGCTGTGTATAGCATTAGCTTTAAAAACAATGGTTAGTTGCTCAGTAGTATTTTATTGAGTTTGTATACTATAATTTATCCATTCTACTATTATGGGAAGTAAGTTGCTTCAACATTGGACTATTATGAATAAAGCTGCTATGAACATTCTTATACAAGTCTTCTGGTGGACATGTCTCTGGGGATAGAATGAGGAATGGAATTGGTAGGTCTCTATCTTTAAACCAGGCTCTTTTGTCCCATGGTGCGTCTTTCAAAAAATCCTGACACATCTCAATTGGAATTTACTCAATCGGAGGTAAGTCAAGGTGATTATCTACATGCACTAACCTTCTTAGCTGGGGTGGATCCTTCGTATGTCTTTTTTTTTAAGTGCATTTCAGGAGGTCTGTGTCAAGGTCATTTGATACAAGTATCAAGGTCATTTGAGTCCATGCAATCATAGGTAAGAGCAACTTAAAATCATAATCAGAAGGGGCTCTGACTATTGAAGCTTAGTTAGGAAGTGTAAGTCATTTCAAAAATGGTCATCTGAGTCAAAAAGAAAACATTTTTCTATTTTTCTAAATCATTGAGCTACAAGTTTTCCAGAACACATTTTTTCACTTACAACAATCCTAAGAGAATTGCTTTGGCCGTTGCTGTAAAATGCTGTAAGTATTCCTAATGTGTCATTTGTTCACTGACTTATACTACCGCCAATAGTAATATTGACTGTTTGCTAATCCCAGCCAGTGGAGACTTTCTAACAAGACCGTGCCATGACTTTTCCTTTCTACAGGACCACATAGGGTTAAACTGTAACCATTAAACATTCACCAAATTCTGTGTGCTCCTTTCCCAAAAGCTAAATTAGACTGATGGGGGAAAAATGTGATCCCTGAAGATTCTCTTATCTAGAAAGGATAGTTGTTTTTCTCCCTCATTTTTATGGGAGAATTTGCAAACATTTCCCTCAGTGCCATCCCTGCATGAGGCAGGAACAGCTTAAAGTCTGCCTCTGGGGAGGCAGTAAGTGCAGTTGGAACATCTTCCCCATTTGAGCTGGTGGAGGAGTTGCTTCCCTAGACCTCCCTGTGTCTGCTCTTAAGAATTCAAGAGACTCATCGCCTTAGGGGGGCTGAGACCACCCAACAGGGGAAGAACAGAATCTTCAGCAGAGAGATGGATGCAGGCAGAAAATATCTGAATCTCATTTTGAGTGTAAATGCAGAGACAAGCATGTCATTTGGACCCTTGCCTCTTAGTGTCCTGAAACATACTTCTCATTGCAATGAAAAGCATCCCAAGAATGGGATTTTACCCAATTTTGGCTAAATTCTAAAATAACATTAAATCACTTCATTCTATTCTCACTGTAAACCTATGAAGCAGATATTATTATCATCCCCAAGTTAAAAATAAGGAAACTGAGGCTCTGAGAGGTTGAGTATTTTGACTAGGGTCGCAGAGCTTCCAAGTGGTGGGATGGTGATTTGAACACAGGCAGGCTGGTTGGCACAGTCTGACACGGTCTGGGGAAGAGTAGGCACCGATGTAGGGTGGCATCCTCCCATTCTTCACCCTACCTTTTACATTTTCATTTGAAAATATCATGCAAGGTCACCTTTACCACAAAGAGGAGATAAAGAAACAAATAAATATGGGGGAGGAGGAAATGGAAAATAAAACTCCCACTGGGGTCTGGCTATTAATGTGTCTGCACTATTCCTACACTTGAATAGATCTGGTTTTGAGTCTGCTACCGAAAAGGAACCAAAAATGACCTTGAATTGAAACTCTTGCATAGGAAGCTGCTGTGATGAGCTCACAGAGACCACAGCACATCTCTGCAAGGGCTCCTAGCACCATCGTCATGGTTGCTTCCAGTCGGCTGATGGGGGGGGGGGGGCGGGGGAGGGCTGGTGAGGTGGTTTCCAGTTCCGATGATCTACCTGACTGCCAACACCAAGTCTGGGTTTTCCTCTCTACAGGATGGAGTAGATGGGAGGCATAATGGGCTTTCCAAGGTGGAGGCTCTTCCATCAGTGGTTTTTCAAGATGTGCTGACTTCGTGGAGGCAGAGCTTCAGTTAACACAAATGTGGGGAGGGCTCTCTTTAGCAAATACCCGTGTCAGCCAAGCCCTCCACTCTTTGTCCTCGTCTCCTACTATTCTCCCTCTTTTCTCTGCTGTAGCTGGACTGCAGCCCTTTTACTGTTCTTGAAATGTGCCAGGCACACTCCTGCCTCAGGAGCTTTGCACATGCTCTTTCTTCTGCCTGGAACCTTTCCCCTAATTAACTAGCCCCCCCAGCTTATCTTTCTGTCTTCTCTCAGGCTTTACCTCAAACATCCCCTTCTCAGCAAGACCTTCCCTTATTACCATTCTAGCCATAATTGCATGCCAAACTCCAGTTCCCCCTTCCCAATATACACACCCACCTCCCTCTTCTCTTTCCTGCTTGAGTTTTCCCAGCACACTTTCCTATCTGTCTTAATATAAGTCTTACTGGCTCCTTTCATTTATCAACTACTTCCCCTAGCTGAAGGTTAGTTCCATGAGGACAAGAATTTATGTGTGCCTGGTTCCCCTCTCTATTCTAGCACATAGAATAAATAGTATGTAGCTAGTACTTAATAAAAACATGCTGGATGAATTAATCTGTGAATTAATGAATCCTAGCCTTGCCATTTAGTAATGAGGCAACCTTAGCAAATTAGTTAACTTTTTCTGCACCTTATTTCTGCAAATGTAAAATTAGAATGATAATTCCTATTCTCTTGTGAGTTTTAAAGTTTTTGAAAATATGCACCTAGTACAATGCTTGCATATATTCAATGAGACTTTTGAGTTCAATGAAAGTAATATAAATAATAGCAGGGAACATTATAGAGTGTTTCCTATGGGTCAGGCACTGCTTTACACACTCCGTGTACCTTAATTCATTGAATTCTTACAAAAGTTTGAAGGTACGTACTATTATTTTCATCATCGTTTGAGAAATAAAGAATCTACAAGATTAACTTGCCCCAGGCCATATGACTAGACAAACCATCAAGTCTGGATTTGAATTCAGGTCCATCTTAACCAAAGTCCAAAATTTAACCACTTCACCACACTGTTCCCCCTAGATAAGAAGGCATAATTTACATGATATGGGCATAGACAATATCAATTCAAGTAGTGAAAACTTCAATTTACAAAGCTTAGTTTTTAAACTTGAGAAATGTCTTCAATGAAACACAATAATAATTTAATTTCTAAAATGATTGTTATTTAGGTAGGGACCAAACTGTATTTAACTCCAGGCTATGAAATATCTTTGGCCCTAAAATGGTACCATTGAGGAGATATTTGGAAACTGTGTCTTATTTAGGCACAGCCTGTATGAACCAATACGTTTAGGTTTTTAAATAGAGAGCAGTGTTATTTAGTTTCCAAAGTTGAGTGGAAACAAAAACCATGGCGGTGCAGACACACCCAGAATGAAGCACCTGCTTTTGAGCTTGCCTCAAATATTATTATCCTGTTTTTCATGTGAATTGGCTTCAATCACTTGTGATTCCTGTTCACCTAGCACATCTCATAACCAGCAGTCATTCATAGTCTATTTTAGGTTTAGTCATTAAAATACTAGGTTTCACCCATGAGAGATAACTCAGTGAAGCTCTGCCTTCTCCATTCATGGTGTTGGTTCTATAAATCATTGAATACCCGACACAGAGGCACACACGCACAAACTTTCCGAATAGTCTCTAAAGGCTTTCAGTTCCCTTTTTTTCTTTTCTTTTGTTTTCTATTGCCTTCCCAGTAATGGCTAAGGCATTGCCAGTTTGTTTTCTTGTGATGTCTCTAGAAGGCCTTATGGCCCAGGAGTCCAGTTTTAGGACCCAGTTTTAATTTCCCATTGGTTTTAATTTGGTTCTTTTTCTTTCAAGACACAGAAAGACATGGGATTTTAGCATATTGTATTATGTCACATTATTTTTAAATGATAAAAGAATGTTCACGGAAATCCAAGAACGGGAGCCATATTAAATCTTGGCCTCAGGGAGCCCAGAGCTCAAAGGTGATTCTAGATTCACAAAGTCCCCCAGGCCTTTAGCAGTAGGAGCTCATGGATCTTTGATTTCTATGATTAAATGTAGCAGGCTACATGTCTACTTCTTCTGGTCCTATACTAACTGATGGCTATGTTTGCCTCAAGTTCAGGGCCCTGAGGGAGAATCTGATTGGTCCAGCTTATCTTTCAGGACAGACTGTAACTCCTTGACCAAGCCCATGGATTGTGTACCATTGGCTCAGAAGCCTGGGCCAGGGCCAAACATCTATGAACGGAAGAGGTGGAGCACTGAGTACTCAACCTGGCTGCATGGGCTTGCCCTTTCAGCAGGGATTCTGGGCAGGGTGGATCCTCTCTGAAGAGGCTGTGGGTAGGTTGGCATAGTATTGACCTTCCCAGAATACCACATTTTAAGAGACTGATGTGTTACCAAAATTATATAGTATTATATCAATGTAAAATGATGTTATATTGACAAAGATACAGAGGCCATTCAAAAGACAGTTACAAAGCCACCTGCATCCATCTTTGCAATTGGCATGCTTAAAATTTAAAACAACTTTCATTATTTCTTTGTGCTATGTTTTATCTAAAAATGTTTATTCCTTGGCCTGATAAGTCTACATGTTAAAGCCCTGTGGCTTTCTCAGTCAGGGCCTTAAAGTGTTGGTGAGCAGATTGCACTCAGCACAATTCTAGCCAACATTATTCATAGAGATTTCAATGTGATAACCAAACTGAAGCCTCATTACTGAAACTTTGAAGTTGCCAGATAATTACTGAGGTTTTGTTGTGATTGAGCTGGTCAAAACCCATTGATTGGTTATTACCACTGACTAAGCACCCACAATGCCATGGGCCACAGCTTTAAAGACAGGCAAAATACATTCATGACTTCAGAGGTTACTTGTGTCAAACATGATGATGTCAGTGTATGCCTACGGTGCTGGTGACTTCTTCTCTGAGAACTGGCCCACTGCCACCCAGAGGCTCTGAAGAACAAGAGGCATATAATGGGGACATTTCAAGTAGAATGAGAATGTTAAGGAGTGTGGGTCAAGATCCAGGTCTGGATTCATCCCTGCAATAGGTGGGAGGGTTGGAGCAGTGGTGGTAGAGACTGCTGACATAAAGGCATAAGGCATGAAAAACTTGGCCATCATTACAATTCTGGTGAACAAAACTCCTTAGACAAAGACCAAATCCTTGTGCTTAAGGTCTAAAGATGAGTTGAGTCACTCGCTACTCAATGCAGGCTTCAGTAACCTGCATTTGAAGGAACTGCACTCTATTCTCTTGAGTCCCCGGCAGAAACCAGTTCCCCCATCACTGGGGAGCCACGTACTATAACGATGCTTCTCTGTAGCCCACGTCGCTTTCTACCTGTGTTAACAGTCTCTCTCTCTGATTTTTCCCCATTCTCTGATGGAAATTCCTTTCAAGACAGTCAATGTCTGGTTCATTCTGGTGTTCTTGCCATGGCTTGGAACATGCCAGGCATTTAATAAATATTTGTTGGATGAGTGGGAATAAGAACCTAAGTTGCCTTTTCAGTCACCAAAGTGAGCATGGTCCATGTTTCATTGTTCTTGGCACAGTGATGGTATTTGGCACAGGGGTAATGTCTGAGGTGGGATCATTGCCGTTTGGAGCTAGTTTCAGGGTCAAATTTATTTAAAATTTTCAAATGTCTCTAATGTAGGGGCTATGAAACATCATCAGCATATCTTGTAATATATGGAAGGGTCCATAGGTACAGCTGATTTCTAGAAGGAAGATGAAATTCTGAGGGCAGATCAGGAAGGCTCTTTGAGTATGGGAAAGGTGGAGAAGGAGGAGAGGAGGGTCATAGCTAACATCTATTGACCATTGACCATGTGCCAGGCCTTATAATAAGCATCTTGCATACAATTTAACACCAGCCTTAGGGTGAGGGTACTGTCATCCCGTTTTACAGATGACCCTGCTGCAGAGCAGAGCAGGTTGCCCTGTGGACTGTGCAGTCTAACTTGCGGGGCGCTTGGGGACCCTTTCTCTTTTTTCTCTCCCATTGTTTGTACCGTATAAATTCAAAACATTGATAAATGCTAAAGAGTGCTTAATATTACTTATTCAAATATGGTTTAAGAGTCATTTGTTAAAACATTAATATATTCACAAAATTTCATGTATCATGATACATGACAGACACTTCTCCAGCAGTGAGTATGTTTGCCTTCTCAGCAAGCCTTGAGTAGTGGCAGATGAGGTGATGATCAGCCTTGATTTCATCCTGGGGGGCCATGCTGGCTCTTTCCTGAAGTAAGCCTAAGTCTTTGATATACCTCAAAATAGAATGTCAATAAGATAGACAAATGCATATTTTGCTGATATTAGTACTTCTGAGAACATAACATTGGTGCAATATTTTACAAAACAAAACATTCCTTCACTGGTGTGAGGCTGGAGAGAGACTAAATAAAGGAAGGAGTCAGACAGCCCTGTCCTGTCACAGCTGCATGTGAGGCTCCTCCCGCACCCATTGTGCTGCTGGGGAAGATCCACTTTTCCAATCATGCCAGATGAAGGAGTTTGGTGCCTTGAATCTGCTCAAGGCACCAAAGACTCAGGTTCAGAGACTCTACTCCCAAACCTCCAATGTTATTTGGTTAAACAATTCCCACTTCCCAGAGGGGTCCTTGTCCTTTTTTATCGGTGACATTTTGGATTGGTGATGGTCTCCTTGCTGGAGGCTGGAGGCTGTGTCTGAGAGAAGCAATGTCAAATGGGACAAAGGTTTGACTTAGTGCTGTACAGAAACAAAAACAAAAACAAACAACCTCACCCCTCTAAAACCTTAGGTGTCCTGTGTACATACTGCCTGAAGAAGAACAGAGATTACATAATTCTTCAGATATTATACTTGGCCAAAGTGGAGAACTGAGGTAGCCTCTAGAGTTCTGATTTGGCAACACGAGTGCTTCACAATAAGGCAACATCATGCTTATATCAACATGCCTAGAACAGCCAGGCCCATACTGGCATTCAGTAAATATTTGTGGAATGAATGAGTGAGTAGAAAAAAGTCTGGAAAGGTATCACTTATAAGTGTTGAAAGTAATTAACATTTCTTTAAATAGCTGAAAATGCTGGGTTTTCCTATTATAAACTGTGTTGTTTGCATAATAACAGTTTTAAAAAACGTATCCTCAGTTTTCCAGGAAATTGCTGACTTGAAGCTGATTGAGGGCAAAGATAGGACTGGGTTTTGGCAAATTTTTTATTGCCATGCTCAACTTTATTGTGAGTGATTTATGGATAATACTTGTGGGTAAATTCCTGGAAGACTGGACCCTTTGCAGAATCTGAATCAATTTGACACTTTCTAGCCAATGGGGAAGTTACCATTTCATTCTCTAAGCAAAGGGCTTCTTGAAGTTACAGCATTTTAGAGGTTGTCTTGCCCAGTTTTCTTAGTTTTCAGATGAAGAGACTAAGTCTTAGAGGTGGCTGGCCTTGAGCAAGGCTGTGATGAAACTGGCATTAGGACTCGGCTCTCACAATTGTAAGTGCATTTCCCCATTTCACATATTCAGTCACATACCCAGCCAGAAACTGGTGGTCTGTGCAACCAGTAGTTGAGCAAAATTTCAGAAAGGGACTCTTTAACGTGTGGGCAGTGTTAAGATGGCCAGCGAAGAGAATGGGAAATGGAAAGCTCTTACAGCCTTAGGCCTGAGGGAGGCAAGAGAGAGCAGTGATAGGACCCGCGGAGGCAGGGGTATGGAAAGGTGACTGACAAGCATGGGGGCCTTCAGTAGGACACGGCCTATCTGCTGCAACCGGGCGCCAGGGGAACAAACAGCCCAACCTCATTCCTTTCCCAACTGGGAACCAAAGGTCAAGAGAACTTGTTGATTTGGTTCAGAGGTCAACATTCCGGGGCACAGAGCAGAGTGAGGAAGGATGGACTGTGGATTTGAAGAGGTCTGCGGAAAAGGCCCAGCACCTTTGTTCTCTAGAAGATAAACCCAGCCCTGCCTTTGCACTCTTTCAACTTCAAATCAGTAATAACCTGGACAGGTGAGGTTACATTTAAAACTATTATTACATAAATAATTCATATTTTAATAGAAAAAACAAAACATGCATTGTTTAAAGAAATCATTACTTTCAACATTTATGATTACTACCTTCCTAGAATTTTTTTATTCATTCATTGATTGATTCATTCATCCATCCACCCACCTACCCACCCATCCATCCATGTACTGTAGTGAGTCTTTCATTTACTCCTGTCACAGATATTCAGTGAATGGTAGTGTGTGCCGTGTTATTCTAGCCATGTGCACCTGAGAATTAAAAAGTAGACACAAATTCCTTCCCTTGAGGAAATAACATTTTAGTGGGGAGGAGTCATAGTAAATAAGATAACCAAAATAATAGTGTGTGAGGTTGTGATTAAATGGTAAGAAAAAATAAAGCAGGACAAAGGAATAAGATTGTTATAAGGGAGGTTTTGCTGTAATTTCAAATAAGGTGGTCAGGAGTGTGTGTGTGCGTGTGTGTGACAGACAGAGAAAGACAGACAGACAGAGAGACAGAGACAGAGACAGAATCAGAGCAATGAGTTCCTGGCTTTTCCTCTGGCTAATTTCTGAGTGCTCAGGTAATGAATGTAGGTGGTGTGACTTCCCTCCTCCCTCACAGTTTCAAAATGTCTCTCCTTAAGGTTTTTTAAAGGGCAAACCTTTCTCCACTCTTTATATTAACCGTTTGAAAAGGGCCATGGGGACTCCTCAGTGCAAGTTTATTATTGAAATTCATGGTATTTATCTGTTCCTTTCTAGCTGGGTGACTTTTGGGAACACATTTAACCTCTCTGAGCGTCAGGTTCTCATGTGCAAAAGCAAGGGGTATGGTGAGGATGAAAGGAAATACGATCAGATTTGAGAGGGACCTAGTGTCCAGCACACAGTGGATGGTCAGTTGATGGTGGCTTCTTTCCTTCTCTGGGCGGAGCTACAGGGAAAGGCATGTTCTGGTAAAATCACAGGCTTGAGATCCACAGAACTGGAGAGTGGGAACAGTCTATTAATAGTAACAGCTGACATTAATTGATGACCTCTGTGCAGAGCAAAACTTTTACATATGTATCTTCCTAAATCCTCAGTTCAAGAGGAGGAAGCGCAGAACCCCCTCCCCAGGCACAGCTGGTAAGGGCTTGACTACAAGTCTGGCTGATACCAAAGCTGGTGCTCTATTAGGTGCTTTGCTCTTCTCCTCTGCCCTGCCCTTCCCTCATGAGAAAGGGTCAAGGTTGGATGCAGCCACAGTATAGAGAAGGGTGTTCTCATAATTTGAAAGTCCATGAAGATCTCTAGATTACCAGATAAGGACCATTTACAACCCTGGAAGAACCTTTATACTAAATTCCACTAACACAATGGTTCTGACAGTGGAGTGTTCAGTCAATTGTTTGTAGATCACCTGGGTAATTAAAAACAAATGCCAGGACTTGACCCCTTGAAATCTGAGTTAAGTGGGCCTGGAATAAGGCCTGGGTGTCTATATTTTTCAACATGGTCCAGGTGTTTCTGATGTGCAGCCATGTTTGGACAGCTCCTATCACCCAAACCACTAATGCAGCTTGGGAATCTTCTGTTCCCTTCCTGTGGCTGTCATGAGCATTATGAATTATAACTCTTCCCAGTGGTAGTGAGCATGCTAAATCATCTAATCGAGGCTTTACCCGATCCTTGGTGAACGAATTGGGACAGGACAAGGAGTTGCCTTGAAGCACTAAGAGGAGAGACTTCCTCCTGGTCAGCCCAATGGTCAGTGTTCTTGGCCACCGAAGGAACAGTCTATCAGCTCTGCTCTCCGGGTCACAGCTTCTACCTGGACATAGGAGAGACCTTGTCAAATGCTTTGCCAAAATCAAGATACACAGTGTCTGTGCTGTCCCTTCACTTAAGGTTCTAAAAGCCCAGCAAAAACAAAGTTCAATTGGTTGGCATACCTTTTAACAGTGAACCCACACTAGTTGGTCCATACAACAGCTTTTTTTTCAAAGGGTTCAGAAGTCTTAAAAAAAAAAGAACCTATTTCTTCTTGGTAGGTTTCCACAAATGTGAGTTAAGAAATTTGTGCTCATGCCAATTAATTGTAAAATTAATTTGGGCCCCAAATGGTGTCACTTAGTTCTTGATACTGCATTTCTCTCAAGAATATGAGCTCAGATATTGACATATCTAGGGATTTGGGAAGGAAAAAAGTGCTGGAATAATTCTGACCCAGTGATCTTAAAGTTGTCAAGTAGATTTACCACATTTCTTTGATAATCAAAAAAATGAGAAAACTACACAGTCATTCATATTAAATGTAGATCATTTAGCTACTGTACACTGACAACCTCAAACCCACACCCATCCTATTGCTTCCTTAATGTCAGCAAATGAATCTGACCTCTCCCCTCCTGCATCAAAGCAAGTATGGAGTTAAACTTCATAACAAGAGGGAAGTTTTTTTTTTTTATTTGTTTATGTTTTGCCCAGGCTAGTGTGTCTCAGTGGATTGAGCATTGACCTGTGATCCAAAAGGTGGCTGGTTCAATTCTCCATCAGGGCACATGACTAGGTTGTGGGCCTTTTCCCCAGTTGGGGGTGTACAAGAGGCAACCGGTCAATATTTATTTCTCACATAGATATTTTTCTTCCTCTCTTTCTCCCTCCCTCCTCGCTCTCTAAAAATAAATAAAATCCTCATAAGATGGTTTATGTTTTATGTTTTTTATTTTATTTCATGTTTTAAAAATTAATCTTTTTTTTGCATTTGGGTCTAACATTTACCGTAGGTGGCTGTCAATTCCTTATGAGTCTTAAAATGCCCCAGTCACTACTTTGAAAGTAAATTTTATTATTTTAAGGATATGGTTTAATCAACACTGCCCAACATATCTGATCTCCATGTTACATTTCATCTTGATGCTCATCTTTCTAGACCCTGAGGGAAACCCCTCATTTAGTTTTTTTAATCTTAAGACATCCTATTTGAATGAGAATATATATGTATATAATATTAAATATTATGGTATTAATACAACCTCAAAGAAATTATCTTTACGTCAGTAGAGGATTTATTGTGTGATCCTTCACGCAATGAACGCAACCAATAAAATATTTACATCTATGCTCTTATTTGCATAACTCTGTGTATTGAATAACACTCTATACATGTAAAGATCATCTTATCATGATCTATTCATTTTCCTCTAAAAAACTGTTATATTCTTTGGTTTTATTATAAGTTATGATTTTAAATGATTATGTTTTTGAGTATTATTTTTTAATCATCGGAGAACATCTGAAAATGTTGAAGAGTCATGTGATAGCCTATTGGGTGCATGTCTACCAGGCACTGCTTGCTCTTTAGGTGCATACCTGTATTAACTTATTAAAACTACATGTTAGCCCTGGCTGGCATAGCTCAGGGGATTGAGTGCTGGCTGCGAACTAAAGTGTTGCAGGTTCGATTCCCAGTCAGGGTACATGCCTGGGTTGCAGGCCATGACCCCCAGCAACCACACATTGATGTTTCTCTCTCTCTCTCTATCTCCCTCCCTCCCCTCTCTGAAAATAAATAAATAAAATCTTAAAAAAAATACATGTTAAATTATGACATTAAGATGTAATCATTATTCCCTCTTTACCTGTAACCATTTTGCTCTTTTTCCTCAAATATCACTCCAAATCTTGTAACTCGGAGAAAGCCAGCTTTTTCTTCCTTTGGAAAAAATAATTCTAATAATGAATGAAGTACTTCCTCATTGCTTTTTTTTTTTTTGCTTCCTAAGTTAACTTGAGCTAGGGCTGCATGAAATGGTCTTTCATGTTAAGGTTGAAAACTTTTATTAAAAAGTGATATTAAATCTATGTTCCTAGAGCCAGAAAGTGATTTAAAGGTGGCAGAGGATTATTAAATTCTTTCCTTTGTTCATCCTCATAATGGGAATTTACTGAGCACTTACTACCTGAGGGACACTGGTAGACATTAAGGATAGAGAGATAAAGAATGCTCGCTTCTCAGATTTTTCTCCTCTACATCTATCACAACAAATTACCTAAGTGCAGGTTATACTTAGATTACTGGACAAATGTCCCGATGCATTTTAGAGTCAGATGCTAGTGCCTTCTTTTCTGACCCTCCCATATTTTTATTTGTTTACTAGTCTTGAGTACTATAGGTTTTTTTTTATTGGACTGGTTTATGTTTCACAATTTGGTCTGGATCTAAAGCTCTTGGTGGCACAAGATACATTTAACTGCTGACCCCTACTCCCAGAAAACTCCTTCTGTTCAGTGGGTTGTTTGTGTCTCTTGCTGTGAACTACCCAGTCTTTTAGAGGCAGAGGGGATTTTTACCTAGAGACAGTGATGATTATCTGGCCCAGTGCAGATGTTCATTAAACAGTGATGCTCTCATCCAGTTCAGGGGTCATGACCCTCTCTTGGACATTCTTTCCTCCAAACTAGGCAGAAGGTCCAGCCTTGTGATTTCTCTGAAAAACTTTAAAAATACTTTGTCTCTATCGCTTCCTTTTACTTCACCCTTTGACCCAAAGCTTGCAACTTAATTTGTTGGGGCCAATTCTTGTAAGATATTAATGCCCTACTTAGGCTCTTATCTAGATGTAGGTTAGATTTCCTGCAACCATGGAAATAATTGGGAGGGCAAGTGGGGAAAAGAAAACCTCAGAGCACCCAAAATAGCAGTCATCAAGGCCAACCACTAGAGCCAATGCCTTTTTCTCTGGTTAACAGACTTCTAGGTCCAGTGTGTTAGCTTCTTATTGCTGCTGTAACAAATCAGGCCACATTTAAAAGCTTCAAACAACAAAAATTTATTGTCTTACAATTTTGGAGGTCAGAAGTTTGAAATGGGTATCACTGGGGTAAAACCACAGTGTCAGGAAGGCAGCACTACTTTCTGGAAGCTCTCAGAGAGAAGCCATTTTGTTGCCTTTTCCAGCTTCCAGCTTCTAGCTGCCTGAATTCCTGGCTTCTGGCTGTCTTTCATCATCAAAGCCAGCAACAGCTGGTCCAGTCTTCCTCATAGTGAATCACTGATGCTGACCCTCCTGCTTCCCTCTTTCACCGATAAGGGCCCCAGCGGTTACATTGCATCCACCTTGTAACCCAGAATAATCTCAAGGTCCGCTACTCAGCTACCTGAAATTCCCTTTGCATGTAACATAATATACTCACTGATTCCAGGGTTAGGACATGAACACCTTTGGGAGGCCATTATTCTGTCTTTGATGGCCAGGCTGCACATAGGCTTAGTCAACAGTAATACAACTTTGGGTATTTGGTTTACCAGTTGTTAAAAGGAGAGAGCATTGTGAGTGGCAGACAGTTATCTATAATAGGAAATGAGAGTTGGGAGCCTAATGTCAGAAGAAGAGATTAAAACTGAAAATCTGCCACAGACTAGCAAATCACAGGAGTGTGAGGTCACAGAGAGTGAGGAAAATTCCTTTCCACCCTCTGCAGTGGCTCTGGGGGCGACCTGGTGGATGGCACAAAATTTTAAACACTTCAAAATAGTGATCCTGAGTCATTAAGAAAATGTTTTACTCAGCTTAAAAACCATATTTTTTCAAAAGGATTTAAAAAATGAAACCACAAAACACTTAGAGGGTAGCTAGCGAATATTCGTCTGACTTCTGAATGAGAAAGGATTCTTTAAGCAGGAAAGCAAAGGAAGAAAGAAAAAAAGAGGAGACACATTTTAATGTAAATAGATGTTAATATTTTCATATTAAAAACCATAAACCAAATTAAAAGGTAAATAGCAAGTTGTGAAAAATATTTGGCACAAATATGGCAGTCAATAACCTTAACCGAGTTCACACAAAAACAACAACAAAAAAATTAAGGCCACAAAGCAGAAATACACATGTTATATGTAGACAGTTCATAGAAGGAGGAAATGGTGGTAAAAATATTAGAGAAAAAAATTAGTATACAAAAATGTTTAAATTCACTGGTAGTAGAAAGTGAGAACAATATGGCAGTTTTAACTTATAAACTAACACTGATTTTTAAAAGCTGATAATATTAAATGTTGGCGAGGGTGTGATAAAATATCACTCTCCTAAATTGGGAGTATATAAACAGTACAAATCCTTTGCAAGGCAATTTGACAATACGTATGAAGAGTCTACAGATACTTATACACTTTGACATATTAATTCTATTTATTCTTTTCTATTTGAAAGAAATAAAAATAGAGAACAAGATTTCTGCAAAAAGATGTTCATCCTTGTTTCTAATGAAAACAACTGATTTATCCGATGAAGGTAGTGGTTAATTCAAGTACAATACATTCACATTCCAAATTATAATAGAGCAACTATAGCATTTTCAAAGAATGTATAATGACATAGAAAATAGTAAGTGAACTATGACATTTATTTTATATTTCAGCAACCAACCATTTCATGCAGAATAAAATGAAAGAAACTACATCAAATGTTAAGAGTTATGGGTTTGCAACTTTTGTCATATTTTTCCCAATTTTTAAGTTTAAAAAATAAACACATGTTTACTTTTATACTCAGAATTGTCTTGTTTTTATAATCAAAAGTAAAAATGTGTGTAATATATTGTACAAAGATTTTCAGATAAAAAGCTTTACTTGCTTTGGCGTTTGTAGCTTCAGTTATATAGACAATTTGTCTACGTGCATGCAAGCTTATCTCCCAAGATGACAGAGGAAATTGGTGAACTTTGGAAATACTGATTTACTTTAATGAAAGATGAAACTGTAAATTGATATCATTCGGTTAAGTGTTTGCTTTTTGACAGCATTTTCCAAAGTGTCCTTCAGTGCCCTGTGAGAAAAAGTATTCGGAATTAAAATAAAAGTGGGAAAAACTGTACACTATATTCCCTTCCCAGAGAGTCAGAATTCACATAATCATTTTCTAGGTTCTGAACAGTTCTGTAGTAATGAAACCAGCTTAATTTTGTTTAAAACAGAGTTCCCCAAAGTATTCAGAATGTTAGTAACACCTGTTCACATCTTCCCAAGTCATGTGTCATGTATGTTACACATTTTGGAAAGACATGGGTTTAAGAAAAGTTCAGCTGAATCACTCACTTTAGCTCACAGTTTTGTAGGCTATGAAGCTAGAAGATGTGAGTCCAGTTTTGATGAAATTTCAGGAAAATTCCAGCTGAGAGAGTGGAAGGTCATGATAAGGCAAACCAGAGGCTCTGTTCAGTAGCTACATGCTTAAAAAGACTTTAAACTCTATTTCAAGCTGCCAGCTTCCTCTCTCCCACCTTTTATCACCAGCCCCAGGAAGTGAATGGCTGCCAGCTCGAAGCCTCTGACCTGCAGATGGCTGTTCCTTCCAAGCACATGGTGCCCAATGGGGATGGAAATTTCTAGGCATGGACTGTGAAGAAAGACGCTTCTCTAGCTTTCTGCTCCAGACTGCAAAATAGTGCGTAATCCCTTAGTCCTACTTGGGATTGTACATCTGGGAAGGTGTGATGATAGAGTCCATTGCTAGGAGTAAACCTGACATTAGAAGATGATGAATATGTATGGTCAAATGTGTTCTGACATGTCTCAGTGAGTGCCCTCCCTCTTGCCTTCTGCCCTTTTCCCCCAAGGTTCTTTTCATCTTTTTTTGATCTCTTTGGCTCTTCCTTGAGGTTCAGGATCCCAGGCAATGGGCTCACTTTGGAGCTGCAGGAGCCTTTCTATTTTTTTTAGGTCTTGACTCATATTGACATTTTCAGAGAGCATTGACTAAGTGTCCCACTACAGTCCAGAGCCTCTGGCTCTCTTCTCTGGCTTAACCAGACTTTCTCCCAGGAAAGGTGGAAGTGGGGAAGAGGGAGGGGAAGACTGTGAGAAACCTATGCCACCACACTTAGATTCCCACATCCTTAGGACACTAGGGCAGACCAGGAGCTCCCTGACCATCTCATTTAGCAGCTCGTGGATATCTGGAGTTTAGTGGACAAAAGGATGTTCAGGGGCCCTCTAATCCATAATTTCTCCTTCAACCATAACTCTGCCTTCTAATATATTGGAGCTAATGATAAGATTTTATTTTTAAAAAATCCCTGCTTACACCAGATTCTATATTGCTCTTCTCTCTCTCTCATCTCTTTCCCTTCTCTAGCTCTTTGCTTGCATTCCATGTAGTTACAGTAAGGCTGCCTGCTTATAAGTCATCAAATAAGTGACTATTTCTCCAGCTGTTCTCCTTTTCAAGAGCATATAATACTATCCTAGCCAAATTCGCCTTTGCTTCTATTACCATTCAGCCTTCTGGGTCAGTTGCTATATCATTTTGCCTTGTCCCATGCTATTCCGCAGCACTGAGATCTCATGAATTTTTCTAATTTTCTTTGTTGGTGGTGGTGAATTGTTTCATTATTAACTGTATATATGTAAAGAAAGAAAGAAAGAAAGAAAGAAAGAAAGAAAGAAAGAAAGAAAGAAAGAAAGAAAGAAAGAAAGAAAGAAAGAAAAGAAAAAGAAAGAAAGAAAGAAAGAAAGAAAGAAAGAAAGAAAGAAAGAAAGAAAGAAAGAAAGAAAGAAAAAAAGAAAGAAAGAAAGTCCTTGCTGCTTTAAGAAACAGTTGAAGATAGTCCCTCTAGTCCAGCTCCCTGTATAATCTCTCTGCAACATGCAGTTATGCAGCTTCTTCTCAGGCCCCTCCAGTAACAGGGAGCTCCTTGCTGTTCCATATCTGGTCATATGTTGTGTAAAACAGAAATCTGCTTCCCTGAGACTCTTACCCACTTGTCCCAGTTCTGCTTTTTGGAGATAGATGGAAACAGTTTGAACTGATTTCTCTACTAGGGCAGGGGCTTTGTCACTTTCGTTCTTTGATATATCTCTGGAACAATTGCTGGCACAGAGTGAGGGCTTTATCAGTGATTATTGAAATGGATGAGGACCTTCATTCATCTGTTGTAAAAGAACCATATGACTTGAGCCTTAAGTGTTGACACACCTGCCCTGACTGGGTGGCTCAGTTAGTTGGAACACTGTCCCATACACCAAAAGATTGCAGGTTCAATCTCTGGTCAGGGCACATACCTAGGTTGTGGGTTTGATCCCTGGTCAGGGCGAATACTAGAGGCAGTGGATTGAAGTTTCTCACTCATATAGATGTTTCTCTCTCTTAAATCAATAAGCATATCCTCGAGTTAGGATTAAAAAAAAAGAATTGACACACCTAAGGTCTTATACGATGACAACTCCCCTGCTCCTCCTCAGTCTGTGTCGTCTTTGTCAAAGAAGTCCAAGATAGCATTAGGACTAGAGAGGCACTGTGACATGTCACCAGCTCCCATGATAGAGTCATTCCTTTGGGTAAAGTCATTAGCTCTTTTTTAAATGTAAACACTAGTTATACTGAGTTGCCAGTGCCTTGGAGTAAACTGGCCAATTGGGTTGTTAATGATAAGAGGCTCTAAAGATGTTGGATTCTGTGGGAAGAACTGGGCATCAGAGAGAGAAGTGGCATAGGCAACTGAGTTGGTGTGTAAAAAAAAAGTGCATTTTGTTTAACTTGATACATGTGCAGGCCTCCTGCAAGCTGCTTCAGTAGAAAAGGCTATTTGGGGGAGGGTGTTGGTCTGGCTCCATAGCAACCATTTGAAACTGCAGGAGAACCCCTCTCCCTGCCCCAGCCTGCCACTGTGTGTTTTCCACGTGGCTTTGGTGTAATGGGATCTTGCGGCCAAACCTGTTGGAAGATGGGTGCTGCATGCATTCAAATGGCTACTGGGCCCATGGGGATGGTGTCCAAGCTGGCCTGGGGCCATCCTCTCACCACAAAAGGGAAAAACCAATCCCTGACAAGCACAGGGCTGATTATTAGCCGTGTGATGAAGTGTTACTTCCTGTGTAGGACATTCACAATTCTTGAGAAACTCTTTCCCAATCAGAATGAGTGACAATTTTAGAAAACGAAGGCCTTTGTTTTCTTCCTCTCTGTGTGTGTTCCCCTCCCAGGCGACCACTTCCCCCAATCACAGATCTTACCCCAGAGGAAAGATTTGATTTGGGAGTGTGTGTGCCCACGCTTCAGGGGAGGCAATCAGACAAATGCAACTTACCTGCCCTAATAGAGCTTGAATTACCCATACAGACATCTCTTCATAGTTCTTGCAGTCAAATGTTGCTTTTTTCCTCTCCAGATATTGCAACTAATATCATTGTCCATGTGGGGTGTGTTTACTATTCTGAGATCACATTAACATTACTCACTTAATGATCTGCAATGTTTTGAAACCAACACATCTTGCCATATTCCTGAGTGGGATTTTTTTCCCCTACTGATGTTTTGACTGCTTAAAACTGCCCTGACCATGACCTTTAAGATTCATAATCCGTAGGGTGTGGGACTGGGGTGCAAGGAGGCGAAGGCCTTCTATCCATGGGAGCACTGTTGACTCCCACTCAGCGATGACAGTGCACACTCCATGGCAGGTTGGTTGCTTGTTTAACTGGTGAAGGTCTTGGGAAGTTATTCTAAGCTGTGCAGGTGGAACATCTGAGACTGAACCTGAAGTTGTCAAAGGTGGCTTCTAAGGTTTTTAATTCCGGTTGACTTGAAGGATAACGAGGCACTATGTTCTCCTATTGATCACATATGAAACAAATGCCTGTGCTATGGCAGACCCTGTGTCAAGGGTGAGGTTAAAGACTAATAAGACATCACCCCCACTTCAGGAGTTTTCAGTCTATGGGAGAAACAGATGTGTATATAAGTGTGGTAGGTACCTTACAGAGGTGTACTGTGGCAGATCAGAGAATGTAGTCAGCTCTCTAAGGAGGCAGAAGGGTTAGTAGAAAAGATGAAGAGATAATGTTTGGACTAAGCCTTTGTGAATAAATAGGAATTTGTCAAGGTGGAAATGGGAAACAAATGCAAAATATATACATTTACATTTGCAAGTACATAAAACAGCATGATGCTTTGGGGGAATATATAGAATTTTCAGGGCCAGAGTTTAAGTCAGAGAGAGGGAGGAGAGAAGAGTAGAGGTAAAATATGGGGGCCAGATCGAAGAGCCTCTTGTCAGCTCTGCAAAGGGGTTTCCATTCTACTACGTAAGCAAGCAATGGGGAGCCGCTGGCTAGACTTTGCACACGGTGGTGACTTAGACTTTCATTTTAGAAAGGTCGCTTGGGTATCTGAGGGGAGAATGGGTCTAATGGCGGCAAGATAAGAGGCAGGAAAATTAGTTGGGTGGCTATTAAAAATAATTCAGGAAAGACCTGAAAGTTGCAAGAAAGACCATGAAAGTGTGAAAGAATTAGAGAAGTTTTTGAAACAGAATTCCCAAAATTGGGTAGACATGTAGGAGAGGGATGGGGTTGGGAGTCAAGGAAAATGAGAAACCTCAGATGATACCTAGGGTTCTTGTTTGAGTGATTATAGATGATGTGGGGAGAAGGGGGCAAAATAATTAATTCAGTTTTGTGCATGTTGAATTTGAGATGCTTGTGGGATACCCAAATGGAGAGGCCAGGCATGCATTTGATTATTTGGGTTGGATGCTTAAAAGATAGGTCAGAAGTGAGGAGAAAAACTTGAAATTTGTTTATACATAGGTGGTAGTTAAAACCAAGGCAGAGGATGGCCATGACCTGTGGGAAGGACAGAAAGCCAAGGCCAGATCTTTGAACTCATCAACTGAAGCCAGTGGCAAAGAAAGAGGGGCTGGAAAGGGAAATTGTGAAGGAAAAGGGAAAGCGTTCTTGAGGTAGGCAGGGACAGTTTCAAGCAGAGGCAGTCACTAGCATGAGCTACTTCAGGGAGGCCAGTGAGATGAAGGCTGGAAACATCTACTGGGTAATGCAATTGGTGGTCTTGAAGGAGAGCAGCTACAGTGGGAAGGTCAGATTAGATCCGTGGGAGTATGTGGGCAGTGGGTAAATGGAGAGGGTGTGTTGACAGTGCCTTTGGAAGGCTTGCCCATGGAGAGGAGAGAGTGTCACTAAAATATTTAGGACTATTGATTTTGTCTGGCAGTTACTTCATAAGCAAATAAGCTAGGAAAGACTGATGGACTAGAAAGGTTGTAGACTTTTCAACTATTGAGCACTTCCCCACCATGTTCTAGGCTCTGGACTGGGCACTTTGGTATCATAGTCTTGAGTCTTTTTCTTTTACCTCATTCTTTCACTTTCTTCCATGTTTTTTGTTGCCACTCCTCCCCTTTCCCCATTCAGACTTTACCTCTGTTTAACTGAGCTGGCTCTTCAAGAGCATTTGATGTTTACATGCAATCTTAGAAGTACAAGAGCTCCTCAAAAATTTTGAATAAGTGGGACTAATAATAAAAATTAATGTTAAACTGTAATAAATGTTGTCATGAGATTCTAATAAACCATTTAAAAAACTTAGGCAAGAATGCCATCAGACTGGAAATGGGGGTACAGTCTCAATGATGTCAGCATGAAGCAAACGCAATGGTCCAGTGTGGTGAAGCTCCTGGGAGGTGATAGTGCCCAGGATCCATTCCACAGACTCTACCTTCCTCTGTGTTGTTTGTAACAGCATGTCCTAGACCTCTTCTGGCTGTAGAATTGCAGAATTATAATCACCTATTTTAAAGAACTGAGAGCCTCAGAACTGAAAATCCAAATGCAGATGTGACCATAATATAGGAGACACACCTTCCCGAGTGCAGAGGTGGTGAAATGAAAGAAACAACAGGTGGAACAACTTGTCTAACTTGGAAGGAGTATTTAGTTAGAATAAATAGCACACTCCTACTCACCACAGCATAAAGCAGAGTGACCCAATGGGTAGATTAGGAATAGTAATAGCAGTTGTAAGTATTTCCACATCAAATTTTTAATAGAGCTCACAATCCATTGGGGCCCTAGAAAATTTGTGAAATAGGCAAAGTTTAGCTCCCTCTTAGCTCTTCTCCCAGCAAACTTCCTCCCTCATAGAGAATGGCTTCTATATTATACACTCAGATTAAGTACCAGGCATTAGACTAGGCATATTGAACATAGTCACTCACTTGCATCTTGTAGCCACCCTCTGGGAAGTACTCTTACTATCTCCATTTTGTAGATGAAGAAACTGAGGTTTGAAGGGTTAAGTAACTTGATCAAGACATAATGCTGGGTGATGTAGATATGCCTGACTTGCATGTCTGCTTTTAGTAACTTAGAAATGAGGCCAAGATATAATTTTTGAGCTTTGTCTGCAGTTGACTGTTTCTTCTTAAAGTGCTACCCTCCTGAAGTTTTATGGGACTTTAAAAGACTTTAAAAATCTCTGATATGACACAAGTGACTTCCTGCTTTGATATAGAATACATTCATGAAAACATGAAAATCAAAGGGATGGATATCAAACCATAGACTTAGATACTACTGGTTTGGTTAAAGGGTGGGAGGACTCCCAGAGGTTTCAAAAATAATTATAAAAATTCTAACTATGTCTTGCCTTTTGGAAACTATATTTGACACTGCACTCCCAGAATTTTGCTGTGCTCTTTAATTTGTTCTTTTCCTTCACAGTTGAACAGGTTGAACATCCCACGGAGGCTAAAGATTGGCTACTTTTAGCACATTTAACGATTATCTTTTTGTCTTAATTTTGTTAAATTGATGAGACCACTCTGCTTGTTTTTACTAATATCAGCACATTCTTTGTCTGTTTTCCACACATTTTCATAAATCAATATTTGAATAATCAGACAATTGCATGAATCTTGTTACCAAGATGGCGCTGCTGTCAAGCTGAACAGTTGAAGAGTCCATGATAGAAAAGCTCTCAGTGGTCCTTTGTCAGCTGATGAATGAACTGAACATCTGAGCTCAGTGTGTGAAAAAAAATTTAATTTATGGGTAGGGGTGTCTAAGGTATTGAAAGTGTGGGCTGAGCCCTGGTTGGCGTAGCTCAGTGGATTGAGCGCAGGCTGTGGACCAAAGTGTCGCAGGTTCGATTCCCAGTCAGGGCACATGCCTGTGTTGCAGGCCACGGTCCCCAGCACCCCCACATTGATGTTTCTCTCTCTCTCTCTCTCTTTCTCCCTCCCTTCCCTCTCTAAAAATAAATAAATAAAATCTTTTTTTTTTTAAAGAAACTGTGGGCTGTAAGATAGGTAAACATATGACAGTCAAAAACAATAAGTAGATCAGTTTAGCAAATGTTTGCAAGAAGGGCCTACTGTGTGCTTGACTTGTGCTAGGCCTTGTGGATGCTAAGAATAACCCATCACTCCACAGTCCTTTTGAATGAACCCATTTATTGGGGTGATATTTTTGATAAAGAGGGATGGTGCCAAATTTTCTTGGTCAAACTTCTCAGGTGACCACTGACTAACCTCGTTGCAATGAAAGGGTTCAGCACACATTTATCCAGGATATATTAGGTGCTAGGAACTAGTCCAGGGGCTAAGGACAAAGAGACATAGTGATGAGCCCTAAGGATTTTTCAGACCAGTGGGGACATAAATAGATGAATAAAAATCCCTTTATAATGCAGTAAATGTGTTGATACAAGATGCTATGGGAGCATATGAAAGGACTCACAGCCCTCCTGAGAATTCAGAGAAAGGTTCCTAGATGATTCTTAAAGAATAAGGAGGGGTTAATCAAATGTGGAGAAGGAGCAAGATTAGTAAAAACATAGATGTGCATTAGGGACTGCAGTTCTGAATCTCTAGAGACGCAATGAGAGATGAGGTTGGAGAGTTGTGGAAGGCCCAGGGAATGCTAAATACTGGATGAAAAATCTCATGTCACTTTATCTGGACTTAGACTGGTATACATGACTCCTCATTGATTATTTCTTTCCAATATACTGGAGTAATTCTGGTTTTCCCTGGAATATAACTAAAAATCACCTTCTTACTCCAATGACTAGCCAGCCTTGGAAGTCTTTGAGTGAGGCTCTGGTAAAATACAAACATAGAAAAATATTGCTACCTGGAAGAATAAATAATTTCCAAGGATCATAATGAACAAATGAAATTTCTTACCAGGCTTCAGGAAATGAAAAGAGATTAACTTTTCCTTAGCTATAATCTTATTACAGAAGTGAGATCCACCAAGCTGAGCAGGCTCAATCTTTAGACAGATTCCTTCTTCTAGAATGGGAGTAAATTACAGTAATCCTGCTGTGACCTCCTGAGGTCTTTTACATGAGGGTATCTTTGTCAGTCCTTGTAGAATACATGAGCTATATTCTACAAAACCTCTATAAAACCTCTACCTAAAGCAGCATGACCTCCCTCCCAGACCACTGAACAAATCACCTCCTATTTGTATTCTTTGTCTCACTGCTCATCATTCAACATTTCTGATTTTAAACAGTTCACCTTGACAAATGTGTCACTTCTTATCTTTTATTTTAATATTTTCACTGAGATGCATTTCTCATACCATATAATTCTACCAATTGAGGTATACACTTCAGCAGCTTTTTAGCATATTTACAGAGTTGTACATCCATCGCCATAGTCATTTTTACTATCCCCCCAAAAAACCCATACCCTGTAGCCATCACCCTCCAACTTGCTATACCCTTCAACAATAGGCAGCCACTAACTTACTTTGTATGTCTGTATATTTGCCTATTCCAGACAATTCATAAAAATTAAATCATATAGTATGTGGTCTTTTGTGCCTGGCTTCTTTTACTGCTTACCTTTTAGTTAATGACTTGTCACATGCTTTTTGACCTCAGAACCTTGTATTTGCACACCATGTGGGTATCTTCCTCTTGGCTTCATGTGCTATGTTATCTCAGCCCTGGCCCAGATCCTCTAAAAATCCTGAACAGTTATCTGCTTAGCCTGTCATCAAAGCAGATGAACTAGGCAAGTGGGGGTAAAGGAAGGACATGACAAGGGTATGTAAGATAGAATTAGTCAAGTCCCTCTAGGGCTCCCCACTTCTCTTTCCCACTAGTTGACTTTCTACTGCTATTGCCCAAAGGTATGGGGTAAGGTTGGAGAATGGGGGAAAAATGGCCTCCAAAGCGTGTAACTTGAAAGTGGCAGCATTTTTTCTTCTATATCTCTTTGGTACAGTCCCAGTTCAACTGACAAGATAAAATCAGATGTGCTTGACTATTCTGGTTGCTGCATGGTCAGCTCAGGGAGCATCCTGGGCTGTGACCAACCCTTTCTCTCAGCACACAAGAGGATCAAGAGAAAAGATAAGAAAGATGACCCTTGCCCCTTCATTGATGAAGAGATTGCATGTACCTCTGGGGTTCCAAAAGAGCTTATATTACAGATTACAATAGTTTACTGGACACAATGCATCATTCATTTCAATGAGTTTCCTTGAGGATCATCATTTTCATAATACTCATGAATACTCTTTACATATTTATTTGTAAAACTGTAGAAAATGCTTTGTCATCACAGAGAGGAAATCTTGCTTGCAGGAGGAGAAACAGCCCGCTTTTTATGTCACATTATTTCTTTCAAAGAACGCATTGACTATACAGGTTGCAACCCAAGTGGTGATGTGGATTACCTTGAAAACTTTCAACCTCTCTGGTGCCTTCAATTGGCCAGGAAATACAGCAGTGACTAGACATGAGAGACCTTATGACGAGACTATGAGTTTAGACACCCCCAGTGTTGGGCTTGTGCAAAGAGGAAACTAAGAGGAGGAACTGTTCATCAGTACCCATCTTCACCCACGCATCTATAATTACCAACAACGGTTGCAGCGCAACTCCAAAAACATAAACATGTTGAGTTGGCTGAAGCTCAGAACTCTATTAATAGACTCCGTGGGCCTACTAATAGCCTGAACACGCTCCCTGAAGCAGACCCCAAATTGGGAGCAGGGGGTGAAGGACAGTCTCAGTTGTGTTATGAAATAACAGCTCTACACTTCCACTTCAACGTGGTCCATGTGTGAAAGGCCATCAAAAACGTCCAGCCATTCTAGGAGAGGCATATCTCAAAATAAACATTTTCCATGGGCAGGGCAGACAAGAACACACAGCCTTGGAAATTATAGGGTTTAACTGGAAGGTGTGACAAGGGCATGTCATCATTGCTTGGATGTTTGACCTAAACTGTGTGTGTTCAGGCAAGACAGGAAGTGGTCAAGAAGAAGTGTGACACACTGGAGAATCAGGGGCTGGGGCGTCATACAGCTCCACATTTAGTTGGGTGACCTTGAACAAGTTTCTTGATTTCTGTATCTCAGTTTTCTACTCTCTAATATGGGGGCGCTAAAAGTGTCTACCTCATAAGGACCTGTTAGAATCATACATGGACCCTGGCTGGTGTGACTCAGTGGATTGAGCACTGGCCTGCAAGCCAAAGAATCATATATGGCATACAGATCCTCAGAATGAGATCTGTTATGAACATAATTAGTAATGATATATTATAAATCAGGATTTCTGAGAAAGTTAGCTAATATAATTCACAGTGGATAATTCTGTCATGTTTTTGAGATGTTCCATATTATTTTTTAACAGAATTGAAAGACATTTTTAGAGATTCTTGTCCTACATAACTCCTACAATGTGTGTGGGGGGGGTGCCCCACCCTCTGGGCCTTCCTGGCCACCACCAGTAAGAATAAGTCTACCAAGACAAGATCTGCTTGGGGAGGAAAGGTGGCCGATCTCTCAAAGGAGAAGGGCCATAAAACTTTGGAGAACAAACTCATTTCATGCTTGGACCCTTATCATTTAAATTGAGGGTATTAGCAGGTTCCATAGGATTTTATGCATTCTTTCTTAGGCCTGATAGCCTCAGAGAACCCACCCTTTCCAGCACAGGACCCCACCTGCCTCCGGCATTGTTTCAGGCTTAAGGTAAGTCAGGCAGAGAAAGTAAGGCAGCCAAGAGATTAGGAGACTTCTTGCAGACAGAATGAGGACTCAGGCTATGTTAAAGCCAAGGGGTGAGGGTCCATCACCCGCTTTTCCTATAGCCCTCCAAGTCCTTCCTTAAGGGCCCCTTTATGACCATGTCTGTCTTAGATCATCCCTCCTTTGAGGAATTTTGCCTGTCATTGGCTAACCAGTCAGGCTCAGGGCCAAGAAGGGTGAAGTAAAGGGGGCAGGAGTGGCGCCCTGCCAGGGAGATAAGCCTTATCTCCTAAGTGGCTTACGGTCCCAAGGTCTCTCACTTAGCCTTAGCCATGGGGGGGGGGGGTTACATCTTCTGGAACTAGGCAGGGTGGTTCCCAACACTACAAAGCTACTTTGGAAAGTTGAAAATAACTTATTTGCTCTATATTTGCATATTTTCAATTTTCAAAGATAATATCTATTCATTTATACAATATAGTTGCAAATTCAATTCCTTGTACATTTTAATAAGGATTAGCCCATTTTATGGGATTGATAAGTGACATTGTATCTACATTAATGAAAAACAAAACATAGAAATTCTATATGTTGTTAAAATTTTCTTTAATCTTAAAGAGGGTCAGAGAGGTCATTGAGACCTCCTCCCTACCCCATACAAATATAATCTACAATATCCCTCAGACATGGTCATCTAGCTCCAGCTTGAACTCTTCAAACACTAGGGACCCAGAGGCAATTTATTCCATTTGGGGGGGTTTACTGAAATGGTTAAGAAATACTTCCTTCTGTTCAGCTTAATTTGATCTCTCTTATTCTCATTTATTGGTCCTATTTATCCCTGGGGTGTAGAGGAGGCAGAAACAGAACAAACCTCTTCCTCTATGTGAGGGTCCCTCAAACTCCAGAAGAATGATACCAGAGCTCTCCAAGTCTTCCTAAAATTCTTGGCTGTCTCACATAGCCACAGGAAAATGCCTGATCTCTTGTTTGGTTAAATTCCTTTCTTTGTTTTTGAGCATTACTAGTCACTCCTGCTCTTTCCTTGTCTTTCAAGCTGCCTTTGATTCTCTAGATGTGGACACACTCCAAGTGCATAAACTACATGCAACTACATTTCCCCCTCTGTTCCCCAGGTATTTGGACCACTTCCGTTCCCAAAGTTTGTGGATGCATGTTTGGGAATACAGATCTCACTTTGCTTTTATATTAATCTAAGCTAAGAGTGGTTTGGAGGTAACTCTGAAAAAAGGAAAAAAATCAGGTAGGGCATTCCAAAGTTAAAAAAAAGAAAATTTTTAATGATCTAGCTCTGGGTTGCTATGTGAACATAGATAGATGATTATCCATGTGCCCTTCAGGGCATCACACACGTCTGTATGTGAACATACAGAAAACCTCTAACCACCAACTGCTCTATTACAGGTGGTACCAACTTGATATTTACTCTATAATAACTCTTCTAAGATGGTCCTGTTTGCGATGACAATAATAGTAATAACAGCAATAATGACAACAGCAACAATGACATTCAGGGTTCACTGAGACCTGGCTTCCTTTTAGGCACTGTACTAAAAGAAAATAATCTTTCTGATACAACAAGTTACATACTAGATGTTATGATCCCCTTTTACAGGTGAAGAAAATCAAGTGCCTGAGCATGGAAGGAACCTTGCTCAGGGTCACAGAGTGAGTGAGTGGCTGCAGTCACTATGAAGATCTGGGCTGTGGTGTCAAATGCCACTGTCCAAGCAGCTGGACTGCATGCAGCCACTATTTAATTCTTGGAAGTCAGGTCAGCTCAGATAGCAAAAGCAAGATGAATACTTCAAGGATCCACTAAAACACGGACTTGAAGATTGTGTCATTACCATGCTCAGCTGGAACCAAGACAAAGGCACCAGGGTCAGAGGCTGGGTAGCGCTGAGAGGCCACGAGAGACACAGTGTGAGAGACACAGTCCAAGAGGTCGAACCACAAGAGGTCTCAGTAAGGAGAGTACCAAAGGAAGGGGTTTTCTCTTTGTGTGGAACATAGGCTTACACACACCCATGGCTGGGCTCCTCTGTCAATGTCAGCGTACACACACAGGGTATCCATTTATAGGCCATCAAGGTGTCAATTACAGTTCCATCTTACATGATGTTTAATGTCTCATTGTCCAGCTTAGCTTGTACCTGGTGTGCCACAACACTGTGCCTTGGCAAACTGGGCTCAGAACAACATTTTGTGAATTGAATTACAAAATGTTTTAAAATAAACTGAGAGAGCCGGGTCCTTCATAATATTAATTATAATAATATATAGTATTAAATAATAATAAAACACTGTTAATTTTTCTATAAAGTGACATATTACTGAGAAGTCATTCACAAATTCCTTTTAAAAACCTAGATGTTAATTTTGAGGTGTCAGATCAACTCTCCTTCACATCCCATGGATTTTAATATCTAGCTCAGACATAGTAAAAATAATATATAAGCAAGATGCATAGGAACTCCTGTGATAATCATTTATATTTATGGTGCCTTTTCTGTTTTCAATCTCTTTCACATGTATTCTCATATAGGATGTAAATTAAATAGTTCAAGGTAATATAAGTAGAGTGTTCTGCATTTTATAAAAATTTTCCCTGTCACTACTCCCTGTTAACAGAGAAGGAAAAAAAAAAATGAGGCTCAGAGAAGTAAATTTGTTGAGATTACCCACCTAGAAAGGGTGAAGTCCAGATTTTAATCCATGATGCTTTCAACCTAGTACATATGCAAACTCTAAAGCTTAAACAATAAATGATATGTCTATTGATTTTAGAGAGAGAGGAAGGGAGAGATAGAGAAAGAAAACATCATTGTGAGAGAGAAACACCTATCAATTGCCTCCATATGCGCCCTGACTGGGGATCAAACCCACAACATTTTCTGATGTACAAGATGACACTACAACCGAGTGACCCATCAAGGGCATCGTGGAGTTCATTTGGTCTTCGGCAAGATTCACACCCGGAACCAGCCTCACTATCACTAAACTTTTGCCCTGCCACAGTTCTCAGAGGCTGTTGTGTGACCTAGCACATTCTCTCTTTCTGAGTAGAGAAAGAGGGGAGATGACCATGACTACTGCGCATGTCATCAACCAGAAATGAATAGAAAATCCTTGCCTTTTCCCTGACACTGAGTGACCAGTGCAGCCAACCACCAGAAGGGCAAGATCAAACCCCAGTTCACAATCCAAGGAAAGGGGTATCATGAATTCCACATGCTTTCTCTTAAAACCTCTCACACCCAGGTGACATGCAATAGCACTAAATAATTCTTATCTGTGCAGCTACAAAAAGACATTACTTATTCTTTCAGCAATAGAAGTTTGTATATTTAAGCCTGATTTTTGTTTTCCCCCTCTCCTGATTTATCTATTTTGTATTTCTTTGTTTACGTATTTATCCATTTATTATTGTACAACACAATAAACACCACAAAAGCAATTTTTCCTTAAAAAACCCCTCACTACAATTGCAATTTCACCATTGTAACTCATCAACAAGCTTCATTTTGGGAGTTTTCAGCAGGGCTGAGTATGTACATATGATGTTTCTTCAGATACAAGATGGGGCCTGCTTTTGTGTATCACTTAGTGTCAGGATGAAAGCAATTCTTGTGTTTTGAGCTAACTTTCGAATACCTTTTCACTGATCCTTAAAGTGTAACAATGATGCGGGACAATTGTAGTTTGTGTTAATATAAAAGTAAAGGCCACAAAGAAAAGAACCTGGAAAATAAAAGATCTGGCTGGGTGATACTGTTCACTCCGCCAGGACCGAGGCTCTCCCTGGTCCACTTGAACTGGTTACATGGGTCATTCGCACACCTGTGCATAGGCACAGAGTCATCCTCACGTGGAGGGTCCTACATACCACAAGAGTACTCTCAACAACCAGCACTCAAGCCCTTCGTTGTGTCAGGCAGCATGACCATCAGGCATAGGCAGTGCCACCATGTAAGTTCAGAACGTAAAGGTGAAGACAGATGTTGGACCTAATTGTTTCAACTCAATAGAGAATAAAGGACTATGGAGGGAGCCAGGGGCCTTGAGAAAACAGCACAGTGACCCCAGAGACTAAGAAGTCTGACACAGGTGCTGGTGTTGGGGGAGTTGGTTTGAATACAGGCATGTACGCTATTCTAGGTATTTCCCTGATGCTTGTCTTCATCTCCTCCCTGTTCTATTACCTTCCTGTTTGCCTCTCCTCCTCACCTCTCTCCCCATAGTTCTCCATTCTCTGTTGCAGAAAGATTGAAGCTTGTTTTACTTTGCAGGCTGGTGGAAAGTGGCTGTGTAAACATTGTTACAGACTGCCTAAAAATGCAGTCCTTCCCGGGATTCAGCTCTCTCTAGAGACCCATTAAGTTGTTGCTGCTGCTGCTGTTGTTGTTGTTGTTGTTTAAAGCCTTCTTCCTGAAGATCCAGTCTGCTGTGTGCTGTATGTAAAGCAACAATACACATAATGTTGACACAAATGCCAGGGGAACCAAGTGGTCAGTCACATTGGCCACTGTAAGATAAGTGTGAAATTGCCACACATCACTATATAATTGCTTGTGCTTCCAAAGCTGCAAATTGTTGCTCTTTCCCTTTGAGGCTTTTCAACTCTAGAGGTCAAAGAAGAGAAACTTTCAATATGCTTTTCTCTGACATGGGCTGTAGAAGAATATACAATCTGTAACGCAGAAGCATAACCTCCAGCCAGAACACACTATTCTGAAGGTAACCAGTCGTTCTCCTTCAGAGAAGTGGAAATAGAACCCAGCTGCCTGCTAAGGCAGCAAACCCTGGTGAGTTGAGTACACAAATGTTCTGGTGGCTCCTGCTTTAGCCCCCGTCATTACCAAGCACATCTCCCAGTGCCCATGGATCCTTTCACATCCCACGTGAACTGCTCTTTCAAGTTCCTTCATTCAAGTTACCTGTTTCCTTGATAGTGTGTTCTTGATCAATAAACAAGTTTGGTTTTACACTTCTAGAGGGTTTCCCCTCATAGGTAACCACATTTGGAGACTAACCCATTTCTGCCAAGATGCACCTATCTTCAAGAGAAAGTGAATCAAATGGTGGCTCTGCAAATATTGCTACATGCAGCCTGCCCATGGTCCCACCCCACTCTCCCTCACCCACACCCCTGAGCCTGCTCCTGAACTAATGGGACCCCGAATGTTAAATTCGCAAATGGAAAGGGACTCAGTCTTGCTTGTATGCCTGGTTCCAGCTACTTCCAAGTAACTCCCGGTGCCAACCCACTGCCTTGGACCTGTTCTGAGCTAGTTCCCCATCAGCGTTTTGGATAGAAAAAGACATAGACAAGATCTGATAGCTCTACTCGTGGCCCTGGGAGTTGCTCTCTGCTCATACGAAGACCCCTTCCTGCAGTTGGCGTTCCCATGCTCGGCAGGTGCAAATGGGGCGTGTGTTTGTGTGTGGGGAGAGGCGCCATCCAGCATTTCAGTGTCATGGATACTTTGTGTGCATTTCGAGGACCCACTTGAATCCAGACATGTAACACTTAAAAACTCCCCAAATACTTGCCACCTTGCAAGTGAATTTTGCATACTTACTGTTTTATTTTGAAATTGTACCTTTTTTGGCTACTGAATCCTACTGTTATCCAGATGTAACTCAGTGCATAGATAAAATCGCTTAACAAAGGTTAAGTGGGAGGAGGAGAGAGAAAGAGAGAAAGAATTCTGCAAGATAGGCACTGATATCCTGATGTGAAAGGAAAAGTAACAAGGTAACTGACACATGGAAAATTTAGTTCACTCGCAATGTGGCAAACAGACTGTGAAAGCAGATAGACCTAGGGGATTTCCTGGCTCCATCACTTTCTAGTTATATGATATTGGTCAAGTTGCTTAATTGCTCTCAGCCCATTTCCTCATCTATAAAATCTTTCCCATATGACTGTGTAAATTATACAAGATAATGGATGCAGGGAAACTTTGCATGGCACACATCACATACGTGCAGCACAGTAAACATTTTGGCCATTATTAGAGAAGTTTGCATTGTGCGTATGCGATGGAACCGAGCCCGACTCCAAAACCCTTGGGCCGCTTCTACGAGGCTGCGTGTGCGGCCATCCCTGTTCTTCCTCTCCGAGTCCAGTTCTAGGAAACATGTGTCACTGCCTGCTGAATCACTCCTGACAGGGATCTGGCCTTGAACAACATGTGCCTCCAGCCCTCTGGGCTGCCTGAGTCTTGCCTCCATGAGCTCGGGGGGCAGCTGAGGAAGTCCAGGGGCCTTGGCACCCGGTCTGCCAGGAGGGCCCAGCAAGGACCACAGCGCCGCCCCACAGCAGCCCAGGGGACCTCTGCTGGAGAACGGGGTGGGGTGGGGTAAGGGGCTTGTGCAACATAGTGCCTGGAAAGAGAAAAGGGGAAACCAACAGAACCACTCCCACCTAAACCATAATACATCCACTCATATCTGAGTGATCACCTGCTGCAGCCTCGGGAAACATCTAAGGATGTCCAAGGATGTAGAGAAAGGCAGTTAAAGTGACCCAGGGCACAGATGGGTGCTTGAGGAGAAACTAAATGAAGAGCAGCTCTCAATTCAGAAAGATGATGGTATATATGCTCCCTCTCCTTCCCCCCTCCTCCACCCAACACACACACACACACACACACAGAGAGAGAGAGAAGATGAGAGAGAGAGGAGAGAGAGAGAGAGAGAAGAACTGGAAACATAGTCACAAACACAGACCACACTACAGAATGGAGGAGTATTAGGACTAAGAGGAACCATTTAAGCTTACAACACTTAGTTAAAAAAGAAAAATAAATGCTAAATTGTGAAATGAGACAGAAATAAGAACCCGTTGCTTTTTAAATCACATAGTTAAAAAATATGCTTTTTATCATTAAACTCTGCCTGTTTCCAAAGAAAGAATTTAAAGCTGCGGTTCAAATTGCAAACTACTTTGGGAAAGACAAAATGAAGAGTAAAGGGCATTTCAGTCCCAGAGGTCCCCAGTATGCAGGGTCTCACATCCATAGATGCCACGAAGCTGAAAGAAAACTGGTGAGTACTCTCCAGTCTCATTTATAAACAGGGAAACTGAAGCCCAGGGAAGAAAGGGACATTCTAAAGAGCTCAATTAGTCAGTGTATCAATTAGAGTCTAACCAGGACAAGAGACCACCATACTGAGTGAAAGAAAGGGCATTTCATGCACAAAATTAATTGCACAAGTGATAAGGATGCAGAAAAGCCAACAGGGGCCAATGAGGATTTCCAACCAGAGAAAGGCAGAAGAGGAGGAGGCAGAATTGTGGGAGCTCAGGCCCACCCTCCTGGCAGAAGCTAGAAGCTTGTCCTGTGAGAGCGGGTACTGCCAGGGTTATGGATTGCAGCCTGGGATGCTGCTGAGGCAGAGAGGAAGGAGGAGAAATCCCTTTATCTTTTCCCCTCATGTCCGCCCCTTCAATCATTAGATGATCATTTCTTAGGCACTCCTCTGGACAATGCTAACTGTCCTGGTGGAACACACTGCTTTTGTAGCAAGCATCAGAGCTGCTTCTCATGTGCCAAGTACAGGGGACTGTGGCCACATTTTGCCGATGAATACATTTCTGAAAAGTTTCCTTGTCAGGGAATGGAACCCTATCATCATCTTTCTGAATGACAATATTTTCTTAATATATTTGTTTGGATTCTGTATATTGAGTTGTTTTTGTTTTTGTTTTTTTCTTTATGAGAGGGCCTTCTGGAAATACAGGCATCCTAAATTTTTAATTAGAGGGATGCATTGTTAAGAGGTGGTTGTGGCAGTAAGGACTTTAGCTGCTCTAAAATAGCCATCAGCTCCCCTAAGCTGTTGCAAATAGACACACAATCAAGTAAACCCACGGAACCTGCTCTGCCACATGCAGCTTAAGGCAGATGTCTAATCTCTACCTTACAAGTAGATTAGAGCCCCTTAGACCTCTCCGTACAGGAACTCCACGACCCAGAGACAGGGTACATTTCAGAATGTTGGACGGACCCAGTTACAGAGGCACTGACTAATCAGAAGGCTGGAGTGGCGTCTCTGAACATTGCCCACAGACTTCCTGTGTCCTTCAGTGCATTTTCAAGGTGGTGGCAGGCACTACTGGAGATGGTTAGGACCGCAGCGATTTGCCAGCTTGATAGTTGATAACATTATGGCTATACTAGTGCATGCTGGATGAATATTGATATTGCCACAAGGCTCCCTGAACTGGGGTGCTCACTGACGGAATGGAAAGGCCTTCCAGGTATCCCAGGAATAGGGTCTTAACTGCTAGTTCTGGGGTTGCCTGGATGCCAGTTTTCTCCGCAGGGATAATTGCCAACTCCAGTACAGTGCCATCTGTAACTGGGACTTTGTCTCTTGGTCCCCAGCCAGTGCGGGCATACAACGAGTGGCATTCAGGTGAAGAAAACCGAGTGCTCCTTGAATAGATGAAAGGTTTAGAAGCTCTCCCTCCCTCATGGCCAATTTTTTTTTCTTTTTTTTTCCAACATAATCCAGAAAATGCAGAACCTTTGCCCAGACAGGGAAATGTGTCACAAGTTCTGCTTTCACTGTGTGTTAAGTGGAAATGATTAGGCAAGCGGGTAGTAAATGATTCCTCTCCGAGTTTCCTCGGTATTGGAGGTCCTGCCTTGGACCTCTGCATACTCAGACCGACAGCCGAAAACTGCGATGGTTGGCGCTGATAACCCCAGGATGCCTTGCTTATCTGTCATCATGGCTCCTCCACACTGAAGGTTGCTGACGGGCCACTTCCTGGATACATACGTAGGTGTGAAGATGCGAGTGTGTGTGCATCTGTGTGTCCAAGACTGACTTGAAGAAGTTAGTGTTGACAAGCGTGGTGGCACCTGTTTTAAGCCCCAGGGCTAGTGCCACAGTTCTGCCATTGGGCTGTGAGATCTGGACTGGGTTTGTAAAGTATGTGGTTCTCTAACCACTGTGCTGTCCATCTGAAAGTATCACAACAATATAGAATGTAAACTGTAATTGAAAAATAGAAAAATGAAAGCTACTGCCCCAAGACTATGACAACTCTCTTCACCACCCTACCATTTACTGAGCCGTGTCTCTCTGCTAGAATAACATTTTACACCCTCAGATATAGCAGATAGTTCTGAGAGATGTCAGTATCCCTATTCCACAGGTGAGCAGAGTGAGCAAATGCTCTCAGCTCTCTCAGGAGTGTGTGGAGGGAACCGAAGTGCCCACCCTGCCACTGCCCATGTGGCCTGGTTGGAAGGGGCGATAAGGGAAAACGCTGCGGTCTGTTGAGCTTTAAACTGGCAGTGGGGAGCGCTGCCAGAGATTCTCAAACCTAACTGCATTTTTAGAATCCCCTGGGAAACTTTCTAAAAATACTAGTGTTGGAGCCTCTCCCTAGATTAATTAAATCTGATTTGTTAAGAATGCAGCCTGGGCATTGTGTTTTGTTGTTATTGTTGTGTTTCTAACTCTCCCAGATGGTTCTAAGAAGCAGCCAGGGCAGGGGCCCACTCCTTGGACTCCATGGTTTGGCCCTATCTAGTGGGCAGGTCATTTACCTTGAGTTGCCTTACTTGTAAGAGGGATTTCATGGTGGCACCAGCTCATCTCAAACTATGACATCCCAACACTCACAGGAAAAATGAAAGTCAACATAAGGATAACAAAACTGTTAGTCCAAGTTACCTAGTAATTCAACATTTGCTCCTCTTTTAATCAAACCTAAGTTTGTAGCCTGAGCTAGTCTATTCAGTAACTGCTTGGCGTTCTGCCCCATGGCTCACAGAAATGCTCCGGAGTACATTGGGGGATCATCAGGTTTTCTTCAAAGCAGGTCCTGAAGGCCCTGCTCCTTATTGGGCCTGGAATGGTTAGAAAGAAGCCCCCGGGTTACTGCTGAGGGAACGCACCTTCCAGGGTGTTAAGCAGGAAGAGCTATGGGTCTGTATGAGGTTCCCATTGGAGTCCAATCTGGAAGAGAAGCTTTCTGCCAAAAGACAAAGTTATAACTCTGCAGTTTTTGTAGGGAGGCAAGCAATAGAGTCAGCAAAAAGACACAGAGTGTTCATCTAAGAGAGACAAGCCATTTTCTAGGTTATGTAATAGACCAGCAACCAGTGTCTTTCAGAACATATTTGGGGAATCATCTAAACTTCAACCCCAATTGATAAATAGTTTGTACCTGAGTGCAATCACATTAGCAGAGATTGAACACAATGAATGCCAGTAGTATTAAGAGTCCTAAAACAAGGACAATGCCCATTGCAGTCCAATAGCACTGGACAGGAACAGCGTGGAACAGAGAGAAGGGTCTGGAAGAAGAGAGCCAAGCTGGAGCATGGCAGAGTCTGTTTGGCAAACACTGGCTGGCAGTCCCTGCTAGGCTGTGGGAGCAGCTTCTCTGAGTTTATATCAGACCCCGTAAGCAATAGAGGGACCCAGCTGTCAACTGTCACTGCATCCTCTCTAAACTCTACTCTCCATCGATAGCAACTCCACCTGCCCAAGGTCAGAAGGAAGTGGAGTGAGGCATACCTGGAGGCCCTCTGAGGGCAGTTGGATGAGAAGGTTTACATCACAAAACACTCGAAATCTGTTCATGAAATCTGTTAGATTTCTTCTCCTCTTAGCCCCTTTTCTGTAGAAACTTCGGTGGGGCCTCCTTTTGCTGTGATTCCTCCCCAGATCAGTTCTTAGCTGGGTGCTCACCTTCTCCTTTCTTCTCTCCTCTGTGTGCTTTTTTCTGTTACAACCAAATCCTTCACCCTTATTTTGCAGAGTGGTTTTCCATTACCTCATGGAGCTAGGGCATCAGCCTGGCCCCAGCCTGGGAGGCTTCCTTGCGCCCTGTGCAGGTGCTTCAAAGCACACCTCAGCCCAGGCAGCTCTCCCTACCAGGAGCGACTGAATGGGCCACACAGATTCATTCATTCACTCACTTATTCATTCAGAACATACTTGTGGGGGCTACTGGATGCCAGGACCCTCTTCTGGAGAAGGAAACTTAAAAATCTCTGCCCTTGGACCTTCCATTCTGTGGGTGAAAATGAAGTTTTATCTAATACACACATGTCAACACAATTAGTGGTTGATATTTGTGTGCATGTGCTCATGCACGCATGTGTGTGTAAACCAACAGACAATTCATGCCATTCCCACTCCAGCATTTGGGTTCGTTCTCAACAAATCCTCCTAGCCTTTTCTTCATCTAATTGCTCTTCCCCCATGAGATGGTGGGTGAGTGGGTGCCAGCTCAGCTGGGATGAGCTGCACAGGGGTATTAGGAGGCATGCTACCTGAGGGCCTCTGACTTGCAGATGTGGAACTTAGGTGGAGAACATGACCTGGAGGCACACCACAGAGCCAGGTGAGACGACCATCCAAGGGGCTGGGGGAAACAGAATGCTGCGGGGGCAACATGCAACATGGGAGCCAGGAAATCAGGACAAGCCAAACAAGGGGTGGTGCAACAGCAAGTGGTCCCAGACAACACTGGGGACAGAGGGGCCATGGCAGTTTGGGCAGGTGCATGAGGAGGAGCCAGGTTCGTTTAAGTCTGGGTAAACACGCTACAGCTGCAATGTCCTTTCCCTTCTTCCTCTCTTCCTATCACTTCAAATCCTCCCCACAGCCCCACAAGGACAGGGATCTTGTCCATCTTGCTCAGAATGATGCTTTGCAAATAGTAGGTGTTTGTAATCGTCGGTGGAATGAATGATGGTTTCCACCTCTGAAGCTTCGAACTAGCTCAGCTTCCCAATTTCTCCTTCTTCTGAACTGAAGGCCTTGGTTGCCTGGCAGGAAACTCTTGCAGTGTGGAAGGCACACAGAACCAAATCCTGGCTCTGCCTCTTAGCAAACGTTGCCAAGCCACTGAAATTCTCTTCACCCTCCCCTTTCTCATCTGCAAATAGAGATATTCCTTAGAGGTTTGTAGTGAGACCCATAGAAACAATATAGAGGTAAGGAAGGCCCTGACTATTTAAGCCACGATTTCAGTAGTTATCTTGCGCTGCCATTTATGCCACTCAATGGCTTCGAATTCTTTAACTTCTGTGCTTAACAATAGGAATAGCCATCATTCACAGAGCAACTGCCCTCTACCACACATTTACATTCTAATTCTCCATGGGAGGCAGGTCCTCCTGACCCTGTAGGGGGATGAGGAAACATAAGCTGGGAAAGGTTAAGGGAATGGGCCGGGCCCGTTGTTGTCAGTGCTGGGGCCAGAATTCGAATCCTGCTCTGTCTGCCGTGTGGCTTTGCTGGCCTCCTGGCCTAGAGCAAATGTTTAGGTAAGCTTAAGGCCAGGAATCCTGTCCTGTTATGTCGTCTTAACAAATTTCAACTGTATAAAACAGTACTGTCACCTTTTAGTCATCATGCTGTCCGTTAGATCTCCAGGGCTTATTCATTTTGCAGGACTAAAACTTTGTTCCTTTGAACAAAGGACACCTCCCCATGCCCCCTCCCCCAGACCCTGGCAACCACCTTTCTACTCTGTGTTTCCTCTGAGTTCAACTATTTTAGGCAGGAATGGCATCTTAGTTATCTGTGTCTCCAACAGTATCTAATCCCTTGCTTCCTCGTAACTAACAGATATTAATACATTTGTTGGTTTTTAACATTCTATTAAAAACAGTATTGAGATTTCTGACTCTAAAACTTTATGGTGCTCCCTACAGGTTGCAGTCTCTTAGCCCCAAGAGGTTAAGTAAACTAAAAGCATGAATAGTCTCAACAAAGTGTTGTGTACTTGCACAGGAGAATCCTAAATTACAGAGGATGATGGAGGAACAGCCCAGGGTATTTGGGTACTGTCCAGAAGGGCTAACACTTTCCCTGGCCTGGGTGGACTGGGGGTCTGACTGGGTTGGCATGTGATGCCCTGCCTGCCAAGACAGGACAAGAAATGAATCAGTTACTTCGCACAATGGTCTGTGCTATTTCCAAGCTGCCTAGCTCATGAGCACTGCACAATCCAGCAGCCCACTCTAATTTGTCACACCAAAGGCTGTCTTCTTAGTAAACAGTTGTCCACACTTCTGTTCTTTCTGAGTCACCACTTAGTGTTCAAGCTGAAATGCCAGTGCAATCCTTGGAATACACCATGCAGTGGGAAACTGAGGGAGGTGGGGCCGGGCAAGACAGCACTTCCTGTGGAAACTTCCGTGCCCTGCAAGGGAACCGGAACCTTCAGGCAGGCTTCTGCAAAAGGTGGCAGCAGGGCAGACCTCCGTTCACAGCTATTCCTGCCCCTAGGAGAACCCCTTCTCTTTGTAGCTGAGGGAACCTGTGGTGAGCCAGTTCAGTGACTTGTCCAAGGTCTCACAAGTCTTTTTTGTGACCTGCTTCCTTCCATCCCCTACCTTACCCCTCATGGCATCCCATAAGTATTCTTTTCCCCGGTCAGTGAAGTCACTATTAGCTCCTTGAGTGTGTCATGTTATTTCAAATCTATTGTCCCCTTCCTTACCTTGGAATACTCTTTCTGCTTCTCTCTGGCTGGTGAACAACTCATTGCCCAGGACCCCACTCAAACTTTCTGTCTTTTTGGAAAGCCTTGCTGACTGGGGGCACCTCCCAGCAATACCTCACCCTCATCAGAGCAGAGCTGTTGATGGTTCCCCACGCTACCTGTGCTGTGTCTGCCTGTAGCCAAGAGCACCCTGGGTGACAGCATTTGTTAGAAGCCTGTTTGCTTCCTTAGGGCATTGAGTCAAGTGTCAGTTAGGGTCCTGTTCAGTTGCAAGTAAAGAAAAGCCCACTTAATCCATAGCTTGGATCAATTTGGGGGCTATTTTTTTGTTATTTGTTTGTTTTACATAGCCAAGTTTGCCATAGTAACTCCATGATATCATTAGGGACCCAGTTTCCACCATTATCATGTGGCTTTTTCCTGATGCTTGTCACTCAGCAGTCACAAAGTGGCTGCTCCTTCGCCTATCTACATGCTAGGCAGGACAAAAAGTAGGGGTAATGAATAATAAGCTGTCATTAATCAAGTCTGCCCCTTTTATGGAGTTTTTTTGGAAGCCCTACTTAGTGACTCCTGCTTGTATCTTCTTGGTCAGAATGGAATTATATGGTTGCCTGTAGTCAAAAGAATGGGAAATGCAGTTGTTTAACTGGACATTCATAATACAATCAGGGTCCTGTTAGTAAGGTGAAAAGGGAGAACTAATATCGGGGAGGCAGGTGTCTGCCCTATGCAGCAACTGTGTCTCTTTATCATTCTCTTTCTGAGGCTTAGCAGAGGACTCAAATAAAAGTCCAAGAAAGAAAGGAAGTTTTCTGACCCCTACACCAACGTCACTTTCCCAGAGTGACTCAGTACATCTTTGAGCTTTCAGACATGGGGCAAAGACTTCTGGGGACAGGCAGAAACAAAGGAGGCAGAGAGCACTGAAGGAACCTCAGACTGATGTTTATTGCTCAGTCGGGAATGCATAGCAACGCCTAGGAGCTAGAAGAAGGGGTGAGAAAGGCCCTTCTCAAGATACATAGCTGCCTGTTGTCCATAGGCCCTTGTTTTCAATTCATAAAGAACATGTAGGTCACTACGTGACTTCGAGAGCCTCACTAGGTTTTGGGATATCTCCATCTGAGTTTCCATTCTCTGTAGTCGAGAATTCCTCAGTGGCAGAGCTGGGCTCACTCTGGCTTCCTCTGAAGTCAGGCACTACTTTCGTATGTCATACTTGTTTCCAGCTTTTCACAATTATAAACAACTTTGCAGTGAACATCCTTGAAATAAATATTTGGGCTTGTCCTGGTGCATCTTAATTCTTTTTTCCCTTAGTCTAAATTCCAAAAAGTAGAAATCCTGAGTGAAAGGATTCTTAAGGTTTCTGATGAGTGTTGTCTAACTGCCCAAAAGTTGAGCTGCTCTATGCTTTCATCAGTTACAAGTGGAGGAATCTGCCTTCTTTCTGGGGCTGTTTATCTTCTCCTTCTGAAGGTTTCGGTTGTCTAGTAGTCATTCCAAGGGTCTAGTCCTTCCTACCAAAGCAACAGCAGACCAACTCCAAGCTGGAAACAAAGGTGGAGAACACCAGAGGTTAATATGTCTCAATATCCCAGTGGATTCTAAGTTTTGCTCTGGAGAGACTGGGGATCATAGATTCTGGGTACATAAAGGGAACATCCATGACCCACTTGATGAGAGAGCCTGAGGTGGTTCCGAGGGCCCAGGTGTGATCCTGGGTCACTATTGACGTCTCTCTACTGTTCTCCGCCAAGTCTTGTCAGCTGGACCTTCTAATACCTTTGCAGTCAGCCTTGTCTTCTAAATCACCTTGGCATCTGCCTCTGACCCTTAGTCATCTCTTTATCATTTCCCCCAACTGACTGATTCGCCACCCACTTCTTTGCTTGTACTCTTTCCATCCATTCTCCATAGCTCTGGGTTGATTTTTGTAAATACCCATGGCTTTTTCACAATCCAGCTTCATCCCTTGCTTTCAGACCTGTTCTTACAACCCAACAGCTCCCTAAAGTGCTATGTTCCCTCATGTCCACGTGCCCAATGAGGATTGCATGAGCAGGGTTTACTGCAAGGGGACTCCTTGTTCACTATTTCCCACTACCCTTTCTCCAGAGAATTATCTTAGAAACTGTCTAGTAGGACTTCTGCATCATACAGATAAGGAAATTGGAGAACCACTCCTGAAACACCTTCCCCCTTCCCATTCCAAACAGCGAACTTATGATTTTGTTAAAATTCAGCTTATTATCTCTTTCAGAAGGCTTGGGACACCCCCTCTTTGTCACCCAGATGAGGAGTCCCTTCTATGTGACCTCAGAGGACCAGTGCTTATTTACCATCTTTTTCTATATTATAACTATTTTTTTATTTGTATTTTCCTCGTCTTCAACTACCTGAGCCCTAGTCATTTTTCTTAGTATAGACGCTAACAGTGCACATAATTGCTCTGGATGTTCCTTGAATGAATCAATGTAGACAGGGTTACAGACCAGAGGAAGGACTCATTGGTGCTGGTAGAGAAAACACATTGATAGTGACTCCCTCCAAGATGATATGACTGGAGTATCACTTTCTCATCCCTGCAGCCAGGCATCTTCCCTTCCGTGGCCCACCCTGAAGAAGTAGCATGGATTCTGTGTACATAAACGAAGCTTTCATGAACTGCTTGATGAGGGAGTACATTTCTCAAGTCGTATGCTTCCATTTGGATTGGAAATAGCTCTTTCCTCCTCGGAAAGAAAGAGCTTGGTTTTATTTTTTGTGTGATAACCAAGTCAGGGAGTAGATGACACACCTCACCTATGCAAGATATGACAGGGTTTGAAAACGTTTTTGCTTCAGCAGCTGTATATACTACAAGTTCCAGTTATTAAGAGCTTACTAGGTACTGGCCCTATTAAACCTTCCATATGAATTTATTCCTTACAATAATCTGAAGTGGTTAGTGTGAATGAAATTTACAAATGAAAAACCTAAGAGGTGAAGCGGTTAGAAACCTGTCAAAACCATGTAGCTGGTACTCGGTTTACACCTGATCTTTCAGCCTCTAGTGCTTGCACCCTTAATTGTAACACAACACCGTTTTTGGGCACAATCAGACCTCTTCACTACCCAGTGGCATAATCTGGGCTTGTGTTACTGTGCCCACTTTACAGATGAGTTCACTGAGCCTGAACATAACAGAACTTGCCCAACACCTGTTGAGTAGCATTAGGCAAGGGGCATAGCAATCTGGGGTCTCCAGACTCTAAGTAATCCACTAGGTCCTTTAGAATTCATCAGTTAACTGGACACAATTTTTTAAAAGGACGTGAGAAGTGCAATTGGGGTTTGTTTGGTAACACACGAAGTTTATGAATAGTTCAGTTCCCACCACACAAGCTGGCCAACTGCTGCGGTCTTCCAAACCCAAAGCTGCCCGGCTGGCCCCTGGCTGAAGGTATTCTAAGGAAACAGCTCCCTCTTTAGGCAGATTGGAGGAACAGCAGGGACTCTGGGCGCACAGCTCCCAAACTGTGCTGAACATCTGAGCGGTAGAACTTTCCCAGGTATCTCTGTCTTCAAACAGTTTGACATAGGGTGTTGTTGTTGTTGTAACTGTTGTTGATTTTCCATCAAAAGGTCATATGTTATCCAGGATGGCGCAATTCAAAAATGGCTTTGGTGGTTGGATTACATCACATATTCATCTCAGCTCTGTGATTTTGTAATGCCCACCTGTGAGGGGAATCCTATTGCCTCTCTTTCTCTCTGTCTCCAAGATAGAGAAGAAGGAACCAGGGATGATAGCAGATGCTGCAGCGAGAGTCAGTCAGTGCCAGGCTCGTGGGAGAGGGTGGATCCTGAGCCTCCTCCCATGGGTGGACTGGCCTGTGGCTCACCAGAAAGCAGAGGGAGAGAAGCAGCTTCCACTGAACCTAAAAAGCAGTACTGCAAGAGGGCGATGAGAGGGTAGAGGATCAAGTGACCTGAGCAAATATGAAGGCCCAAGGAAAAATGCACAGGCTGAGATATCTCTTGGCAGGGTGCTCATGAAATCTCTGATCTGGAAGGTTTCAAGGATTACCAAATCAACATTTACCTCTTCAGTTCTCATTCATTCACCCGAGACAAGTGATTCCCCAAAGATTCCATATTCCTTTTCTTTTAGGGTTAATAGGGACACTTTTATGTATATATTGGGGACCAGTTTTCTTCCTGCGTGGAGAGCTGAGAGGTGATACATTCATAGTAAAAAAAGTGGAGTCTTGCTGCCAGACAGCCCTCACAGCTTGAAGCCCTTTGTTGCACCACAGAATGAGTTGTACTTCCAAAAGCTGGATAGACAACTGATACCAGCTCCTCTGCGAGGCCACCTGGACAGCCTGAGGTGTCCATATGCCCTCCCAGTGAGGCAAACACTAGGTGGAATGTGCCCTCTTCCCCACTGGCACAGGGATTCCTGCTCCTCTGGGGCTCTTACTGTTCCCATCTCTGAAACGAGAAGTTTGACAAGATTAGGGGTTCCTGGCTATGCTCTGCAGAATCTAGAGAACTTCAGGGTGCAGTGGCCGTGGTCTGCCTCCTGGAACAGAGAGGTTTCTCCAGCCTCTGTGTGTTGTAATGTGTTTGAATATTTTGCTTGAATCAAGAGCCATGATTCAAAACATGTCTGTAAACTGCTCTATCAGATGATGCCTGCTGTGGTTCACTCATTTATTCCCTTATTCAACAAATATTTACTGGACACTTGCTGCATGTCAGGTGCCGTTGTCAAGGAAACAATGGTGAACAAAGAGCAGATTCCCTGGTGCAATATAAACTTTAATTTAAAATAAGGAGCATTTGAGCCCTGGCTGGCGTAGCTCAGTGGATTGAGCGCGGGCTGCGAACCAAAGTGTCCCAGGTTCGATTCCCAGCCAGGGTACATTCCTGGGTTGCAGGCCATAACCCCCAGCAACCGCACATTGATGTTCTCTCTCTCTTCTCTTTCTCTCTCTCTCTCTTCCCTCTCTCCCTCTCTCCCCCTCCCTTCCTTCCCTCTCTAAAAAAAATAATAAAATAAAAAATAAATAAAATCTTTAAAATTTTTTTTTAATTTTAATCATTGTTCAAGTACAGTTTTTTTCCCCCCTACTCCCATTCCAGCCCACCCACCCAACCCTCCCCCCTTCCCTCCCATTACCCCCCACCCCTAGTTTTTGTCCATGTGTCCTCCGAATTTGTTCTGTAAACCCAACCCATTCCCCCCTGAAATTCCCTCTTCTCTCCCCTCTGGTCACTGTCAGACTATCTCCTATTTCAGTGTCTTTGGTTATATTTTGCTAGTTTTGTTTTGTTTTGTTTTGTTGTTTAGATTCCTGTTAAAGGTGATATCATGTGGTATTTGTCTTTCACCACCTGGCTTGTTTCGCTTAGCATAATGCTTTCCAGCTCCATCCATGCTGTTGCAAAGGGTAGGAGCTTCTTCTTTCTTTCTGCTGCATAGAATTCCATTGTGTAAATGTACCATCGTTTTTTGATCCATTCATTTACTGATGGGCATCTAGGTTGCTTCCAGCACCTAGCTATTGTAAATTGTGCTGCTATGACTATTGGGATGCATAGGTTCTTTTGAATTGGTGTTTTAGTATTCTTCGGATAGAGTCCCAGCAGTGGAATTGCCAGGTCAAAAGGCAGATCCATTAAAAAATAATAAAATAAAAAATAAATAAAATCTTTAAAAAAATAAAATAAGGAGCATTTGGTCTTCCGTCAGAGACTTGACCCTGGACACAGAGGCGACATCCTCATTCTCATTCTTGGGTGTGCAGTGGGGACACACACTTTTGCATACATCTAACTTCCTGTTTTCTGGTTGTCTCACTTCCTTTCGAGAATGTGAATCTTGATTGGTGAGTGTATGATGTTCACAGAGTCTCAAACTGTTAAAGAAATGTGCTTTTTATAACCAGGAATTAGGGCAATTGAGCTGAAAACTGGCTTTTAAAAAATGATCTGTTTACTTATAGGAAAATTCTTCTGAAAGATACAAAAATAATATCATGTTTCATGAATCTTACTGGACAGCTATTTTATTGAAAAAATATGATTTATTGGGGAGAAATGCCAAATTTATTATTATCATCCAATTAATGTATTATCTGGATGTTCTTTTTCAGCATTCATCCACCTGTCAGCATTTGAAGAAAAAAGAAATGGAGGCTGACCAGGGCCTCCTCTGTGACAGGTATTTTCAGGGCATGTTCACATGCATCTCTGTCTCTCTTAATCACTTATTTTCAGAGCAGCCCTGCAAGAGCTATTTACCAATTTTTAGAGATAACAAGAGTGAAGCTTAATATCTTTCTGAAGTTCATGAAGCCAGTTAGAAGTCCACGTTTGAAATCCACAGCTGTCTTATCCTAAAGCCTCTCTATATTTTCCTACTGTGTGGTGCAACCTCCCCACTTGCTCAATATTATTTGTTCCCTGTTCTTTACAATCACCTTTGGGCACATCTCTGAGTAATCATTAGGAAGACCAAGTGATATTTTATCATTTCAAAGGTCACCAGTGGCTTCTCTAACTCTCTAACAGTGAAGGAACTGTGTGTACATTTCCTGATTTAGCCCTCAATAATACCAATATTCTAGGCACCAATATCTTCTGCTTTGTAGATAATTTTATCTTGTCCCACTTGGCTACCAAGTTCACCTTATATTAAGGACACAAAGTCCTTTAAAAATAGAATTTCATAATGAAGCAGTTAGGTTTGCAAAAAAGAATAAAGTGACCCCCTCCATTATCCCATTGAGGGCTTTTTGCATCCAAACAAATCAGATAATTGATGAAGACTATGTCCTCAAGGTCTTCATAATTAAAACTATTCATGTATAATTCCCTTGAAAACAGCTGTCAAATTCCATTTCATGGTAATTATTATCAATAGCAATTTTCTTAAAGAATTTTTACTTTGTAAAGCAAAAATAGTCATTCAAGCACACATACACACTTGGTTTCCAATGCTCACATTTTCTGTTTTCCACCTTCACATGCCCCCACCCCTGCCCTTTCTCCTCTTCAGTTTTGGAAAACAGATTGTAAAAAAACAGTGGTAAAGATGCAGAACATTTAAAACAGAATGATGAAAAAAACAAAGTTGGAAGATTCATATCTCCCAATTTCAAAACTTGCTACAAAACTATAGTGATCCAGATGGTGTGGTATGGGCATGGGTGTAGATACAGAGGTCAGTGGAGTAGAACTGGGAGTGCAGAAATAGACCATTACTTTTCTGGTGAATTTATTTTTGACAAGAGTACTAAAACAATTCAATGGAGAAAGAATAGTCTTTTCAACAAATGATTGCTGGGATAACTGTATTTCCACATGCAAAAGAATGAAGTTGGGCTCCTACCTCACACTTATATAAAGACTAATTCAAAATGGATCATAGACCTAAATGTAAGAGCTAAATCTAAAAAAACTCCTAGAAGACACCATAGGAATAAATCTTTGTGACCCTGGAGTTAGGTAATGGTTTCTAAAATCACATGTGACAAATATAAACACACAAATTACACTTCATTAAAATTAAAACTTTTTCCCTGCAAAAGACACTACCAGGAAGGCAGAAAGACAACCAAAGAATAGATGAAAATATTTACAAATCAAGGTTGTTGATAAGGAATTTCTATCCAGAATATGTGAGGAAGTCTTACAACTCAACAGTGAAAGAAAAAATAATTCAAAAGTGAGCAAAGGACTTGAATAGACATTCCTCCAAAAAAGATAAATGAATGGCGAAAAAGCACAGAAAGAACATCACTATCATCAGTGAAATGCAAATAAAACCACTTCACACTCACTAGGGTGGCTAAAATAAAAAGAAAAAGCAGGTAATAAGTGTTGGTAAGGATATGAAAATTTTGAAATTTTCACACATTGCTGTGGGATTGTAAAATATTGCAACCACTTTGGAAAAACAGTTTGGCAGTTCCTCAGATTGTTAAAATAGAGTTACCATATGACCCAGCAATTCCACTCCTAGGTATACACCCAAGAGAACTGAAAGCATATGTCCACATAAAAACCTGTATAAGAATGTTCATAACAGTGTAATTCATAGGAGTCACGAAGTGGAAACAATTCTGATGTCCATCAGTTGAGGAAGGGATAAGCAAAATGTGGCATGTCACACAATAATATTATTTGGCAATAAAAAGATGAAGCAATGATACACATGACTATAACACATAGCTACAACATGGTTGAACACCAAAAACATTGTACTAAATGAAAGAAGTCACTTATAATAAGCCATATATTATATATAATTGCATTTATATGAAATATCCAGAACAGTCAAATTCAATAGGAACAGAAAGTATATTGGTGGTTGCCAGGGGCTGGGGTTAGCGGGTAATGGCGAATGACTGATAATGGGTAGCAGGTTTCTTTTTGGGGGTGGAAAAAGAAACCCGCAAAAGGTAGCAGTGATGATTGCACAACTTCATGAATACACTAAAAACCACAAAACCACTGAAATGTACACTCTAAAAGATGAAAATCATCGTATATTGATTATATACCCCAAAAAGTTTTGAAAAAATTAATAGTAACGTTGTATAACAAAAACCATGAGGCTCAGCTATCACTGCCCAGTCATACATGTTTTTTTTCTTCTTGGGTACATGACTAAATTATTTTCTCCAAACTCTCTTCCAGCCGGGCGTGTCCAGGTACCTGGATTCCACCCAGTGAACTATGTCCCTAAGTGATACACAGCACTTCCAAGTCTAGACTCTAAAGACCTTCCAGTGAAGAAACCTCCATGGAAGTAGAGGGTAGTAGAGCTATAATGTGGATGAAACCTGAGTCCCTAAGGGACTGCTTGGAAGTCAGAGTTAACGACCTGCACTGCACTACGACATGAGTAAGAAGTGAACTTTTATTATCCTCAGCCACTGAAACTTGGAGGTTGATTGTTACAATACTCTGCTTGCCCTAAGGAACACCACAAATATGAAAATTATGCCTCAGGATCTCTGAAAATTTTCTTAAGAACCATTTATCATTTTTAACTGGTAAAGTTAACCTTATAGAAGTTGAAATATTATTGGGATCCTTCAAGGATAGGCATTAATCTTGGAAATCTTATATTCAAACATAATCAAATTTGTCTGCAAGGCAGCTGGGTAAAAATCACAAAATGATTTCAGTGTTTCTAGTACCAGTGTATAAGTATGAAAACATTTCAATACTTTGTAATATCAACTTCCACATCAACCTAAAGAACTTCAGATGTGTTTTCACATAATTCTTTCGAGCTATGCGGTTGACATCTATACCCACCAATGTTATGCTTCAGTTATGTGATAATTTCCAAAACATATTATTAGAACCTGTGTGTTCATAGCTCCAAAATTAGTATTTATAATGTTATATGGCCACACCAATAATCTTATCAACAAGTGTTGTGTAGTTTATAATAGAAAAAAACAAGCACATAAGCATTAGTGGGTTGTCTAACCTGGCAAGATGTCAAAGTCAAAAACTTTCATAACAAGTCCAGTGTTAACTTTTTTAAAATCAGCTCTATTGAGGTATTACTGTATAATTCCATTTATATGAAATATCTATAAAATTCATCTAAGTGTACAATTAAATGATGTTTAGTAAATTTGCAGAGCTGTTCAACCAACTCCTGAATCAAATTTTATAGTATTTCCATCACCCAAAAAAGGTCCTTCATTTCTGTTTGTGGTCACCCTCCATTATTCCCCAACCCCTGGTAACCACTAATCTATTTTCTGTATTTGTACACTTGTGTTTTCTGAACATTTCGTATTAATAGAATCATATAATTTAATTTCTCATGCTTGGTTTCCTTTAATGATCATAATGTTTTTGAGGTTCAGCCATGTTGTAGCATGAAATAACAGTGTTTTTTATTGCTGTGTAGTATTCCATTGTATCATGCACCAGACTGTTTATCCACACACCAGTTGAAGAGCATTTGGATTTCTCCCAGTTTTGGTGATTATGAACAAAACCACTATAAACATTTGTCTGCAGGCTTTGTGTGAACACAAGTTTTCATTTCTTTTGAGTAAATGCATAAGAGTAGGGTTGTTGGTAAAATTGTTAAGTATATGTTTAACTGGATTTCTTTGAAAACTGTAAATGTTTTCTAAATTGGCAGTGGCAGAAATGTATGAGAGTTTCAGTTGCTATGCATCCTCATCAGCACTTGGTATTTTGCAGGATTTTAAAAATGTATTTTAATAGTCATGTAGTGGTATCTAGTTGTGGTTAAGTTTTATTTCCTTAATAACTAAATATTTTGAGCACCTTTTTATTTGCTTATTTTTTATACATGTCTTTTCTTGAGTGAAATGTCTATTTTTTATGTGGGTCATTATTTTCTTGTTATTGAGTTGTAAGAGTTTTTTGCAGAATCTTGATCTAAGTCCTTATCAGATGATCTGCATTTTTTTTCTCCAAGCCTGTGATTGCCTCTTCCATTTTCTAAATACTGTCTTTTGAAGCACACAACATTTTTTGATGGAAGTCTATTTTTCCAGTTTTTTTCTTGTCTGGTGTCATATCTACTAACTCTGCCTAACTCAAGATTGCAAAGATTTTCATTCATGTTTTCTTCTAAAAGATTTATCATTTTGCTCTTACATGTATCTGTATGTTCTAATTTGAGTTAATTTTTAAATATGATGTTAAATTAAAGTCCAAATTCATCTTTGTGCATATCAAGTTGTCCCAGCATCACTGGGTGAAAATAATTCTTTCTCCCCATTATTTGTCTTGGCACCTTTGTTGAAAATCAATTGACCAAAACTGCAAGGCTCTGTTTCTGGATTCTCGATTCTCTTCCATTGGTCTGTATGTCCCTGCTAATGCCAGCACTCTGCTGTCAGCCTTTGAGACATGACCTGCTATGGTAGGCAACTTTTTTATACTAACAGTAAGCTGACTCTATCATTATTTTGAGGCTCAATGCTTTGCCCAGTACTTTGAGCTTCTGAAACAATGGTATTTTTTCATTATTCATATTGATTCAAAGGAAGGTAGAAATTAGAGGCACAATCTAAATATGTGGAGCCCTAACTGTGTCTTTCAGAATGATGTGTGATTTGCCACTAACTGCATTTTAAAAGACATATTTGTAATAAATTTCTTCAATTTAACACTTGAAGCTACAGGGCTGACAGCGAGCTTGTGTTTATCTAATACAATATAAGACGTGTTATCAAATATTCCACTCTGAGTTACATTTACATCACTTTCACTGTATTATTGAATCTAAGATGTCATTAATTATAAAATGCACCATTATTTTATGTATACTAAGAAAAAAAAAAATGCTTTCAATTAAAATAGAAAACGCTACCCACTGAAAAAGATGAATCCTAATTTCAGAAGTATATAATTCTAAATAAGTGAGCATCTTAAAATTGATGAAGTATACTATAGCAGGAAGAGAACATTATTTTGAATTGCAATGTTTCTTCCAAAAGGGATATTCCCATTGCAGGATCCCTTTGAAATGATATTTTCTCCTTTGCTTTGCACACATTTTTATAGTAAAGTCAAATTCTATAATGATTTCAATGATTTTTACTGTGTTTCAAGTAATTTTGAAATGGGAGATTACATCCAGACAGATTTAAACACATGGTGTGTCTGTCTCCATGAGTCATTAATATTTCTTCAGCCAGTGGGAATCCCATATTTTCAATCCATGTATATCCGTATAATGCCCCAGTTTGGATTATTTTGAAACTATTTACTAAACAAACACTGAAACTTCTGGGATAGATCAATGATTTATAACAACTCTGGGATAGCATATGTGAAATCTGGACAGTCCCGGCAAATCATTGTGTAGACTCCCTATACCATGGGTATTAGTCACTGGCGAGACTGCTGAGAAGCCACAAGCTCAGCCCTCTGTGGATGTTCATTCCAAAGTAGAAGAATTGCCAGATGTGAGTAGATTGCTGTCATTTTCTCAAGGACTGAATTCCTACCATGGGGCAGGAGCTGTTCATGGGCTGTCTGTCTGAGCAGCTGTTTCTGCAGGGTCATCTAAGGAACATTGAAACTGTCACTTCCCCAAACCTCTCTCTGCTGATCTGCCCTGAGGCTTTGGTATCATCTATTTGAGGTGAGGCACTTCCTCTAGAGAGTTTCTGTCTAAAGAGAGATGATACTTATTAGATATCCCTGTGTGTTATTGGCCTGAGGAAAACAGGATCTTGAGAGACAGAGGTAAAATAAAAACATGTCTTTTAGGTTTATCTGCTTATAAGGAAGTTGAGACATGCTTAGGCCAACTTAAGAAAGAAGAGGGGTCACTGGAGAACAGTTATCAGAAGGAAACCTGAGCTTGATGTTGCCCTAGAGGGACACCTCAGAACCACTCTGTCCTGGTCCACATGGTGTCCTTTTCACGCTGAGTCTGCTTCTCTCTGCATACCTGCTCCATGGACTAGATAGTCCACTTTCACCATGGACTATCTAGTCTTTCATATATTTTCAAGTTCAAATTCTGAATGACCTGGAGTGCTTGTCCTAGCTAATTATATCAGTCTAGTTGGGTATATGCTTTCTCACCTGGCCACCTAGTGAGCCATCTGATGGCCATGCATGGGCTACCCTTGGGCCAGATGTTGCCTTGGACTGATCAGTAGCCAGCCCACTGGCACTTCTAGCCCAGAGCCTCTTCCCTTACTAGGGCTGCCAGTGGACAAGTTCAGCTAGAAGCAACTATGGAGCAGGGTGGCCACTATCCAGAACTGGCACTATCAGAGAGATGGGTGGGTGCAATAGGAGATGCTGACATCCGAGGAAAGTAAGCCATGGGCAAGGGAGGGTTAGGTACCATAGATAAACTTGTGTTTGAGATCTTGTATATATGTGTTTTGCATCAAAATGCTTTGAAAACTACTATCAAGAATGAGGTATTTTACTAGGATGCAATTTTGCCTCTAATGATCCATAGCTGCTGTGTGAGACAGCAGTATTTCTCATGACAAGTGAACAAGCAGTGTCTAAGCCTGGGTTTCCCACAAAGCAGAGCCTCCGAAAGAGGCTGTTATGCAGATGACTTATTTGTGATGTGATCCATGGGAGCAGGTGAGGGATGAGAAAAGTAAACAAGGAAAGAAGAGAGTGAATGCTAGGATTCTTTTGAAAGTTAGTCCCTAGTATTGGTGACTAATGCTTAATCCCTACAGGACATTTTTCAGGAATCTTGTAAAATGTGGTCTCAGAACCATCTGCATGGAAGAAGGGAAGGAGAAAGCATTTATCCATTGGGTCTCATCCCCTATTTGTCCAGGGGGCTCCACATTTCCCTGTTGCCCATGTATGAGTGCAGAGCTGCTTCCAGTGAACTGTCACCTGCAGGTCAGCTGAGCAGTAAGTACTGTGAGCACAGAGCTGCTTGACCCCACCTGCAGGAAGCTGGCTCAAGCCTTCAAGGAACTGGTTTCTGCTACAGGGCCTGGAGTAAAATGTGATGCCACAGAGGTTTTGAAATACATAAGGGGCCTCCAACACACCCAGTTATGATCAACTATGTGAATGAAACTCTTTCCTAGGAACCCAATACATTTTCATCTTGTCCAGGGTGTTGGATCCCATTTGACATGCAAAAATTTACTACAGGTCAATTTCCTGCACTTACCAAGGAAGAAAATTGAGAGTGCAAACCCACACATTAAGTCATCTATTCCTTAGGGAATTTGATCTCTCTCTTTGGAACTGCCACACACACATACATACACGCACATCAGAGGACCCCACTACCTGGGCCAATACTGTGTTGTATGACATCCAGAAGATGCCATTGACACCCTAACCCATGAAGTTCTGCAGCGGCACAGAGCTCTATGGAGTGGCCCTACTCAGTGTTTCCCCTGGATTTTCCCACTGACCATGGTCAAAGTAGAATCCACTTTCAAATAGAAAGTCACCACTAGAAGGTATAATGTCCCACCATTAGTACTGTGTTCCTTTCTTAAAATATTCTCAACCTATGGAAATGTGCACATCCCTCAGTGGGAAGCAGTTCAATCTGTCATTAGTCGTTTTCACTTTAGTAAAGAGAAGAAGGAAGTTCCCTGCTGTGGGAGTGAGAGTGGGGAAGAGAATGAATGAGAGCTCTGAATACCAGGAGAGGAGGGGTAGAGAGTGTTGGGTTGGAAGTTCCAAACACAAACTCTAGTTACTTGACAGTTTGAGTTGGAGCTGACCTTTCGCAAGCTGATTCGAATCTGGTTCACTGTAGACACAGCAGTGTAATTCCTGCAACTTGGCGTCAATCACATCACCTCACCTGTACCTTTGTGAAATCATTAGAGGCTGCATGTCATGAATTTGTCAAAGCTAAGGGTCATCTCCATGAACACTGTTGGGGGCAGCACTTGAGTGCGATCAGACAGGAAGACAGGAATACTTACAGTGCATCAGAGCCATCCACAGACTCTTGGACTGTCTAAGATCATGCCGTCAGTACAGATTCAAAGAGAGTCCAGTGAACAGTCATGGAGCAAAAGAATGGTATTGGATCAAATAGGATGTAAGTGCAAGGCTGGAGAGGTCAGAAAGGTTGTCTTAGAACCCAAAGCAATGAGAGGCTGGCAAACCATGGACTGAATCTGACCTATTGCCTGTTTTCATCAATAAACTTTTATTGGCCAAGAGCTAGACTCATTTATGTTTTATCAGTGGCTGCTTTCATGCTACGATGAGCACAGTGAGCAGCTCTGGGAGTAGCTCTGAGAGACTGCATGGCTTTTGCAATGACTAAAATATTACTATCTTGTCTTTACTAAGTAAGTTTGTCAACCTTAGATAATCTTACTTCTCTGTGTGCTGATACTTCTGCTTTACAGTCTTTTTAAAGGTAAACATTTACCACCAAAACTCCCACTAAAACACCACTTCTTGAATATTCAAAGAAGTTCCTAGAATAATAGGATGGAGCGTTGAAACACACACTGCCTCAAACTCCCTATTTGAGAACCCCTTCCTGCAGCAGAAGCAGCAGCAGTATTCCTTCCTCCTCTCTACAGCCCCAGGGCATCCTCAGAGCTCCAGGCACAGGGCAGAGTCCTGGGCCCATGGAGATGGACAGACATGCTGGGCTCATTGCTCTGTGTCAGGGGTGTCTCCAGAAGCCACGAGGCAGCAGCTGCCTGGGGCCTAACCCTTTTCTCTCATCTTTCTCCCTCTCAGGTCTCCCCTTCCTTCGACACTCCTTGCCTCTTTTGTCTCTCGTCCCTACTCTAGCCCACATCTCACTGTCAGTGCCACCCAGTGGCTCTGACAAGCATTACTCCAATTTACTGACTGCCCTTAAGGCTGAGAACCACCCACCCCCAGGAAGTCAGGGCAAAGCCTATAATTAGGGATCCAGAGACAACTAGAAGGCTCTAGGGAAACACTGAGATACTACCCTGATTACTCAAAGCATTAATATTCGCTTTAAAAGTCATTTAGGCCTTATTATAAATGAAGGAATCTGTGGTAGGTTTGTTAAGGGGATAGAGATCAGGAGGGCTGTAAATAATTAAGTTAAAGAGGCTACTGTGTACTGTTTTGAGCAAACATTGCATTTGAATTGTTTCAGGGAAATTATGTAGGTGATATACAATATGTATGTAATAAAATATGCAATGATCGATTTAGGACATAACCAGTTTATTGAACCATCTAATCGTATTACTTATTAACATAAAATTTTTCCCAGTTGCTGCAATTACCTGTGCTCTCTTCAGTTCTATGTCCTGACCTTTGATGACATCTTAGGTGAATCCAGTGGGATCCAGGGAATTGTCTCTCACACAAAGGCTGCTCCTATGAGACTGCATTAGCAAGCCCCTGGTACCCCACAGGGCTGTCCTGAGACCCTTGTTCACACCCTCTCCCCAAACCAGCCTCTGCCTGTAAGGAATGGACACAGGGGGGGGTGGGAGAGCAATGACTGTGGGTTGGTTGTGGTGAGGCTGATTCTACAGACATTTAGTAAGTTAGTTGGGGAGAATATCTGGCTCCAATTTTTGGTCACTGTCTCTAGAAGGAAGGGCACTGGGTTCCAGCTGGTTGGGACAATTCTTGGACAAAAGGAGAAGTCCCATTCTACATCCTGCTATATGATGATGGCACCCCATTCAGTCCCAAACAGCCTTGCTCTGTGCCTATGTGAATTTGCATTAGTGTGAAGGAGGCAGTGGTAGCCAGCCCAAATCATCTGGGATCCCCTCATGGATACCAGCCTTTGTGAAGCAATGCTCACACTGTGACTATCATTTTCTCACCTGCCAAAATTATTTTTTCTCTTGGAGGAATCTGAGTCTCAGAATTCTATTTCAGTAGGCCACCAGACTTGTCCAGGGTCAAATGAAGTTCTGGTACCAGCTCTTTAAGTGCGAAAGGCATGAGAAGAGGCCACTGTCTCTCTATTGTCATCACTGCAAGGGTTAACCTTCCTTCTGGGCAGAAAAGTGGTTATTTGGAATACAGTGGTATTTGAAAGACTCCCCTGTCCTAAACCATCTCTCCTACATAGGTGCCCCAGGGTATAAAATTATGCCATGAGAAATTTGTTCTTTTGGGTAAAAAAAAGAAAGCTTTTCTCATTCACAACTTCTCTTAAAGCAAAAACACCCTAGGGGATGTTCTCCATGAGTTCACTAACCTTTTATGTGTACGGCTTCTGAATTGAACAGAGAAGTGTGATCAGCTTAGTCCCTCAGAGCCTTCTTTGAAATGATTGTTTGCATTTATTTTAACAGTTAAACTCATCAATGAAGTTATCAATCACAAATGAAACATTTTAAATACTTAAAATCTAGTACTTTTAAAAGATGACAGAAACATGAAAGTTGTTGTGCTTTCCAAATTGGGATTACTGGCAGAAATATCGAGGAGTTCCCAACTCAGTAGCATGATTTCAGTACCAATCACCCAGACTCAGCTCCAAGGAAGAATGAGGGGATGAGAGCAGAAGACTTGCAAAAAAAGAACACAGGAAGCTTTGCTTTTCTGTTTGTGGATTTCTTCATTAACAATTGATAAAGGTGTCCTGTCACTCACACTAGATTGCCCCATGGCAGATGCCCGCCGAACCGCCCAGGAAATGAAATAATGAGCACTGTTACTTGTAGTCCCCATGAACCTCTCTGGGGCCATGTTTCTGTTGGCCCTGTAGCTTCTACCCAGGACTGTTTTTGCTCTGGCCTCCTCCTTCTCAGTGTTACCCTTCCTTCAAACCCTGCTACATTTCTCCCTTAGGCTTCTCTGGGCCACAAAGCCATCCTTCTCCTAAATGCAAAATACTCTCTGCACAAATCTCCTGGCATTTGTGCCTTCATTCCACTGTGACTTGCCAAATACATTGCTTGTTTCTTAAGTTTCAACTCATGTAACTTAGCCCATATAGATGTGTATCTTCTTTGTTCACCTACATGGCAGTTCAGCAACTTGGAATCTGCAGTGTCAGGGACAGTGCTGTGCATGTGGTAGTTGCTCAATTCTATATTAAATGAGTCAATCAACAGCAATGTGTAGACTTACACTCTGATAAAAGGCCACATATACATTTCGAGGTCTCTATTCTTTGGCTATTCCAAAGGAGAGATCTTATTGAATAAAATGATAACATTGGCAGCTAAACCATACCTTTTTCTCTTTAGAACCAAGGAAGTAATATAACTGAACATTTCCAAAAAGTGCTGCTAGATGAGGTGCTAATCCCATATGCCATCATGGCTATACTTTGCTGCTATGATTGAAGTGGATGACAATGGTGGTTGAGGAGAGAAGGGGCCAGTGTGGCCCCTCAGCTGGCCTGAAGGAAGGAGCCCTGTGAGTAATTTGTGAATCTGGTCTATGGGCCCATTAGGAAAGACTTTAGTCAGGAAAAGGAATATCAACTAGAAATATACTGTAGCTAGAAAACTAATCATTGGTATTTGACTCTGGTCCAAATTAGGTCTAATCATGGAAAATTGCTGATCTTTGGCCACTTTTAAGCTATAAAACATTGTGTATGATTATTCTTGATGTGAACCTCCATAAAGTTGAATGTATAGTTCTCCTTTCCTCCCTGCATGTGTCAACATTATGGTTCTAGTGCATTTGTTGAACATTTGCTTACAGTGGCAAATCATAATAACTTTAGTAATAATGAAATGCCAGCTTTTAAATGTCTTAATTTTACCTTGTAAGGTGTCTGTCTACTTAGAAATCCTTTCTCAGTACATTCTGCTCCTTTAAAACATGTTTGAAATCACCCTCCATCTTGGTGAAATATGTACAAGGCCGTTTTAAATTGCAAAAGCCTTTTTTTCACACTTTCTCCCCAAATTCTTCCTTTCTGTCAAGGTTTAAAATTTTTGTACAGTGGAGGATTTTGCTGTATCCTGATTTCTGTCATTGACTTTTGGGGTCTATTACGCATCTCAAGAGGACTGTGGCCCTTTATTCTACCCACTCCCCTTCTCCTGCCACACACACTGTTATTGCTCTACTTACCCTCTGTCTCCTCTTCCACATTCAAAATGAAGGGAATATTTTACTCACTCCTTCTTTACTGAGTGAGATAGCAATAACCCAACAGAACCAGAAGAATTACCATCAGAGCTTGTTTCCTCAGTAACTGCATCATGGAAGGATTTGTCAGCCCCAGAGCAGATGCCCATGGCTCTGATGGTTGGCCACTGGGCTCTGAATGAGGATTTTGAATTCTAGTCTAACTTATGACAGTGATTCCTTTTAGGACAACTTACTGAATTTTCATTTGGTTATTTATTCCCATAATACTTATATTGAAACTCCTGTGTACCCCCTTTTTTTTTTTCTATTAGGCTTAGCCAGTTTATCAGATTCCTCACAATTTGTGTTGTATTTCTTTTCAGTGGCTCCAACTCCTCAAGTTCTTCATAAACCTGTTTTTATTTTTTTCTCTCTCTGTGAAGAATAGATTAATTTGAGAGCAAGTGGTTATGAGTGCTTAGGATTGTCTGGGAGCTGCAAATTCCTCTGTACCCTCACTCAGATGGTGGCCTCACCCAGAGGGTGGAGCGACATCCTTGTCTACAGCCTGATCCAGCTGAAGAAAGATGACAGGTCCTCTGGGTTGGCACGATGAGAAGAGTTCCCAATGGCCCCTTCATTCAGTGAAGGACATCTACTGAACTAGTGGGTACAATAGGTGCTCCTCATTGGGCCAACAGTGTGTAAAAGTCCTCAACATCTTTAGTCATTAAGGAAACAAAAATTAAAACCACAATGAGACAGTACTACACACTTATTAGAATGACTAAAGTTTAAAAAAATTCTGACAATACCAGTGTTGACAAGGTTGCAAAGCCACGCACTATGCTAAGTGAAAGGAGTCAGATGCAAAAGACTACATAATGTATGATTCCATTTATATGAAGGCTAAAGTTTTTTTTAAAAGAAGGGAAAGTAGAACTATAGGATTTAAAAGAGATCTGTGGTTATCAGGGCCTGGAAGTGGGGATGGGGTGACAGGTATCTTATCTTGATTGTGGTGGTTCAAATCATATGACTATATGTTGTCAAAACACATTGAATTATAAAACCAAAAATGTGAGTACCACCATATATAAATCACACTTCACTTTTTCTTTCTTTTTGTTGTTGTTCAATTACAGTTGTCCCCATCTTCCCCCATTACCCTCCCAGCTCTACCCATTTCCACCTCCCACATTCAATCCTTCTCTGCCTCGTTATCTTTGTCTGTGGGTCCTTTATACATGTTCCTTGACAACCCTTCCTCTTCTTTCTCCCCGCTATCCTCCTCCCCTAACCCTCTAGTCACTAGCAGTTTGTTCTTTATTTCCATGTCTTTGGTCCTCTTTTGCTTGCTTGTTTGTTTTGTTGATTAGGTTCCACTTACAGGTGAGATCACGTGGTATTTGTCTTTCACTCACTGGCATATTTCACTTAGTATAACACGGTTCAGTTCCATCCATGCTGTTGTGAAGAGTAGAAGTTCCTTCTTTCTTCCTGCTGTGTAGTATTCCATCGTGTAAAGGTACCACAGTTTTTGATCCATTCATTTACTGATGCACACTTACTCTCTTTCCAGCACTAGTCTATTTCTGGCACTTGGCTATTGTAAATTTGCTGCTATGAACATTGGGATGCATAGGTTCTTTTGAATTAATGTTTCAGGATTCTTACAGTATAATCCTGACAGTGGGATCTCTGCATAAAAAGGCAGTTACATCTTTAGTTTTTTAAGAAATTCTATACTTTTTTCCTCAGTGGCTACACCAGCCTACGTTCCCACCAACAGTGCACTAGGGTTCCCTTTTCTCCACAACCTCGCCAGCACTTGTTGTTGTGATGGCCATTCTGAACCCATATCTCACTTTTTAAAAAGGGAAAAAAATTCAATCTCTGCCTCAGTTACACATTTGTCAAATGGAAACAATGTAGCTGTGGCCGCAGATCATGGGTATGATGATGATACATCAAATTCACAGGATTTGGGAGGAGCTTTTTTAAATGAGAACATGTCTGAGTGCTTTGAATTACACCAAGTGCTATACAATTGCCAATTATTATTACTAGATTTTTCTGTTTTGCTTTTCTATTCAGCTATCTTCAAACTCTTATTTATAAAAGTTTGTCCATTGATTCTGTCAGCTTTTTAAAATAAATGAGCAAGAAGACTACAAACAATGACAGTTAATTTCTTCCTTTCCAATCTTATATCTTATAACTTTTTTGGTGGGTTGGTTAAGACTGCCAAGTTCATGTTGAACAGCAGGTGTGCATTCTTGTCTTATGCCTAAACTAAATAGTGGTTTTTATACAATTTCAAGATTTAATATGACTTTTGATTGGTTTGGTAAATACCTGTTATCAAATAAAGGTAGTTTTTTTCATTCCTTTTCCCCAAGAGTTACTTTTCTGTTTTTTTTTAATAATGAATAGATAATGATTTTCTTTTTAATCCTCCCTGAGGATATTTTTTATTATTGATTTGAGAAAGCGAAGAAGGGTGGGGGGTAGAGAGAGAGATCAGTTGCCTCCCACACATGCTCTGACTGGGGATTGAACCCGCAACATTTTGGTGTCCAGGATTCTGCTCCAACCAACTGAGCCACCAAGCCAGGGCTAGGTAATGATTTTTTAACTGAACATTTTCCTGTGTCCATTGAAATCATGTATCTTTTAATAAAAATATTGATTTTCAATGAAACTTCAGAGGTAAACTTTTATATTCTGTTTCCTTCTCTAATCAATCTAATCTCTTAAAGGGCATGGAGTTTGTCTTTGAGTCCTGTATCTCCATCACCTAGCCAAGGCTTGGTTTAAACAAAGTATTTATCCTTAGAACTTAACTCTTATCTATAGAGAGGGGAGGGCACATAAACTTCATTACTGAGGCCTGGAGGGCTCAGAAGAACTCTTCTCCCAAAAGACTTCTAAATCTTTAGTTCCAAAATTATCCTCAGTCTATCTAGTCACCTATGCTTCTATCAGTTTTGGTTTCATTCCCTTTGCCCCCAAAACTGTTCTTGGAGTTATATATTTTTTAACAGACTTAATATGAGTACAAATACTTTTTCATCATTCTCTAAGGCTTGTTACTATTTTACATGCTAATGTGTCTCTTTCCTTATCAAGAGTTGGCAGTAGGTTGTGCCTAGGAGCTTGAAGATCTATTCTTCCAAAACCAGGATGAGAGAAAGATAACAGTAACACCTGGAAATCTGTAGCAGTAAGTTTCCACTTGTAACATGAGTGTGAACTAGAATAGTAGCTGGTTGTAGGGTGGGCAGCCAACCTCAGGCTTGCTTTGGTTGGGTCTCTTGAGAAGTCTGCTCTGAGAAGAGACTGGGGAGATGGGATAGTGTAATAGGTAAGAGTATGGATGTGGGGAACAAGCAGTCCTACGTTCATGTTTTTGTCTCTGAAAATTAATAACTGATGACCATAGATAAATCACTTAACCTCCCTGTTTTTGGTATCCTCATTTCTGAAACTGGTGTAGAAGTAGGTGGTTTTGAGTGCCTGACACACAATAGGCTCTCAAAAAATGTTGGTTATTATTTCAATAGCAGTTGCCTCAGTGTAACCTGATATGATAAAATAGGTTTCTCCAACAGAGGGCACTTAGAGGGTTTAAAAAATTATTATTATCTTGTTTTATTTTCAATTTCTATCATGAAAGAAAAGCATGTAATTTTTTAAATGCAGCTATAAAGATGCAGAACAAAGAGAATCATGACTCATGTCTCACAATTTACTTAGCTTGTTTATCATTTCACATTCTGTAATACTTCAGACAGTTATGTAATCTCCCCCCAATCCTTTTAGGATGCCAGGATATGACATCAGGAACATAGGGGGGAAGAATTCTGAGTTGGGGGGTGGGTCATGATGTGTTGTAGGGAGAAGCCATAAGCTTTTCTAACATTTATGTCCCATGGCTTACCTTGGGTTAAGCAACTGAAAATGTTGACTGGAACCAGAAAACAGATTTTCCTATTTTTGGTTGTTCTAGCTCTGAAATTCAATGAGTCTTTAGATAATGTTGTGAGCCACGCTTAGCCTGGCCTTAGTCAGGCAATGTATGTGAGCCCTTAGTTAATCCCAGTTATACTGGTTTCCAAATCCCTCCAGTTCTTGAAGTTGTAGCCTGGACTTCCCCAGATTTCTGGGAGTAAACCTTCTCAAACACTGCTCTTCTTTTCAAAGGCTACAGTTGTTTTCTCTTATCCACCCAACAACACAGGAATCATTCACCATTCTCCTACCTTCATCCTTTTGCCTCCAATTCACCTCCCTGAAAACTTGTCATCTTACTTCTCCATGGCTTGCCAGGACCATTGGTGTGCCATTTCATCTGTGTTTCTCTAATTCCCCATCTCCTTGCTCCCAGGAGGATGATTTCTCTGTCTTGCTGTTCTCCCTTTCTGTAGTCATGAGATGGAGAAAATTGTAGTCTGTTGACATCGTTGGAAGGCATCTGTTATTAAGTTTACTTACGTTTACATTTGTTTGGAAGAAGCACTTTGATATACTGGAGTTGGAATAAGATTCTAAGAGAAAGCTCAGATGAAAGGAGAAAGATAGTTGCTAAACTACATTTATTTTTTAAAAGTTTTTATTTATTTATTTTTAGGGAGGGAAAGGGAGGCAGAAAGAGAGGGTAAGAAATATCAACGTGTGATTGACTCTCCTGCACTCCTTGCTGGGGATGTGGCCTGCACCCCCAGGCGTGTACCCTAGACTGGGGACTGAACAGATGACCCTTTAATTCCCAGGCCGACACTCAATCCGTTGAACTACTAAATCTGCAATCCAGGGCTAGTAAACTGTATTTAAAGAGCAAAGTCCTGTTAACTGAATTTCTGTCCAACTCCACGAAAGCTGGATATATGAGTTTGGAGTTGTTGAGATAGTGTCTAGCTGATGATGTTTAGAGAAGTTCAGACCCGGCTGCTCTGGGGTTTCATTCAAAGCTTCCCACAGACATAGCAATGGACCATGAGATGCTGTAGTATGTATGTAGGGAGGAGGGAAGGGTGGGGGACAAAAACAAAAGAAACCATTCAACAAGCAAACACCAACCCAGGTAAAATTGGGATTCAAATGTCATGTCCCCTGAGAACTCTTTGTTTACCTTTGCTATGTTACTTCCTGCTCTGTAGCACATTTTCCTCTCCTTATCTTCTTCAGTTCTTTGGTTTCAGAAGAATGACTTATCATTTGTCATGTATACCTCTGTGAGAATCAACATTCTTTGTCTTAAAACTGCCAATGCATTTGGGCATTTTAAATCTTATCTCCAATCATGAAAAAAATATTCTTTGCCCTTGTGAAGGAAATTTTAGATATTGGAAGGAAAGGAAGTGGAAAGGGATTGTTCTTGGTACTCCTGAGGTTATACTGAAAAGTAGTCACTTCATCTGCAATCTTCGACTTCTCTTTTTGGTTGGCTATGCCCTATGTTCAGTCCTATAGGAGCCTATGGACCATATGACTTCTCTTCTCTAACACATACCCACTACCCTTGTTGGTACCCCAGTTGATTGGATCATGATGGACATTTGCGCCAAATGGAGTCAATTCAAAGGCTAGGTTAGACCAAACAGATTCTTTGGGGAGAGGGTGGTATTTGGAATGGAGATCTGAAGTTACTGAGACACTTAACCATGGGAGCAGAGGGGAAATACCATGCAGGCCAAGGCTGATGCTGCAGCTGGGGGGAATGAGAGCCACAGAGAAAGCTGAAGCTATAGGGAAACAGAAACCTTCAGCTACGAGTAGTAGCTACAGTCAATCCTTATTATCAGTGTGTCCCATATTTGTCATTTTGCTTACTCAGTAAATTATATTTATATCCCCCAAATCAGTATTTGTGATACTTTTGCAGTTATTTGCAGGCACAAGAAAAATGGTGAAAAATTTGAGTCACCCAATGCCATGTTCCCAGCTGATATGGAATAAGTCAATGTTCTGCCTTCTTGTTTCAACTCTCCTAAAACAAATGTTTTTTGGAGGGTCTATGGAGTGTCACATTTTCATATTTTCATTGGTGATTTCATTGTTTAAAATGACATCCAGGCACAGTCTTGAAATGCTATCTAGTATTCCTAAGCTCAAGAAGGCTGTGCTGCTCCTTACAGATAGAATACATGTGTTAGATAAGCTTCCCTTGGACATATGTTAAAGTGCTATTGGCCATGAGTTCAATGTTGATGAATCAACAATGCTTTCAATAATGTGCCTTAAAACAGAAATGCACATAAAATAAGGTTATTTATCAATCAGTTGGCAAAAAATATTGTGAGGCTAGCAGGAACCTAATCCTGTACTCTCCTGGGAGTAATGGCTCAGTATTCACTAAGTCAGTGATTGTGTCAACTTTGGAGAACATAGCTGCCACAATAAGAAGAATTGAATATGTTTGCACAGAGGAGAATGAAGCCAACACAGGAAAGCAGAAGAGGGACTGTGCTGTTCTAGACAAACAGAGGAGAAGCTGCCTTCCCTCTGGTGCTTCTTCCCACGTTCAAGCTCAGTTCCCTTGAGGACTGTCTGAAAATCATTCCAATGGCATCTCAACATCTTTACCTTTATTTAAGTTCACTTAGGTTTTCTCTCCTTGCAACCAAAACCTTTTGGCTGAAGCACATGCTCTGTACATTACCTACCCTAAGGAGAATACCATGGAAAGATTCAGTGGTCTCTCTGTTTGAGGACTGGCTCAAGGTCACAAGGAAGTCTATGTCTAACGGCTGCTGTGGTTGCACTGGCCCACTCCTGAGTCAGGGGCTGCATGGGAAAATTAACCCCATGGTCTCAGGGAGGTCTGTGTATTGACTAAATGCTCAATACCACTTGAAAAGAGTGTTTAAAGACTTAAGCTTAAAAAAAAAACCCACCCAAACCTTGGTGTCAGTATAAATTATCAATGACAAGTACTTTGCAGCAACTTACTTTGGTTTCTAATTTGAAGGATGCCAGTTCCAGGATGGTCTATTTGTTTTCTTTGCTGAGGGACAAACACATTTTCGAGAACAAGTTCTAGTCTGAACAGCCCTTAAGGAAGTCACTGTTTATTTGACAAAGTGGTGTGTGTCCCCACATGAGAAATTATATATAGAGAAAATGACCAGACCATGTAGAAAACAAAAACCAAAAAAACAAAAAAAGTTTTAAGATCCTCTAAATTGTGACCTGGTTGAAGGAGTAGGCTCTTTCCTAAACACTTGGCTTGAGGGCCATGGAAGGAGCACTTTCATTGGAGTCTGAGCCCCAAGCAGGCCCTGCAGCGCCTTTCTAACCCTCTGTGGTCTGTGGCCTGTGATGACTGTATCCCACTAATCCGGTATCTCTCATTCTTCAAATGGATGATTTTCATTCCAATCAACTTTTTATCCTGCCAACATATAGAACTTTCCCTCAGCCTGTGCAGTCTCTCACGTCTCTCTGGTCTGCTTCTAAGCTCTCAGACTCTTCCTTTCAAAACCATTCCAGTTGCTCCTCACCAAGAAAGTCTCATTGGTTCCATGAGCTTCTTTTGCTTCCAACAGCTGCTTCCCTATCCCTTCCTTCTGAACTCAATTGTACTTGAAGAAAACCTTCTCTAGCTATAGAATTTCTTAATATGGTTGACTCTAATGAATGTTACAATTTTCAACTCGAGAGTCATATTGATACAGAGGGTCATAATAATTTCAAGGCCACTTATGACCCACGATTTTCCAAAGCATGGTTGACTTGAGGTCAGCCTCATTCTTGGGGACCCTGGACCACATTAGCCCTTGCTAATTTCCACGGTCTTCTCCACACATGGAATTAGTTTAGCTCATATGGGTACATTTTTCATTTTCAATGAGTAATTTTGTTAGTGCCAACTTGAAATAATACTACATTGTCTTTGGGGGAAAACTTTCCCCAAATAAATAAGTCCCTGCTTTGTCAGCTTACAAAAGCTTTTGGAGGTTAAGAATCACCCCCCTTTTCAAGGCAAAGAAAACTGAAGAACAGTTTACATAGAGAGAAAGTTGGGCCTAAGGGAGAGAGGCTGTTTAGGCCTAGGTCTAGATTTAGGTGTGGCAAGGGAAGCCAGGGATGCCTCCTCCTACAATAGGGTCACTGTGTACGGTTGAGCAGATTAAATTTCAGAGTTTAGAAGAATGGTGTTTCCCTGGAGTTGACCTCTGGCCAGATGTGGTGGCCCTGCCTAGAGGATCTAGTCTGAGGTGAAGTGAAAGCCAGCACTAGGTACCAAGGATGATACTAAAGGTGGTTTGTCTTAGTTGTCCCCTTGGACATCCAAGCTAGGTGGCTTCAACTCTCTTTTTATTTTTATTTACATCACAGGAATGGGAGAGTTTGTCAGGACTGCTTCCACGGTCTCCTTTAACATGTTCTCATTTTCTTTAGAAGCACAAGTCAAGATTCTTTAAAGGGTCGGACTTACAGACACATTTGGTTAGTGTGCTGCCTGTGTCAAAAACAGATAGGCCACATCCCCAAAAGCTCTGGGGCCAAGACCTATGCATGATGGACTTAACTCCTGACACATTTGGCACAAGTTGAAAATGAAAGAAAAAACACCCACTGTCTCAAGAGGCTCTGGGCAGGAACATACAAGGCAAAATGTTTTTGTTGTAGACAAGAAAATGCTGGAGAGTCAGCAAGGGATGAGCCAGTCAGGAAATATTCACTTCCTGTGAATCCTTCCAAAGTTCTCCCACTCTGGCCAACCCCAATTACAGATGATACAGCCAACAACACACTGTACCAAAGCTGCACAATTGGCTCAGTCAGCTCCAGTCAGCTGTGCTGTTGACCCCACATGCCCATCCAGAACCTTCTGGATTGCTTCCTGAGGCAGAAAATGTTTTAAACCAAGAAGATTTGGATTGGAAATGTAGCGTTCTGGAGGCAAAAGCAGGCAGATGTATAAGCTACCGCTAAACATACATTTTCTGACTCTTTCAGGCACAAAACAAGAAATTTCAGGTTGACTTACTTTGACATAATGGCTTAAAAGAAATGATGTTTATTTAATGATGGATGCTTTTCAATACCATGGTATAAGAATACTGTGATTTGCCTCCATTCAGACAAAAGCATACTCTTGAAGTTTACTGCATTAAATGAGAATTGGTATGCTAAGTTCATTAACCAGAAACCACTGTTTTCAGGGTAAGTCAGACTTGCCCTTAAGTTAAAACAAAACAAAACAACAAAAAACACAAGCAATTGCAGAAATGAGTGGTGCGAGATGCTTCATCTTTAGTGAAGGGGAAGTATGTTTTCTCTGACCAGCCCACACAAAGTCAGATATTTGATACAATTACTAAGAAGACGGAAAGGGTTTTCAGGAATGATTCCTGTTGCTCAGTTCTTAGCAGCCTACAAAGAAGAAAGTAGGAAGTGAGGGGACCAGCCAGCCCATTAAAATGAAGTGGAGAACCAGATCTTGATTCTGCAGAGCAGTCCTGTGAAAACAGAGGAAATGAATGGATGGGTCAGGTTGGCAAGAGATTCCACAGCAACTAAGTAAGCAACCAACTTATTTTTAGCATGTGCTACAGTACTGTGAGTACTGTGAGGGTACTCAAATGGAGGATCACTGGCATCATGAAGTGGTTGAGTTTGGGATGTTTGGCTAGCCAGGAAAACAGGAAACACTTCAAACCTTTACAACAGGGGACTGATTACACAGGTGATGGAGGAGCTGAGACACCAGGAGAGGACAGTGCTAGCAGGAAGCCTCAACGCAACCCTCGGCGGGAAGGACAAAGGCAATATTTCCAGCGTTCTGGGGGCTGGGGCTAGGAGGCAGAAGTGGGACCATGGTGGGTCTGTCTTATGAGAGCTGGAGCCACGGAGGAGGACCCAGCAGTTGCCAGAGAGTGAGTCTGAGGTGGAAAATAAAGAATAGAAACACCCTAACTTAGCCTTGTTCCCCCTGCCGATCTCTCACCAGTGACTGCCATTGACTGTACCCAGGCAGAAGCCACCTAACATTGGGGCCTGGGACAGGCAACTGCAGGGGTCAGTCCTGCTGAGAAGCAGGGCAGGGGAGGGCTAAGGAATGGATTGGAGGCACACAGGCCCTGCCTGGCACTATGAACCTGCATGGATCATTTTTACCTTCAACCACAATGACTTCACCTTGCCTTGGGCCAGACCATGACAAATCAATTGCAAGCCACAAATACTGCTGGAATGGACTCTAGGGCCAACCTCTGCCTCATCTTTCACCAGCCACTTAACCCCATTTGGGCCAATCCCAAGGCCCATTTCAGGAGCCATGTTAATTCATCCAGGCATTCAGGCACCATGATATGCAGGGCCTGATATACATCCTGTCTCTCCGTGGAAACCTGGGACTGTCGTCTCTCCCATACCCTGTGGGGAATCTCAGGATCTAACCAACTCGGTAACTCGTACCTTTTGGCCAAGTTAATAACTTAATAACTGATGCTGTCACTGCCTCAGTTCCCAGTTAATGGCAGCCCTCCCATCTGAGTATTTCTTTGTGTCAATGTCACAGGCTCATCTTGCCAAAGTCAACTTATCCATATTATCAATTCAGAGGCTCTAGTGTTCCTCAGCAGCTGTATAGCCTCAGAGAAGTTACTTAACCTCTTTAAATCTCTTTCCTCATCCACAAAATGAGAACAAACACAAGATTATTGTGTGGATTCAATGAGAGGACATCCATGAAAGTGCTTATCTCAGTGCCTGGCACACAAGCAATGCTCACAAGTGGCACAGTTACCACTGTACCCTGTACCAGTTGGGCTTCTTTTAGTTGTAAGTGACAGAAGCCCAACTCAACCTGATTCAAGGAGAAAGAAAGGTTTCAGGAGCATCTGGATCTAGGAGCTCATCCAAGGTCCTCACTATGAGTTTTCTCTAAATCGCTTAGCTCTGAGTTCCTCTAATTGGTTTCATTCTCAGGTAGACTGTCTGTCACTCATGAGGTGACAAGATGGGTGCTGAGATATTCTCTCAGCTGAGCAATCACAAAAGAAAGAGATCCCAAGAGTTTCCTGAAAATCCTAGCATGGGGTTCCATTGGCCTGGTTGGATCTCATGAACAGCTGTGAGTTAGTCACTGGGGCCAGGGGGTGAAATGCTCCAGCTGGCCAGGCCCAGGCCCTGTATCCATGTAGGTCAAGAGTAAGGGAGGTCAAGGCTCCTACAGAAAGAATGGACTCTAGGAAAGCAAAAACATGCTATTTCTACTACAGCAGCTATTGTTCTATTATTATTTTTACACTTTACTGTGTATTACTACTAGGACCACTGCGATCCCCACTACTGCTACACTATACAACTTGTACCAAAACCTAGAGGATTATTTAGCATGCAACTGGGCTAACAAGCAGGTAAAAGAGAAAAGTCATTGAAAGCTATAACAGGAGAAAAAGAATCTTGGATAGAAGGAAATTAAAGAGCTTTTAGTCATAAACGAGAGTTAAAATTAAATCAAGCCCAAAACCTGAAGTGGTGGGTTCTAGGAGATGGTTTAAACATCTTTTAGAAGCAAAAGCTATCTAAATACCAGTGGTGAAGTGGTTGCCAAACTAAAACCACCTTGTGGTGATTGTTTAACTAAAGCTTTAATGGCCATACATGGCATGTATGTTGTACACTTTCAGCACTGTACCTTCTATGTCAGCACTGACACAGTTATCTATGAAGCAAGCCAACAATGTTCTCCACACAGGAAGACCCTGTCCACAAGCTCCTTACTGCAGACAGTGAGAAATACAGTCTTCACAAAGGAACATTGCGATATTGGAACATTCTACTTTTTCCTTTCCATGGTCTGAAGTAAAACAGGTATGGAATATGTGTATGGAATTTCTGGCAAAGTTCAGTAGCTATAAACTATAGTGAAACATTGTTTGGCTATTTGGCAATGCTATAGTATCCTTGAACAACTAGTTTACTCCGGGACTAATAAGGTATACAAGTATAAAAATATATATAGAATGCTACCGTGAAGCCAGCAGCTTTGAACTCGAACCTATCTATGTTTCATATACAGTATGTTCTGTTAACAGAATGATCTCTATTAAGTTTTGTTACACAGAGCATTGAAAGACTTTGCACATGCCCCTCTTTGTAAACTGAAACTATATTCTCCTAAATTAAATTTTCTGCTAAACATTAAAAAATATTTAAACTAATATGCCATAGGATTTCCTTAAGTCACTGCCTCTCCATGCAAAACAACCAAATAACTGCAGGTGAAGCTGGTTATTTGGGCCATCTGGACATTTCACCCAAAGAGTGGCCAGATTAAGTTGACTGAAGTGCATCTGAGCATAACAAGTCAGTTGACTGGGCCAACCAAATGCTTCAGCTCAGTGTAAGCAGAATATATGTTCTCTGTTTGCTTCAGTTTCTTTAAAAAGGCCATGTGATGGTTAGACCACATAGTTCTGGGCAACAATTTTCAAATGGGAAAAACACATATCTCAGAATGAACACTTTAGATAGTGTAGTTGAGGGTCTTACGATAGCATATTTTCTTAGCTGTACAGTAGTTTCAGGGAAACTAGTCAAGTAGTGTTATCAAGTCTGACAGGCTCACCAAATAGAGAAGAATAATATGACTTTACGTATCTAGACTTTATTACACTTTTCAAGCCACTTGAAATATAGTAATTTTCTTAACCAGCCTACTGGCAGATAGGGCTGACACCCAATTTACTGCCCATCCCATTCCTGCACACTCCTTTCCATAATAACACGAACAGAATGAGAACATTCTTCACCCGTGTTGAGAAAAGAGTCATTTGGTTTTCTAAGACTTTTTTCTTTCTTTCATATTTTGAAGGGTGGTGTAGACCAGACTTAAAAACATGGCTTGGGGAAGCAAGAAATCATTCCCCTGAGTGTTTATTAAGTGAATCACAAATTCATTCAGCATGACTGCTTACCCAGAGAAATAAAGAAAAATGGTAACAAGCTGTGAGCCTCCAAGTACCTTCAACTTCAGGATCTCCCTGGGAAAGGGTCACAAGTGTAATCATTTTCAGCTGTCCCTGCCTCGCTTCCGCTGTCAATGGAAATATCCAACAGGATGAATACACTTTCTGACTAGACTCTGGACTGACCTAGACAGTTTTTTGGAAACTCAGGATATACTTTTCCTAAAGCTTCTTAATTTCTCCCATCCCTCCCTGATTGAAAACATCATTTATCCCATTACAGCATGTGGACAGAGAGGGGAGGGAGAAGCAGACAGGGTTTGAATTCAGGGTAAAAATTACTCTGTGAGTTTATTATTCTCATCCATAACAGAGGACAATTTTCATGTCATTTAGCTGATTCCAGAACAGAATCATCCAGAGAGATATTAAGTACTATTTTTCACATCTTGAATGCCCCAACAAGACATGCACGACTATATCTAATAACTGGTGATCCATAGCTTGCATATTTCCTGGAAATGTTTGAATATTTTACTAAGTCCAGCTAGCCATTATTTCACTGGCCACATGTGAAAAAATTCATCTCCTTCACTACATTGTGGTGGTTCCAAAGTCTTAGACTTCCTCCAGTGTCTGAGGACTGTCTGGAGATCGTAGTTCTAAAGAAATTTGTGGATTTCTAGTTTCTGAAGTAACTCTATTCCTCATTTGTTGGGCAAGAGCTACTTTAATGGCATCATTCTCCCGTCAGCTCTTAAATAGGCTCAGCCCTCGCTGATTTGGAACTCTCTTTGAAAAGCTAAGATGATGTGTTAACTCAAGGGCAAAAAAAAAGCAAAGATGTTATAAATATAAGCGGATGCTAGAGTCCCAAAGACTTCCCACAGGCTATGGCTTCCTAGTTGCTGACATCAGCAATGTGGTTCTTATTATACAGCTGGATGCTAGACTGCAGCCTACTACTTTCCAAGTATCATTTCTATTTAACGTAAAGAACATGGCTCAGTGCAGCTTTTGTTGAGTTAATGGGTAATATTTGGAATGGATCTTCCTCTCAGCCATTCCTACAAATTAGCGAGATGACTCTAGTCCACTAACCCATTGCTAGGGACTAAAATAAAGGATGAGAATCTGACTTTGTTATCCATTGGAGCTGAAATTGTCTTTCAGTGATTCAAACACCCAGTAAGGCCCAAATCCACTGGATACATCAGAATTTTCTAAGGCAGTAGCAAAAGGAAAGAACAGGCATCACTACCAACAAAAATCAGAGTTCAGGTAGACACTAACCAATGAACCAGAGTTCAAACAACCTGCTATCATTCTGAACTTCTAAGTGAATGGATTATTACTTGGATGAGGTAAGGATACCATGTAAATAGCTTATCTACTTATTAGTCTCCTTCACAATCACCGCTGTTTGGCAAATACTAATTCATCTGGGTGAAACACTTGACCAAATTCTTTACAGACTCCATCTCTTAGAAAATTCACAACAGTCCTGTGAAGTAGGTACTCTTATTTGCCCACTTTACAGATATGGTAGAGGCACAGAGAGGTTAGGTAACTTGCCCAACATCACACAGAAACTAGGTGAAGAGCTGGGACATGAAAACAGTCCTGATTGACTCTACATCCTCTTAACCATCTGTTATACTGCCTTGATGCTAGGACAGCCCCCCTGCTTCAGTGGTTTAAAACTGAAAAAGAAATAGCATCACTACTGAATATTCTACTCTGTCATCTGTGGCTATCCTTTCCCTCTCCCTGGTCCCCTGCTTGCTCATTTATTTTTTGTTTCATTTGGCATATCTCATTTTGTTTTTTACCTCTTTTTCTCTGCATTTGCATGATGCATGTTTCATATCAGCAATTCAGTATCCCAGAGAGGTCTCTGCATGGCAAGGTTGCATTTTAGTTTGTTCATGAACTTAACACATATCGCCTCTTTCCTTTTAAAAGTCTCTGGTTTTCCAAACCCAAGACTTACAGGCCCTCCATTAACATATTTCTTATCTTTTCTTCACATGAACAAATTAAGGCTTTGAGGCAGAATCCAATTCTGTGATTGTTATGACCTTTAGGATGATGATAAACAATTTTTGCTCTTTGAAACTAATGTATATAATAACCTACTCTTCCTATAAAAAGTCATGTGTAAGTGTGAATTGTCAAGAACATTTTTGAGAAGGTTAAACAAGAAATTAAAAGCAACAGTTACCTTTGGTGTTGGTGATGGAAAATGGCAACTAAGCAGATTGGGGGTGGGGTGGGAGGGAGAATTCTCACTCAATACCTTTTCTTAGTTTTTGATATTTGAATCATGAGAATTCACTGACTACTCAAAAAAAATAAGTTGAAGAAAAAAAATGCTGTTCACTTTTACCTTGAAGGCAATCAGAGGCTACACCATCACCACAAGATCAGCCAGTTAGGACTTAGTTAGGTTAGTCTAGTGACAGATTTTCACAAGCAGTGAATGGCAGTTAAAAGCATAGAAACAGATGGCTTCCTCACTGACATACAGCCCATGCCACATCAGTAAGGGCATTGAAAGCTAAGGTACCGAGAGAGCAAAATGTACCAAATTATGTCAAATATTAACAGGTTCTGAAACCACAAAACTAAAAGCAGGACTTCTCAGAACCTTTAACATGCCATTGTGCATCAGACCCTCCCAAGAAGGGGTGGGCAGTGTTTCCTAAAGTTATAGGATTTTGCTGTGTATAATGCGCACTTTTTGCTCCAATTTTTGAGGGACAAATAAGGATGCACATTATACATGGGTAGTGCCAATTCCGTATCTATATAAATGTTTTTCTTTTATTTATGCTTATGTGTTAAATGGTATCTGTTTACAAAATAATACCCTGGAATACAATGATTGGTTTTGTTTCTAAATACAAATAAATAAAAAATGAATTAAAAATTAAGACAAGATATTTTTTTTCCTGAAAGTTTGGACCAGAAACATTGGTGCACAGTGTACATAGGAGCACGTTAGACACTGCAAAACACAGTATTTCACAGTTGGAACCCACCGCTCTGTAAGGGGGTGTCTCACAGAATCACAACATTGATTTTGTGTGCATGGAACATATTTTGGAAAATGCTGGATTATCAAGGACTCTTCTCAAGGAAAGATTCTGTTGAAGCAGCACAAGGAACTCAAAGTTCTTCAGAGCAGTGTAAAGTTATAACCACACACTCACCAATGCAGCATGTCTGAAACTAGGATCCTTTTGAATAAAAATATACAGTGCATTCAGTTCAAGGAAAATTGAATGAATATCTGTTCAAGGTGCTCTGGGGGCTCTGGGTGACAGGTAGGTAGGATAAAACTTCCTCCTACAGGAGAGAGGAGACCTAAACCATTAAAAAGGACTGGTTTTCATTCAACAGGTGGTGTGGCCTCCTTTACTCTCTTTTCTAAAGTGCTTGTTCTGAGTTATACAGTTCATATCCACTCTGAATGGAACTGAATATTAGCCCAGGCATTTGACAAAAGTAGTGCTCAACGACCTTCAAAACAGGACAATGGTAGTGAACAGGAACAGGGTCCATGGCATGCGGTGGTTGTGTAGCACATTCTTATCTAAGAAAATAGGCAACTGACTCCCATTTTCTGCCTGAAAACCAGAGGGACCAATCTGTTACCCCTAACGTGCACCATGACTAGTAAGTAATAGGTGGGAAGTCCCTGTGTACATCATAGATGTTGTTCGTGTCATCTGTGCCATTTGTGTCATCATAGGTGTCATAGTGAAGCTTTCGCTCAGGGTCCACTTCACCAGCAGAGAGAAGCTGGGAGAGTCGAAGGAAAGCTCTGGAAGTAAACCTTTTAAATGACACATGAGTTGAAAATAGTAATAAAGAACACTTTGAGGTTTAATAAAGCATTTTTACATATGCTGTTGTCTCTCAAAAAGTCCTCATCTCGATCCTGAGAGTGAAGGAGGTTCTCCCATCTCCATTTTACAGAAAACAAAACAAAAACTTGGAGAGCCTTAGTGACCTGCCCTTGTCACACAGTCAGCAAGTGTTAATGCCCGGAATCAAATCTACCTGTTCTGGTGCCAGATCTCCCATTCATTTAAGTAGACTTCGTTTGTGTGGACAGAAATGCTGTTCCACTAGGGGAGTTTAGTTTTAAATCTCACTCATTACTATGAGATAATATTAGGAGTTTAAAAGGACCTCCTTCCTCGCTTTGTCACTCGCACCTTGGTTCATATCCTGGGAGATGTAGCTACTGCAGCATCAGAAGCCTTGTTTTAAGAGGCTTTTGGAAGGTAATGTGAAGGAGGGACAGATAGTTGTCAGAGGTCTCTGGATAGGATTCCTGCACTGGGTGAGCCGAGGGCCTGGATTTCTCACCAAATGCATGGTTTCTATTCCAACCAACTTTTTATCCCGCTAACATACCAAAATTTTCTCTGCCTATGTAATCTCTCCTGTCTATCGTGTCTGCTTCTAAGCTCTCTGACTCTTCCCTTAAAAGCCAGTCTCAAACATGCTAACCACTGGAGCAAATCTCAAAAATGCAAATTGCTTGCTCCATCATTAGAGATTCCAATTCACCAGGTCTGTGGAAAGCCTGATTATCTGAATTTTTAACAAGCCTTTTAGATAATTCTATCACACAGTTGAAGAAGCCCATGCTTCTTTGATTCTAAGAGCCTGCAATAATATCAGAGTAAGTCTAGTGTTTTAAATAATTATTCATCCTGCTCATCAATAACACTTTGAGTTTAATTGTACAATAATAGAAAATCAGTGAGTGATTTAACCCAATCAGCATTCAGTTAGACTTTGCAAACACCTCTTGCTTACTTCACACAGGGTGCTGTGTGAGGCTATGGGTATAAACAACATAATCTCTGGCCTCCGTGAATTTATTAGAGGAGATGGGTGTGTGCACAAATCACATAATCCAGTGGTTTTAAAAGGCAGAATTCTTAGGGTACTCCTAAAGCACAAGAGAGAAAGGACCCATTCTGCCTGGAAGCCTGGGAATGCTTTCAGAGGAGGCAGCATTTAAACTACAACTGGTTTCAACAGACATTAAAGGAGAAAGAGCATTTTAGCAGGTGGGAACCTGGTGAGCAAAGATAAGGAAATAGGAAAACATAGATGTGTTCTTGGAACCCTGAGTAGGCTGTGTATAAGTAGAATATAGTTGGAATAGGTATCAAAATAGTTTTCATTTCCATGCTTTTTATAATATTTAATTTAAACCTCTCATTGGAGAATCATTCCTATTTTAAAGATGAAAATATTAACAAGTGACTTGTTAATGCAAAAGCCCATAGACCTTCAACAAGATATTAATTTTCGATGGGGGTGGGTAACAGAATCATAGAATATTGTTGCTCTGTAGTCAGTGAAGAAGGGAGTATTAGTGACTGATGAAGCCACATCCTGTAGGAAAAGAAGCATATGTAAACACACCATGCTGAAGTGCAAAATGCTATGTGAATGTGTGGCCTTCCTTGAAGATACACGTGCATTTTCCAGTTCTTTTGATCAGTTCTCCTACTGCCTGTTCTTCTTGTGCAGATCCATGCTCATGTTTGGGTCTTTATTATGTTTCTCCTCTGAGGAACACCATGATCCTTGGAACGTAGATGATTCCTTGTTCTGAGGTCAGGGAAAAGTTGGGAGGGGTCTGGGACAGCCTGTGCTTCCAGATGGCATGTGTACTTCTATAAAATGCGAGAGGCAACATTCAAAGGACAAAAAAGCTAATATAATGCTGGCTAGTGTGGCTCAGTGGGTTGAGTGCTGGCCTGTGAACCAAAGGGTTGTGGATTCGATTTCCAGTCAGTACATGTGCCTGGGTTGTGGGCCAGGTCCCCAGTAGGGGGTGTACAAGAGGCAACCACACATTGATGTTTCTCCCCTTCTCTTTCTCCTTCCCTTCTCTAAAAATAGATAAAATCTTTTTTTTAGAAAGCTGATGTAAAGGGGTTCCCCTTACAAGATGATCACTGCAAAATAAAATAAATTACATAATGTTTAATCAGAACAAGTTGCAACTATCTAGAAAAAAATCATTCCTAATAATTCACAAAAGAGAAGATTGATAGAAAGTATATAAAAATGTATTGTAATACCAAGAGGGCTAATATAATAGGCCATATTTAAGAATACTGATTCCTTAAATTAAGAGAATATAATTATACATGAATATTTTGTCTGATCTCTTTAAAAAATAAGTCCGTACTTTATAGTTGAGCACCTGCTACTTTCTGGGCTAGCAGGGAAGATAAACAGTGGGGGCTGAGGGTGATTCTGAGGAAAGTAGGGGCTGTAAGCAGTGTAACAAAGACAGACCAGAGCTGGTGAAGCAGTGTCCCACAGTTCACCGGCACTGGTAGTCACACAAATGAACCCAATGGGAGGGGTGTGGGTCACAGTGGGTCCCAAAATGATGAATTAACCTCATTTCTGAGACTGGTCCTTTGTCTTTGGTCAGATGAGATATAAAAATACTATAACTACTGAAACTATAGAGGGGCAAACCTGAGAAGAAATACAAATAAAACAATGGTATTTAAATCTAACATATTAAGATTTGAGGAACTAGATTTTGTTTTGGTGTACAGACCAGCATTTTATTATTTTAGTGGTATACATGTACTCTTTTTAAGCATTTAAATACTTACAGGTAATTTATTATGGTAGGATTGTGATTTTAATAAGCAAATATTTAGAAGCATTTGCATTCACAATCAATATTTAAATATTTGGAAAGTATTCATTTGATCCATATTTAAAAAATTATTTTAGTTATGAGATGTGTACAGATATTTGATATTTAAAGGGATGTTGACTGTTTAATGATTAAAGAAATGGTAATTATTTGATGCATTCATAAGACTATGAAGCTGAATATTAAACAACAAAATGTAATGAGCCCCAAAGGATGCTCAAAGATTAAATAATTTATCGATGGTTACCATGATAGAGTTCATTTAATTTAATAAGCATACCCCACATTCATGTATTTATTTATTATTGAAATATGAATAACATATAAATTGCATATAGCTTTAAGTGTAAATATAATCATTTGATATACGTATAGTGCAAAAAAACCCCCTCATTTCTGCCACCACCTTCTCCTACCTTGCCACTTTGCTCACCTGGTCTGAATGCATCAGAGTTGTGAATACTTTTCTCCTGTAGGAAGATTATTCTAAGTGGAATATGGTATTCAGACTGTCAAGCTTGGTTCTACAGCCATTGGGGTCCAAATATCAGAGGGAGTGTGCATAGCTGTGAAGAGGATTGACTCCCCACTCATGGAGCCAGCACCATTGAAAAATTGTAGAGACTGATGCTCATGTAAGTTGTGCCACAAATGGACTAATTGCTAATGCTAAGACTGTAATTGATGAAATCAGGGTGGAGACCCAGAATCATGAGACAATGATAATGGAGAGTGTGACCTGGGCTATGTCCAATCTGGCTCTACAGTTTGGAGAAGATGCAGATCTGGGTATCAGTCTTGTCCCTTTGGAGTGGCACTGTGTTTTAGGGGAGCTGATGAGAAGGGACTCCAACTGTTCCATATAGATCCATCTGAGATCTTTATAGAGTTTGATGCTCAAGCAAGCCAGATGCTCTGGCTCTGCTTCAGAGGGTACAAAGATCTCCTTGCAAGACATTTAGCACAAGTCTATGACTCTGAAAGAAGCCATCAAATCTTTGCTCATTGTCCTCAAACAAGTAATGGAGGAGAAGCTGAATACAACTAATACAGAGCAAGCCACCATGCATCCTGGCCAGAATTTACACATGTTCACAGAGGAAGAGAGTGAAGAGGTTATCAAGGACATTTAAGGAAGTGTGATCCTCAGAGCTTCTCTGGGACAATTTCAGTTCTTCTGATTGCCCTTTACTTTTATTTCCTGTTCTATTCCTTGGAAAATCTCCAGCGTATTTGCATTTTTTAATGATGTCTTTACATAAAGACAGTTCTGCAATAAAGAAAAACTTAAATATTTGTTAATAGAGTAAAAAAAGATCACCACAATAAGTTAACATCCATCACCACAGTTTTTCTTGTGATGAAAACTTTTAAGATCTACTCTATTAGCAATTTTAAAATACACGGTTCAGCCACAATGCAGATTATAATTGGTAATTACATTCACCATGCTATCTATTACATCCAAAGACTTATACCCAGAAGTTTGTACCTTTTGACAACTCTTTACCCTTTCATTCTCTGTATCTGTGCATTTGTGTGTGTTTTTTTGTTTGTTTTAAAGATTCCACATATAAGTGTGATCATATGGTATTTAACCTTTTTTCACTTAGCATAATGCCCTGAAGTTCCATTGATGTTGTTGCATATGGCAGGATTTCCTTTGTTTCATGGCTAAATAATACTCCCATAAATGACTTTTAAAATGAAAAAGAAAAACTTGAAAATCCAGGTTAAGAACAACCCCACCTCTTTTCCCCCACCCCACTCCTTAACATATCATAGACTCCCCCAAATTACCAGACAGGTGGGTGAATCAACACAGTTACTTGGGCGCAATGAGTGTCTGACTCTCAGCGCAGTATTTCTTCTACGCCTCATGCAACAATGTGATAGAGGTACATATGACTGGAAATAAGGGGACTTGGTCATGGAAGGCCTTGACAATCCTGGTCATCGACACAACTAATGGGATATGGTGGGAAACATACTGGGAAGAAGATATGATTGATTATCTTAAGTCTGCTAATAACTAGTGTGTAATTTGAAGCAATCTCTTAACTTCCTTATGCCTCAGTTTCCTCAACTATTTAATGTGGAATCTAGAATTGTATTTTCTAATGTCTCCTCCAGTTCTCTTATTCTATGAAATACTGTGAAGGATGCTGATCTACTTCAGGAATAGAGGGAGCCTTGCTAAACTTTCAGGCCCAGCTCCTCAGGAATCTGCCTCAGCATTTACAAACAGGAGCACAAGAACCCTCGAGATGGTCCAAGAAGGCCCCACTGTCTTCTTTCTTCTTCAAATTCCAGACATTAATTGAAATCTTCAGTGTTGTTTTGGCTTTCCTCTACCCTTTTGCTCTACCCTTTAGCTGGGCCTTTGGAAGGTAGGGAAAATGTTTGCCAGGCAGCCAGCTTGAACTGGTACCTCCTCATTTGATTTTTGATTTGTATTGCCTTACGAGGGCCTGGGGTCTTCTTCCTCTATCAGAGACATTCCCCTAAGTTGTTAAAATAACAGTGTAAATACGTGGGTAAATCTGAGTTTTTTCATTTGAATTTTTGACAATTGGATTTTTTTAAAATACAAAGTTTTCACTATCATCCAAGGGTTTCAAATGTTACCTGTCAGTAGCAGTAGTAGTTGTTGTCTGTTTTCTACTGTTCCCATCCTTCCATTTTAGACAAGCTGGGGAAAGAAGATGAAATATCTCAAGTTTTAGAGGCAGTGGTAAAATTGCAATAATTAGGCTTTTGTCTTACATCAGTGGCTCTCAAATTTTAGCACACATCAGAATCATCCAGAGGGTTTGTTAAAACACAGGCTACTGGGCCCTCACGGGAAAGTTTCTGGCTCAATAAGTGTGGATGAGGCCTGAGAGCCATCACTTCCAGCAAGTTCCCAGGTGATGTCAACGATGCTAGTCCGGGGACAACACTTTGAGAGCCACAGGTCTACATGAAATACATTTAGGTATTGAAAGCAGATGAATAATTTATTCATTTGATAAATATTAGTTGAATACTTACTCTGTACCAAGTAGTGTTATAAGCACAGGACATAATAATTAGCAAAAGAAATGTGTTTCTGGGTTTCTGCCCTCGACAACCTTTTCTGATGGAATTTTTCAGTTTTTAGCTAGAGGTTTGGATTAGAAGTCTGCTCCCTATGGGAAGTCTCTTCACAGTGCTGTAGAATATCACGTTCATTCCCTTCTTTGTACCTCAATGAGGTTCTCCAAGTCTTGCCTATAACTGGACCATTTGTCTTCCCCACCCCAGCCCATAATTATCGTTTCTCTCCTTGCTTTTACCATAGCAGTTAGGAGTCCCTAGGTGCAGAGGTGTCCAACCTTTTGGCATCTCTGGGCCACACTGGAAGAAGAAGAGCTATCTTGGGCCACAAATACACAAACACTAATGAAAACTGATGAGCAAAAAAAAAAGGTTTTAAGTAAATTTACAGTTCTGTGTTGGGCCACATTCATAGCCATTCTGGGCCGCGTGCAGCCTCAGGCCATGGGTTGGACACCCCTGGCCTAGAGTATCATTTACCTTTTATTCTATACTGTTTTATATTTCTATCTGCTTCATCTGTGCCCTCACTGTTGAGAGCAACTACAAGGAATTTCTTTACAAGTCCAACCCTCAGCTCCTCCTTGAACACTCTAGAAGCTAACCATCAGCTTATTGATAGATTTCCCTTGGAATCCCCAAGTTTGGAGGAGGTGGAGTAGGATAAAAATTGCTACCACCAACAACAACTACATGTTAGACCACATGGTCAGATGGTGTTTGTAGTGGCTGGGGTAAAGGGATTGGAGACCAGGGGGAAAAATGAGTGTTTGGTTTAGGATTATGCTAACTGAGAAGGAGCCGAGTGGTGAATTTCCTTTCAGGACAGAATTCACCTAAACGGGGTTTCTGTCAGAAAAGAATGTAGTGTAGTCAGGAGCTATGGAATCAAATGACCATTGTTTTTTTCTTGTCTAGTGTAGCTTAATTTTGTTAAAAATTAGTTCTACATCAGTTATAATTGAACAGATAGGTCTGAAATCACATTTTTATTACAATTGGATTAATCAGAAATTAACTGCCACAATCTGGTTCAAATATATTAACATAACAATGAAACCCTATTAAGGTTGAAATAGATAGTTACATAGCCGTAGAAGAACAGTGCTTTAAAGTTGGAAGAATCTTTGACATCACCCAAGAACAGCAGTATCAAATTCTTAAGTGTGGGTTGTTGACCTGCTCTAATCTAGTCTGAATTTTTACTCTGCCACTTACTGCAGCATGAAATCTTGGGAAAATTTCTTCAGGTCTCTGAGCCTCAGTCTCCTTTATGTAAAGAGACCAAAAAAAAGTACTACTTACTAAAAGAATTAATGGGAGAAATAAATGGTGGTATAAAAATGTACATGGAGTGCTAGTGCACTGCCTAGCAAATAGTAATAGCTAAATGGCAGTTACTGTGTAGTTTAACCCTTTCATTTTACAGATGAAGAAACTGAGGCTCAGCTTAGTTGCAATAATTTAGGAACAGAGTTAAGACAAACAATTAGAATTTCTAAATTCCTTTATTCAAGGTAATTTACTATTCATCCCTCACTCTATAATTTGGATCTATCTAGTACATGATTTGTGAAAACTGGGATAGTGAACTAAAATACATTTTTCCACTTTATGTGAAAATTAGGTTTCAAGTTGTGTGTGTATATATATGTATATACACACACCTACTACTAAATATACACACACCTACTACTAAAATACATTTTTCCACTTTATGTGAAAATTAGGTTTCAAGTTGTGTGTGTATATATATGTATACATATATATACACACACATATATAAAACCTACTTATGAGAAAGATTATCTTCAATCTCTTCAAATACTTCAGATAGTATCACTTAAAAAGTCAACCATAGGCATTATTTGTTACAACTCATACTTAACTATTTAATTGAAAGGTCTTATTCTTTGCAACATTAACTTGCATGTTGATTAAATAAATTTGAGCTGTAGTGTACATCTCTGTATACTCAATAAAAATTGCTGCCTTCTAGTCACACAGCCCAATCAATACAGGAAATCGCCACCCCTAGAGATCCCTAATAGGAATGGTTGTCTCTTATGAATAATTTCAGTGAGACCAAAGTCATTACACCGAACACATCTCGGTCTGTTTTTTAAAACTTATGATGGTGAAAATGTCCTTCAAGCTCTTAGATAATCTTAAGTCCAGAGTCTGCATGGCACTTACTATCTTCCAGAAATTGTAGCCAACATTAGTCAACCTGAGGGTTTCTTCTTCTGTTCAGCAATAGAGGGTGGTGAAGTTATGGCTTGTTTATTTTTCAATATAAACACAATCAGATTCCAGGTAGTTTACCTAGTCCACATGGGAGCCAGTTGCCATGGACATAATAGGTATTCAATATATTGTCACTGAGTTGAAAGTGTCAAAGGCATATGGTAATTCATTCATGTTAGTTGTGTTGATAGAAGTGATTAAAATTTCAGTTTAAAGAATGATTCCACAGAGTGTATGCCCAAGAGGAAGTCTTGATCTAATAAGAAAGAAACAGAAAGCTGGATGATTTTTTTCCAAGAGAAAATGATTCTGGTTAAAAGATGTATTAGGATGATTTGGCTTGCAAGAGACAAGCAATCTATTTGAGAAGAAAGAAGAAATGTACTGGTTTATAAACCCATAAAAAGATGGCATGGGGCTGGCTGAAATCAGGGACTGAGGTCCATTCATTCTCAGACCAGTTTTTCTACCAGGCAGGAGACCTGTCTGCCACCAGCTATGGATTCATATTCTTTAGAGCCTTGGAAAGAGAGAAGAAAAATTCTCTCCACCCTGCTCCAGTTGAAGTAACCCAAGGAAGGGCTCTGAAAGGCCTGCTTTAGGCCACATGCCAGCCATGGACAATTGCCATGGCCAGGGATGTGAGGTAGCCATGACAGGGGTACCCTTGTGAGTATGTTTTAAGATTATATATTTTTAGAGATGGGGAAGAGATGGAGAACGAAAGGGAGAGAAACATCAGTGTGAGAGAAGAACATCAGTTGGTTTAGCTGAGAGGCAACAAGGGACCTGGCCTTGCAACCCAAGCCTGTGCCCTGATCGGGAATCAAACCAGTGACCTTAGAGTTTACAGGCCTGTGCCCAACCCACTGAGCTACACAAGCAAGAGCCCATGCTGGAATTTATTGAATGCTTTCTTTGTGCCAGGTCCACGCACTTTTTCATTTATTTCTAAGGTAAGGATCAAGAATATAGGAGGTATCTGTAGAGACACATTGAATTGTCCTGAGGGACACAAGGGAGCCTGGCTTGGAAGAAGAAAGGGGAACCATAAGTCACCAATGAAAATGAAAATCTGGACACACACAGCAAAGTACCTCCTCCTCCATTCCTGAATCAACAGGCACAGGAGTGAGCTCCAAAGGCAATCTCCTTCACTACCACCTCCATCCCCAAACACCACTTTGAGCTGGTGTGGACCCAGGTTTTAAAGGGTATGGAATTAATACAAGTTAGGGGAGGTCCCTCTTTTTAAGAAAAAGAATAGCAAAACAGTTTACTTTTGCAAAGTCTACATCAGCATACGACCATATGAACACACCATTAGTGCCCCTTAACTGTGTCCTTGTCAGAGAGGAATCCTGAAATAGAAGCTTCCTTAGCTTCATGACACAACTGCCTCTGGCAACACTGATCACAGCAAACTGGGTTGGAACCAGGATTTAAACGGACATCTCAGGTCTCAAACACCCACTCTTTTCTTAGAATACCACCCAGGAAGACCCCTCCCCACTGGCTTTTGAGAACTTCTAAACCAAGCCCTTTACTAATTTAGATTGCCCTTCTACCTCAGTTAACTCAAATACTGAAAATGCATCATTTTTATAATTATCTGAAACTGACTCCCACCCATCCCACACATGATTTTTCCTTTTTTAACAAAATGTCACTGACTAAAGAGAAATGTGTTTGAGAACCCCACTTACTCCAAGGCAAACTCTTTGGCCTCAGTGTCATGGACTTGAACCTAATGTTCCCATCCACGGCACTGCTGAAACTGATAGTCTAGTCATGTAGGGGATTTTCCTGACTCCGTGTCTGTCTCCCCGTGGCTGTTTATTTGTACTTCTGTCTGCTTTGGTTTGGGACATTGACCTTATAAGTTGCTTCCCCAGCCTAATCCTGTAGCCAGAGAACTAGGAGTTTCCCTCTGTGCTCCTCACAGCCAACTAAAAGGAATTGGCTCTTGATCCACACTGTTTGACTGAAGAGGGAGAGGGAGAGGGAGAGGGAGAGGGAGAGGGAGAGGGAGAGAGAAGTCTTTTAAAATCAGTGCCAAGCCAGCTGCGCCTCTCTGGACAGCTGAGTCATAGACACTCAGGCAGTTCAGTTGGAAGGCACACTGTTCATACTAACTCTTGGGTTCCGGCTAAAGCAGAGGATAGTTAAATAAAAAAAGAGGAGGGATAAGAAAAGAAAGCCACAATTTAATCTCAGATAACACTTAACTCTGAGACTCTCTGTGATCAGAAGTGCACAACAAGAAACTGGTTCCCCTTCAGATGAAACTCCATCCTCATGTGGTTAGTCAAGAATCTCTTAAAGAAATCTGAGCATTGCTGTTTGGTTTTTTAATAAATAAATTACAATAATTGCTAGAAGATGCTAGCTGACGCCTCCTTATTGGAACTGGCTGAAGGTTGTCTTAAAATATCGACCACTGAGTCACAAATTCATGATCAGCTATGTTGTAGCTGGATCTGGCAGTCCCATGAGACACAAGAAGGTCATTATTACAGAAATAGAGTGATGGTTATAAATCTAAAGTTTGTCTGAAATGAGAAAGTAATCTCCAGAGTATGGCAAGGGAGGCTTGAAAGAAGTCTAAGGAACATAGATATGAGCATAGTGGACCACCTCTATTTTGGGTAGGGAATTCACTCCAGGTGGCATTTCCTTGGCAGTGGAATAACAAATGGCCACTAGCAGTGTGGCTTACTCATAGGAGCCACAGGAGAATCTTCATGGAATCTATCAACTGCTTGCTGTCACCTCTTAGTTTAGTAGCTAGTGAGAGGCCTCTGTGTCCATCTTGTCTACCCAAAGCTCTAAGTAACCCCCAGATCTGCTCTTTCCAATTCTACACACAGAGAATGGAGTGTTTCAGAGGAAAACCACAGTGCCATGATTCCCTATAAATCCACTCTATTGAGACCCAGCTGAGACCAAGGCTGTGTAGTGATTTTTTAATTCATATCTTCTTACTGCTGTCTTGCTCTTCTTTTCTAGACATAGACTAGACAGATAAAAAAGTGTGTGTGTGTGTGTGTGTGTGTGTGTGACAAAGAGATAAGCACCATGGCTTCTTCTGCACTAATGACCTGGGTACCCTCTTACCTGAGGCCTCTGCTGCCATCTCCTCTCTTTCTTCTCCCCAACTCCAGATCTCGTTTTGCTCTAAGGAAGTGGCTTTCCACTCTAGCTACACTAGAATTACCTAGGGCACTTTTTAAAAATGTAGATACCAGGGCCCCATCCAACCTGCAAATTCTATATCTAGATTATCTAGAGTATGGACCAGCAAGGGTCATCTGTGTTGTACTATTTTAAAGAGATGAGGTGCTGGTTTTACATGATAACCACTGGCCACCATAATCTTCCATTTTACATGTCAAAGGAAGAAGCAAATCACTCATTCTTTTATCTACCAAACTTGTGCACTGACCAAAAGTGGTCGAATTTAAGAAGTGAAAGATATCTGATCAACAAGTTATGAGTTATGTTGATGACTGGATCTCTTCCACTTCCTATATTATGTGTTCACTGCTGCACTTCAGGCTTCGGCTGGTTAGCAGGATGGGTACCATCTGACAGTAGCACCTTCTGGGGCTTACAGACTTTGAGAAGACAATTTTAAAAATGAGATGTATTGTCAGAAGTCTTCCTGGTTCAAGTCTAAAATGAATTCTGACTCTTTTCACTGTAACCTGTGTAAAGCAGTTCTTGTAAAAGAGAAGTAAGCAAAACTTGCTCACTAACTTTCTTTAGTTTGAGTAAATAAGACCAATTCCACATAATAAAAACAGTTCAGAATCTGAGAAATCATCTATATAGAAGCAACACAAAGTTTCAAAAATGGGTCTGAAGTCAGTCTTTTCTTCTGGCCATGTGACTTTGGCTTCTAACTCAACTCTTCTGTGCCTTAGCTTTCTCATCTGTAAAATGAAGATGATAATTGTGCCTAATAAGAGTGCCTTAATTATAGGAATAGGTGACGATCTGTTTAAAGCACCTAGAACAGTGTTGGCAAGTGGCAAGTGTTTAACACATCTTTATTTTTATCTGAACCATAGACATCACTTTGTGATCAATGCCAAACTCAGCTGGCAGATCTGTTTTACCCACAGAAATGAGTCTAATTTTAACATTTGAATGCCTTTCCTAAGGCTCTATTTTGCCTCAGGCCCCACCTTTCCCTATTGTGTCCTAATTGGCCCTGAGTCTGAAATGCAGACTTAACTAGGGCCAAAATTGTTGGTGTCATGTTTCAGTGCTGACTCATCAGTGCCTAGCAGATACATGTGCCTTCCTCAGGGTTGAACGAAAAACAAGTTTGCACACAAACAGTGAATACTTTCTACAATAAATCCTGCAAAGAGCTGTCCATCTTCGACATCAAAATCTCCATGACAGAGTGTTCTCTACCTTCCCGTTGGTGTGTGGACATTTCTGCTTGTTGGGAGTTTATTTGTACATTGAGTCCAAGTTTTTGGGATTCTCATTCACTCCTCTGATATTTTGAAACTATTGAAGAAAATATAGTACAAGCCTCTTACTTGACAGAGAAAGGAATTAATAATCAGGAAACCCAGTGACTCTCAGGACATCATGACCTGAGATCATGGGATCCCAGCCCATGAGCACACATTTTCCTTGGGAATCAGCAGACACCTTTATGATTTGGGAGTCTCTAGTGCCTTGAAGTATCAGTTTCTCTGACAATCACTCAACCATCAAAGCTTCATTCCTTTGAATCCTGAAGAGCTTTTCAAATTTATTGGATAATCTTCTCTTGAAAAGCAATCATGAGTTCCTTTATCAAACAACACCCCATTTATTAATTAATCCTTTGGTAAGGGCAAAGATGAACAAGAAGAATGGGGCACAGGATAAGCTCTGAGGGAAGAAACACATGTTTAGAGGATGGGCGTCAGGAAGGAGAAGAGAAGAAGGGGGCACTGAAGCCAAGCCTCATTTACTTCACAAGAAAGCCAGACACTACCCAGATCCACATGTGGTCTGATTAGGATATTGCTCAATGTCCCTTGGGGAAGGGATGGAGGTGGGGGACAGGCAGTGGCTAATTTAATATAATCAACTTGCAATAGGCTTATTCACCATTAAAGGAAAAAAGAAAGAAGAAAAAAATCCATTAATATACTTTCTAGAAGCTCAGTCCTAGCTGGAAATGGTTTTAGGGAAAGTGAGATGATGCAAGTCCAGCTCAGCTGGAATCACCCTCATTCCCTGGCTCTGCATCAAACAATAGAAATCTTTCACCAGGAATTGTATCTCTCTCTTTTTCTTTCTCCCCCTTTCTCTCTGGAGTAGTGACTCTTAAACTTTTTTGATCATGGTCTCTTCAATGTTCTGGTAAAAGTTATAAATCCTCTCCCAGAAAAAGTGCACAAACATGGAGAATTTTGCATACAACCTCAGGCAATATCCTCACCTTCGCTAAAACCATTGTTAATTAGCCCAAATTAGGAATCTTGTCTTCATGGTTGTATCATCAGTTATTAGTACATAGTAAAATCTCAGTTAATTTTTGTGGAAGGCAGCCAGGCAGGCAAGCAGGGAGGGAAGGAGGGAGGAAAGAAGGAAGGAAGGAAGGAAGGAAGGTAAGAAGGAAAGAAGGAAGGAAGAAATGAATCTATGGATTTCTGTAGAACTCTATAAAATTTCCAATTCAATAGTGGGGAATTAGGTGAGAAGGTTGATCTAGACTTACTTCACAGGTAGCCCTCTTGTGTGATAGTGTGGTCAACAATCAGAGTAATATGGGGCTAGCTATTGATCTATATTTGGTTATTTTCTACAATATTCATATTCTTGGAAAAATGGTCATGATGTTGGACATGTTTAAGACTTACATAAAGACAGAAAAATTAGCTGAAGTAATTGAGGACCTGACAAATAAGATAAAAGATCTTAGAGAATTCAGAGATGTTTGAAATGGAGATTTTTACCAGCATCCTTGCTTTCTCCCTCTTCCATCCCTGATTCTTCCTGGGAGCAGATGGAGGTGAGAGGAGAACCGCAAGAAAAAAGTCTTATAGTAGGTAGGTACCCAGTGGGAAGACATGGCTAGTATGTGGTAGAATTTCTCTGAATCATAATTTCTCTGAGAAGTTGGTAAGTTAGTGTCCAGGCTTCGCTTGCTTATTTTAATTAGCTTCGTGAGCACCAATCTGTTGGTTTATCCTTCTGGCTCCATTCATACCTGCACTGGTAATACAATACAATGGTTTTTCCTTTGGGGAATGACTATGCTCAAACTCTAAATTCTAGGTCCATGTAGTTATGGTTATCTGACCCATCCCTTTCTCTCTAGGGATACCATGTGGACCAGATCTGGCCAATCAGTGTATTACAATCTTTCATAATAACTGACTTTCAGGAGCCTTGAGACCTAAATCCAACCAATGACAGCCAATTCTGTGATTCCTGTAAGAGTTACTGGACTGGAAGCCAGGAGGATACAAACCTGGGTCTGCTGGGGGCCATGAATATAGAAAACACGTGTGTGCAGGAGCTAAGACAAAAGAAAATAGGGCAGAGATAGAGAGCAATCAGGTCCTGGAGGCTCTTCTGTCCTCCTCTCCTGATATTTTTCATATTCTTTTCTGTTTGGTAAATGTTTGACCTTAAACCACTTTGAACTGAGTTTCTGTTCTTATGAATAAAGGAGTCATGCCTGCTATTTCTCTCTTCTGACCTCTCATTTTTTGGTAAGAACCTACCACTGTGACTCTAACTTTTGTAGATTCCCCAGTCTCTCCCTATTTTATTATGTTAATGTTATTTTTTTCCTGTCTTTAATAAAGCTGTTTTTTATTATGGAGTCTGAATAAGAAGAGGGTGTTCAGGGGGTGATGGTGCCTAGAGTAAGGTCTCATATTGGACCATTCCCGGGAAACTGTCCTTGGGGTCTGAGGTGTTCAGGAGTCCAGAAGACCCCATGGAAAGCCGGAAAGGAGCAGGGTCCTCTGCCCAAAGATATTGATATACATAACTTCAATTGAGGAGATTAGCACTTGGGTTAACCCACACTGAGCAGCCTGCCAATTTAGTACTGAACATAACATGTGCCAGTGATTGTGAACTTGAAAACAAAAAAGGGTAGAATGTGCTTAGGAAAAATGGTAGCAACATTTAGCAACTTTTCAGGACAGAAATACTACATTACCCAACAGCTCTTAGAAAAAAAAATAAATGAATAAAAGTGATGATTGTGAGTTATTAAATTAAATTTAGCATATTATACTTAAGAAAGCACAGCATGAACAATATATCTTAGGACTATTTAATTTTCAAAGGATTTGGCATAGAAAAACAAAGTTTGAGCCCTGGCTGGTGTGGCTCAGTGGACTGAGAGCTGGACTGGGAAGCAAAGCATCGCCAGTTTGATTCTGTCAGGGCACATGCCTGGGTTGCAGGCCAGGTCACCAGTAGGGGGCACATGAGAGGCAACCACACACTGATGTTTCTGTCCCTCCTGTCTTTCTCCCTCCCTTCTCCTCTCTCTAGGAATAAATAAAGAAAACCTTTTAAAAAATAAAGTTTGAATATCTGAACAATTTGCTTATACACAACAGTTCTTTCTGTGATGATGCCTGATAAATGAAACACTATTGCATTAGGCTTTGTCCCGCCCAAACACGAGTTCTGTAAAATATTTCTTATAAAGTTTATTCTAAATGACCCTAGGAGAATATTTTTTACATTTTAAAGTAAAAGTTATATCTGAAATGCAATCTCATAGACAAAAAAAGAGAGCCCTGGTCACCAATAACCTAAAAACCAAATATTAATGACCAGCAGCCAGGGTAATAGTGAGGTATCCAGTACTGGTTGCTCAAGGCTATATCTTTTCTCTTTCAGCCAAATAACCCCTTTCACACTTAGGTCTTGTAAAACAGTGCACCCAAACATCAAACCCCAAGAAAGTGGGCCTCTGAGGACTGTCGAGAGAGAGCAGGACAACTCATCATGTCCTCTGACACAGCTAGGTAAAGGGCCCTTAGCCCTATTTAAGAATAAAGAAATTAAGAAGCCCACCCATCTAGTCAGAGGAAAAGGCCCAGACGAGACTCAGAAATTCCTGGCTTCAACAAACACATTTGCTGCTTCTCATCAAGTCCTACAGTCAACCAACTGGTGAAGGACTGAGGCCTTTAAGCACAAACCAGACAACGTGTCAACCAGCACCACCTAGTGGAAGAGAAGAATTAATCAACTGACAACCTTTCTCCAACATTCTTGCAAAGTTGATTTTTCAGTCAACAATCGACTTGGGAGACCTGATTCCGCATCAGGTGTCCATGCTGGAACATTTGGAAGGTTACAAGAAATAAAAATAGATATGCCCAGGACTGAGAATATTCTGGCATATGGAATGCTCCAGAAATATGGAGAATGAGAAATGATATGGTTTAATGCCATTAGCTGCTATTGGGATTTAAATTTATAAAATTAGGAGGCATATATTCTAACATGTCCAAGGATAGTATTTATTACATTTAAAAGTAAAAACCAACACTGGCCTGGTGGCTCAGTTGGGGTGTTGTCCTGTACACCAGAAGGTCTTGGGTTCAATCCCCAGTCAGAGTACATACAGCAGGCAACTGATCCATGTTTCCCTCCCACATTGATGTCTCTTTCTCTGTCTCTCTATTACCCTCGCCCTCTCTCTCTCTCAAACCAATAAACATATCCTCCAGTGAGGATTAAGAAATAAATTTTAAAAATAAAACTAAATGCCACACTTAAAATATGATCTCATGGGGAAAATAGGAGAAAAGGCAGAGATATTTAGAGAAACATCAGGAATTGGCTCTCCCATTTTCCTCCAGTGACCATTTGGATTCGGTCAGTGGAAGGGAGGTATGAGAATGTGTTGATGAACAAATGATCAAGTAGACAGGAGCTAATCTGGAATCTTCCTATTGAAAATTGTGGTCCAACCCTTAACACAGAACCAGAAAAACTGATTCCTGCCTATAGCTCTCTTCACTGTGGCTGGTAGATTGAAAAAACATTTTAATTGTAATTACAAACCACCTCTTGTCCCAGATACCACTAGAATGACCTGACTGATGTCTGGTTTTGAACTCCCAAGCATGTATGTATAATTAGAACTCAAGTGTAAATGAGCAAAAACTCAACTGGAACTAGAAGAGTCCAGGAAGAAGCAGTTTATTGGAAGGCTTCTGAAGATATTTTATACAATCAAAGAAATAGCTGAACAACAAACTGTGGAAAGGGAAAAGGTGCCTCTGGACCTCTGGAACAATGGGAACCAGGGGCTCTCTTGTCTCATCCTGGTCTCTGGCTGGGCGAGTTTCACTCGTTCTCACAGTGAGCCAGCTTTCCCTCATGGGTGGGAAACACATCCACCCAAATCGGTCTTCTTATAGCTCTTCCTGTTAAGGGCTGATCCCCTTCTCCCCTCAGCTCTGTTTTTTAAAAATCCCTGGAGGGACTGATTGGCCTGGCTAAGGTCAGATGCCTATGGATGCTGTACTGATATGTTTCAGGTGTCCCTACAAATGACAAAACAATGACATTTTGGAATCACCACTTCAACCTCTCACTAGCCAGTTCCTCAAAGTAGGACTCCTATTTAATTTGGGGACTCTCTTCCAAACATGATACATTTTATATTCCTGACCACCCAGAATTCAACAGGGATGGGTCACTTACCATAGGAAACCAAAATTGCCTCCAGATCAGCTGCTGAGGGTCCAAATCATACCCATATTCACATGGGAGAGCAAGACTGTTCTAAACATACGAACGTTGACCTACAACTGAACAGAATCATAATGCTGCATGTTCATTGGACTAACACAACAAAAAGTGTTTCAACCTGGCCCTTTTCTACCAGGAGACACCAGAGTAAATAGGTTTATACCTATGCCCAGGCTCTTTAGGTGGTGAGGGGGCTATCTTTTAGGAGGTCATAGGAGTTGGATTTGAGAGCAGAAAATCTAGGCTTTCCTATGCATGCATGTCCATCCTTGAGTCAGGTCTCAAGGTTTCAAAACCAGAGCCTATGGACAGCATGGCTGCACTTTACACTTTTGCTCCCCTTGCCTGGAAAGTTGAAACCCTTTTCCCTCAGACTGTAAGTCTGGGTCCAGATTAAGTACAGCTTGGGTCAAATATTTCTCAAAAGTGACAAGTAGAAATGATGGATTGAACCTTCAAATGGTTGAATTAGTGTGTTCTTGTCCTAGTTTTTAGCTAGTGTGGGTAACTGTCTTGAAAATCAATCTAATACAAGATAGCATTCTTAATTGTAATTGTTATTTGTCAGGGTAGAAAAGACTCTAGGGTAACATCAATTTTTTCCTCTTTATCCTATTCAAGTAAAGATTTCTCAGTCAGTAATCACAATGAACCCAGAAGATTGGGTGATGGTGAGAGGGAAGAGATCAATTAAGGAATGATACATAAGAGCCCCAAATATGGGTAACTAATTTCACAATCATTGTGAATATTTTATCCAAAAAGTAATACATGGTGATATTTAAAAAGAAACTCATCCAAGAATTGAAAAATCATTAGTGAAAGATAGACACGTACCATCTTTGGTGGAAATAAAATATCATTAAACCAAAAAGATGATAAAGTTAACTGAAAGAAAACCAAGAGGGTTAACAGCAGAAGGGGACTTTGATGGGAAGTGGGACAGGTTGCATCACACTTTTTGAAGCCAACAACCCATTGAAATAAAAGTCTGTCTTAGGTCTTAGGTAAAGGCTGATGAGATGGAAAGGGGGGAAACCATAGATTCAAGTACAGATTAGATCACTTAATAGGCAATATTTGTGATTGTTACAATGAAATATTTCATTGCAAGCCCTAATTTTCTTCTATAAAATAATTGCTATCTGATACAGAGAAGAATTTTCAATTCATTGGTTGGTGCTAAAACCATACTGCTGGCTCAAGCATAAAAATATTAGCAACCACAAAACAATTTAAAGTCAATTCTTTGTATATGTAATTTCATAAAAGCCACCACTCTAGTAAAGATGATGGAACTGGCCCCTTTGGTACAATGGATATTTCACATTTTTAAAAATTACTTTATTGTTGTTTAATTACAGTTGTCTGCATTTTCCCCCCCACCCCAGCTAAACCCACCTCCCTTGCTTGCTTCCACCCTCTCCCTTGGTTTTGTCCATGTGTCCTTTACAATAGTTCCTGAAAACCCTTTTCTCCACTATCCTCTCCCCCTTCCCCATGGCTATTGTTTAGATTGTTCTTAATTTCAATGTCTCTGGTTATCTATTGCTTGCTTTTTTCTTTTGTTGATTATGTTCCAGTTAAAGGTGAGATCATATGGTATTTGTCCCTCACCACCAGGCTTATTTCACTTAGCATAATGCTCTCCAGTTCCATCCATGCTGTTGCAAAGGAGAGGAGCGCCTTCTTTCTTTCTGCTGCATAGAATTCCATTGTGTAAATGTACTATAGTTTTTTGATCCACCCATTTGCTTATGGGCACTTAGGTTGCTTCTAGCATTTGGCTATTGTAAATTGTGCTGCTAGGAACATTGGATGCATAGGTCTTTTGTACTGGTGTTTCAGGGCTCTTAGAGTATAATCCCAGCAGTGGATTGCTGGGTCAAAAGGCAGTTCCATTTTTAGTTTTCTGAGGAAATTCCATACTGTTTTCCACAGTGGCTGCACCAGTCTGCATTCCCACCAAGAATGCACTAGGGTTCCCTTTTCTCCACAACCTCTGCAACACTTGTTAGTTGATTTGTTTATGATGGCCATTCTGACTTGTATGAGGTGGTATCTCATTGTGGTTTTAATTTGTATCTCTCTCATGGCTAGTGGTGTTGAGCATCTTTTCATATATCTCTGGGTCTTCTGTACGTTCTCCTTGGAGAAGTGTCTGTTCAAATCTTTTGCCCATTTTTAATTGGGTTTTTTGTCTTCCTGGAGTGGAGTCATGTGAGTTCTTTACATATTTTGGAGATCAAACCCTTGTCCGAGGTATCGTTGGCAAATATGTTTTCCCATATAGTTGGTTCTCTTTTCATTTTAATGTTGTTTTCTTTAGCCATGCAGAAGTTTTTTAATTTGATGAGGTCCTATTTGTTTATATTTTATTTTATGTCTCCTGCTTTAGGGGACATATCCGTGAAGATGTTGCTGCATGGAATGTCTCAGATTTTCCTGCCGATGTTTTCCTCTAGGACTTTTATGGTGCCATGACTTATATTTAAACCTTTTATCCACCTTGACTTTATTTTTGTGTGTGGTGTAAGTTGGTGATCAAGTTTCATTTTTTTGCACATAGCTGTCCAGATCTCCCAACACCATTTTTTGAAGAGGCTATTTTTACTCCATTTTATGTTTCTTCTCCCTTTGTCAAATATTAATTGACCATAGAGACTTGAGTTTATTTATAGACTCTCTGTTCTCTTCCATCAGTCTATGTACCTGTTTTTATGCCAGTACTGGGCTGTTTTGATTACAGTGGCCTTGTAATACAGTTTGATATCAGGTATTGTGATCCTTCCTGCTTTGTTCTTCTTTCTCAAAATTGCTGCAGCTATTTGGGGTTGCTTATGGCTCCATATACATTTCTGAAATGTTTGTTCAGGATCTGTGAAATATGTCATTGGCACTTTAATAGGTATTGCATTGAATCTATAAATTGCTTTGGGTAGTATGGATATTTTGATGATGTTAATTCTTCCAATCCATGAGCATGGTACATGCTTCCATCTGTTTGTGTCTTCCTTAATTTCTTTCTTCAGTGTTGTATAGTTTTGTGAGTACAGGTCTTTTACCTCCTTGGTTAGGTTTATTCCTAGGTACTTTATTTTTCTTGTTGCTGTGTCAAATGAGATTTTTTCCTGATTTCTGTTTTTGATGTTTCATTGTTGGTGTACAAAAATGCCTTTGATTTCTGAGTATTGACTTTGTATCTGGCTGTTTTGCCAGATTTATTTATTAGGTTGAGTAGTTTTTCAGTGGAGTCTATAGGATTGTTTTTACGTACACTATCATGTCATCTGCAAACAACAGTTTTACCCTCTTCTTTCCAATTTGGATGTTTTTTATTTCTTTTTCTTGTGTGATTGCTATGGCTAGGGCTTCCAGTACTATGTTGAATAGGCATAGTGAAAGTGGGCATTTTTGACTTGTTCCTGATCTTAGTGGAAAAAATCTAAGTTTTTGCCCATTGAATATGATGTTGGCTGTAGGCCTCTTGTATATGGCCTTTATTATGTTGAGGAATGCTCCCTCTATTCCCACTTTGCCGAGTGTTTTTATCATAAATGGGTGCTGTACCTTATCAAATGCTTTTTTCCGCATCTATTGATATGATCATGTGATTTTTGTCTTTCATTTTGTTTATGTGGTGTATTATGTTTATTGATTTGAGAATATTGTACCATCCTTGCATCCCTGGGATGAATCCCACTTGTCATTGTGTATGATCTTTTAAATATATTGCTGGATGCAGTTTGCCAATATTTTGTTGAGGATTTTAGCATCTGTGTTCACTAGTGATATTGGCCTGAAGTTTTCTTTCTTTGTTATGTCTTTATCTGGTTTTGGGATTAGGATGATACTGGATTCATAAAAAGAGTTTGGGAGTCTTCCATCTTATTGAATTTTTTGAAATAATCTGCAGAGGATGGGGGTTCACTCTCCCTTAAATGCTTTGTTTAATTCTCCTGTGAAACCGCCTGGTCCAGGGCTTTTGTGTGTTGGAAGCTTTTTGATTACTGTTTCAATTTCAGCAGCTGTTATTAGAAAGCCATTCAGGCTTTCTAATTCTTCACTCAGTTTTGGAAGATTATATTTTTCTAGAAATTTGTCCATTTCACCTAGGTTTTAAAATTTCTTGGCATACAGTTCTTCATGGTACTTTCTTAAAATCTTTTGTATTTCTGTGGTGTCAGTTGTAATCTCTCCTCCTTCATTTCTTATTGTGTTTATTTGGGTCCTCTCTCTTTTTTTCTTGATGAGCCTGTTTAAAGGCTTGTGGATTTTGTTTATCTTTTCAATGAACCATTTCCTGGATTCATTGATCCTTAGAATTGTGCTTTTAGTTTCTATGTCATTTAATTCTGCTCTGATCTTGGTTATTTCCTTCCTTCTACTTGCTCTGGGTTGTCTTTGTTGTTGTTTCTTGAGTTCTTGTAGGTGGAGGGTTAGGTTGTTTATTTGAAAAGTTTCTCTCTTTCTTAGGTAGGCCTGTATCACTATGAACTTCCCTGTCAGGACTGCCTTCACTGTGTCCCTTAGGTTTTGGATTGTTGAGAGTTCTTTTGTGTTTGTTTCCAGAAACTTTTTGATTTCTTCCCTAATCTCATTCTTGACCCATTCATTGCTTAATAGCGTGCTATTCAATGTCCATGAATTTGAGTGTTTTGGGTTTTTTCCCTTGAGGTTGGTTTCTAGTTTCAGTCCCTTGTGGTCAGAGAAAATGCTTGATATGATTTCAATTTTGTTGAATTTGTTGAGGCTTTTTTTTGTGTCCTACCTTGTAGTGTATCTTTGAAAATATTCCATGTGCATTTAAAAAGAATGTGTATTTTGCTTCTTTGGGATGAAGGGCTCTATATATATCAGTTAAGTCCATTTTGTCTAGGGCTTTGTTCAATGTCACACTATCTTTGTTGATATTTTGTTTGGAAGATCTGTCCATTTTCCACAGTGGGGTGTTAAAATCTCCTACTATGATTGTGTTGCTGTCAATATCTTTCTTGAAGTCCTCTAAGATTTTCTTTATATATTTGGGTGCTCCTATGTTGGGTGTATATATATTTACAATGTTTATGCCTTCTTGATGGAGTCTTCCCTTGAGTATTATGACGTGACCTTCTGGGTCTCTTTTTATGGCTCTTCTTTTGAAGTCTATTTTGTCTGATATGAGTATTGCTACCCTGGCTTTTTTTTCCCTGTCCATTTTCTTGGAATATTTGTTTCCAGCCCTTCACTTTCAGTCTGTGTAGGTTGTTTGTTCTGAGGTGGGTCTCCTGTAGGCAGCATATGTGTGGGTCATGTTTTCTTATCCACTCCACTGTTCTGTGTCTTTTGATTGGGACATTTAATCCATTTATGTTTGAGGTTATTATAGATAGGTACTTATTCATTGTCATTTTTCATACCTGTGTTCCTCTCTTTTTCACTGCTTTTCTTCCTGTTCTTAAAGCAGACCGTTTACCATCTCTTGCAGAGCTGGTTTGGAGGAGGTTTATTCTTTGAGGCTCCTTTTGTCTGGGAAGCTCCTTATTTGGCCTTCCATTTTAATTCAGAGCCTTTCTGGATAAAGTAGTCCTGGTTGCAGGCCTCTGGTTTGCATTAGTTGGAATATTTCTTGCCATTCCCTTCTGGCTGGGAATGTTTCCATTGAGAAGTCAGCTGCTAGCCTTATCAGGGCTCCCTTGTATGTTATTTCCAGTCTTTCCCTTGATGACTTTAATATTCTCTCCTTATCCTGGAATTTTGCCATTTTAATTATGTGTCTTGAAGTCGGCCTCTTTGAGGTCCTCTTGATTGGGACTCTATGTTTCCTGGATTTGTGTGATTTTTTTCTTTCTCATCAAATTAGGGAAGTTTTGCATCATTACTTTTTCAAGCAGGTTTTCTATTCCTTGCTCTTCTTTTTCTTCTTCTTCTGTATCCCTATTATATGGATATTATTACATTTCATGTTGTCCTGTATTTCCCTTAACCCCTCTTCATTCTTTCTGGGCCTCTTTTCCTTTTCTTACTCATTCTCGGTGTTTTTTTCTACCTTGTCCTCCAGCTCGCTGATCTAATCCTCTGCTTCATCAGTCTGCTTTTGATTCCTTCTACTATGTTCTTCAGATCAGATATTGTATTCTTCATTTCCTCTTGGCCCTTGTTGATAGTTTCTATTTCCTTTTTCACACTGATGTAGTTTGCAGTGAGTTCATTGTAGTTTCCCTGTAGTTTGTGGTAATTCTCTGTGAGCTCATTGAGCTTCCTGATAATCATTGCTTTGAACTCAATATCTGATAGTTGACTTGCCTCTATTTCATTTAGCATCCTGTCTGAGGCTTCCTCCTTTCCTTTCATTTGGGGATTGTTTCTTTGTCTTCCCATTGTTTGTGAGACTCTTCTTGTTAGCCTCTGTTTCTTAAATTGATCTGTTCTGACTCTCTGGGTTTGTGGTGTGAACTTCTATGGTAGAATACCTGTGAGATTTAGTGGTGCAGTTTCCTTGATATTCCAAGCTTGCTGGTCTTGGGCTGTTGTTTATGTTGGCTCTGTGTTTGTCTTTGGGTTTTGACTGTTATTGGGTCTTTCTTTGGTGGGTCCTTCCCTCCAGCTGGTTAACTGAGGGTCACTCCATCTACCACCTCTTGCATTTTGTTGTGCAGGTGTGGGCAGGTTATGTTGAAGCTGGTTCTTGCGTGTGTACAAGGTTTTGAGGATTCTCTCTTGCTCTTGTTCAGTTGTTTGTTCCGAGTAATTTCTCCACCATTTAGTTGTATTTCCAGAGAGGTCCTGGGTTGAGATAGTGTGGCTTCCACTCCCTCCTTCATGTTTTTCTGTTGTTATCTGCTGGTGGTTCCTTTGTTGGTGGGTTTCTTCTTACAGCAGGTATCCTGGTGCTCAAAACTTCCACCTATGTCTGATTTTTCAATGTCTTCTACAATTTTTGGTCTCCAGTCTTCACATATGCTGGGGTATTGTTGGCTGTTCACTCTGTTCCTCAGAAGATTGGCTAGGTGTTTCGCCCATGTGCAGGGGGAAGTGGACTTCACTCCCCCCTATCTCATTGCCATCTTCTCACTAGTTCAGACATTTCACATTTTGACACAGAGCATCCAGAAACTCCACTCCATCTTCTCTTCATAAGAATTTTGTGTGTGCTTGGCATGGAGAGGATTGTTTTTGAATAACCTTTATGTGTCCCATGCAAGGGCACTGAGATGAATAGTCAGTGAGAACTGAGGAGACTTGGATGATGGGAAGGCATCTAAAGGGAGTAGAAAAGAGACATACAGCCTCAGAAGGATAAACTAGGGGTGACTGCATCTACATTATTGGAATTAAGTTCCAAGTTAAAAATGTTTTATTTGTTAATTATACACACACACACACACGTATATATATGTATATATATACACACACACATTTCTAGTATATACTAGAAATAGCTGTGGTAGACTCTGGAGATACAAGTATAAAAAAGCACACCAACACTTTCTCTGTCCTCTAGAACCCCAAAGGTTCTTATGGAGGGTCAACTTATTTCCTCCTATGTTAGTCAGGCATGATTTGGTTGCAAAAAATACAATTAGTAGGGTTAGAGTTCTGAAAGTCTCTCTCTTTCTCTCTTTTTTCTTTTTATCCTCACCTGAGGACATTTTTTTCATTGCTTTTAGGGAGCAAAGAAGGAAGAGAAAGAAACATCAATGTGTGAGAGAGACATCAATTGGTTGCCTCCCATACACTGCTAGACCAAAGATCAGATGCATAACCTAGATATGTACCCTGATTGGAATCGAACATGCAAACCTTCTGTTAAAAGACAATGCTCCAACCAACTGAGCCACACCAGCCAAGATTCTCTCCATCTCTTTTTGACCCTACTTTTTTGTTCCAGAGTCACCTGTAAATTTAGAGTCTCAGCTTTTGAAACTATAAGGCATTATGCTCATAGCACATGTGGATGACTTAATATGTTGGGGTCCAATTCCAAATCAATGAAAAAAAGACTCTGATGGACACAATTTAAGTCAGGTATCAATTTCTACTTTCAGTAAATATTTATTGAGTACCCACTATGTGCTAGGTACTCTTTAAGGCCTTGGAGCACTACAGTGGACAACACAACATTCATGCTTTGACATTTAGGGTTAGAATGGAGTGGAGTACAGCATGGACAATGAAGAGTTAATATTATAATAGAAGCTCAGGATGATAAGTTTAATGAAGAAGAATAAAGGTAGGTAGGAAGTAAAGAATGAAAAGGGAGATGCTCTTTTAGGAAGATATTCTGACAAAGAGTCTCTGGGGATATGAGAGTTGAGCAGAGACCAAGAGAGCAAGCCCTGAGAATATGTGGGGAAGAGTATTCGAGGTGAAGAACCAGCAAGTGCAGAAACCCTGAGACAGACCCAGAAGAAGATCCCTGAGGCTGAAACACAGTGAACAGGAGGAAGGGAGGACTGCAAAGAAGTCCAAGATGGAACCAGAAAACAGTTGTATGGATGGTGTTAAAGACTTGGGGAACTATTAGAGGAATTTATGCAGGAGAGTGCCATAACCCAATATTTATTGTACAGTAAAGTTGCTTAAGATCACCCCAGCCAGCAAAAGGCAGACCCAGAATTCAATTCCAAGGTCATGTGGCACGAGAACCCAAGCCCTTCATACCATGTGATTCTATCTTGATGTAGGGTCTCATAATATGGTTTCCATGAAGAGTTTCAGATGGTCTGAAGTATCACCAATGCTTCCAAATACCTTGAACTTGTACCCTGAAGACAGTGATGGAAAGCATAGTAGTTGGGGCCTTTTTTTCACTTTAATAAAATATTTTTTAACTTGACTATGCTATTACAGTTGTCCCATTTCCCCCCTTCATTCCCCTCCACCCTGCACACCCCTCCCACCCACATTCCCCCCTTTAGTTCATATCCATGTGTCATAAGTTCTTTAGCTCCTACATTTCCCATACTTTTCTTGCCCTCACCCTGTCTATTTTCTACCTACCATCTATGCTACTTATTCTCTGTACTTTCTGTACTCTACTGTTCTTTCCCCCCTCTTTCCTCCTCCCACTCCCCTGTTGCTAAACCTCCATGTGATCTCCATTTCTGTGGTTCTGTTCCTGTTCTAGTTTGCTTAGTTTGTTTTTGGTTTTGCTTTAGGTGTGGTTGTTAATAATTGTGAGTTTGCTGTCATTTTACTATACATGTTTTTTATCTTCTTTTTCTCAGATAAGTCCCTTTAACATTTCACATAATAAGGGCTTGGTGATGATGAACTCCTTTAACTTGACCTTATCTGAGAAGTACTTTATCTGCCCTTCCATTCTAAATAAAATCTTTGCTGGATAGAACAATCTTGGATGTAGGTCCTTGCCTTTCATGACTTGGAATGACTTTCTTTCCAGCCTCTTCTTGCCTATATAGTTTCTTTTGAGAAATCAGCTGACAGTCTGATGGGAACTCCTTTGTAGCTTACTGTCCCTCTTTCTCTTGCTGCTTCTAGAATTTTCTCCTTCATTTTAATCTTGGGTACTGTAATTATGATGTGCCTTGCTGTGTTCCTCTTTGGGTCCAACCTCTTTGGTACTCTCTGAGCTTCCTGGACTTCCTGGAAGTCTATTTCCTTGGCCAGAATGGGGAAGTTCTCCTTCATTATTTGTTCAAATAACTTTTCAATTTCTTGCTCTTCCTCTTCCCCTTCTGACACCCCTATGATTTGGATGTTGGAACGTTTAAAGATGTCCTGAAGGTTCCTAAGCCTCTCCTCATTTTGTTTGAATTCTTGTTTCTTCATTCTTTTCTGGTTGAATATTTCTTTCTTCCTTCTGGTCCACTCCATTGATTTGAGTCCCAGTTTCTTTCCCATTACTATTGGTTCCCTGTACATTTTCCTTTATTTCCTTTAACATAGCCTTCATTTTTTCATCTGGTTTGCAACCATATTCAATGAAGTCTGTGAGCATTCTGATTACCAGTGTTTTGAACTGTGCATCTGCGAGGTTGGCTACCTCTTTGTCGCTTAGTTGTATTTTTCCTGGAGCTTTGATCTGTTCTTTCACTTGGGGCATTTTTTTTGTCTTGTCATGCCTGTTACATATGAGGGGCAGAGCCTTAGGTGTTCACCAAGATGGGACAACCCAGTTGCTGGGTTGTGACACTGTTTGTGGGGCAGGGATCCGAGAGGGAACAATGGTGCTTGCTAAGCTCTCTGCCAGATTTCAGTCACTTCCTCTGCTTCCCACAAGCAAAGTGGGCCCTTCTGGTGCTGATTCCCATGTGGGTGGGCTTGTGTACATCTTGGGACCCTGTGGGTCTCTCCAACCAACTCTCCTGTGAGGCTGGAAGTCTCTTCGGGCACCTCAACCCCAACAGGTGTTTTCAAATCAGTGTTTTGAAGCTTTATTTCCCCCTTCTGGGGCCCTGGGTTGCATGGTTTGTCTCACTCCCCAATTTGGCCTGGTTTATCTGCGTGAGAATGTGGAACTGGACATGCTGTGCCCCTCCACAATCTGCTGCCTGGCTGGGTCCTCGAACTGCTGATTTGCGTGGCTGGGGTCTGCTGGTCACCCTGCTGCAAGCTCTCTCTGTGTTGGCTGCCTAACTCTGCCCCTCTTACGGGTCTGGATGAATGTGTCTACTTTAACACCTTGGTTATTGGACTTCCATACAGTCCAATTTTCTGTCAGTACTGGTTGTTTTTTGTTTTTAAATTGTTCTTGTCCTTCTTTTGGTTTTGTGAGGAGGCACAGTTTGTCTACCTACACCTCCATCTTGGCTGGAAGTCTAGTTGGGACTTTTTTTAAACTCAAAGGACACATGCACTTTTAAAAGATTTTATTTAGTATCTATCTATATATTTATTTATCTATCTATTTATTTATAGAGAGAGAGGAAGGGAGGGAGAAAGAGAGGAGGAGAAACATCAATGTGAGAAAGACACCAATTGGCTGCCTCTCATATCCACCCCGACCACAGACAGAACTTGCAACCCAGGCATGTGCCCTGACTGGGAATCAAACTAGGGAATCCAGTAATGCTCCTAACCAACTAAGCTACCCAGCCAGGGAGGAGACAGGCATCTGTGGCTATGACAACTCCATTCACTTAATTCACCAGTTTCAGCTTCCACATACCTGTAGAACTATTCAGAATATAATTTTCTCCACCCCCTACTGTTCAGTCATCTTTACTCTATCTTCTGCAAACAGCATGTGGATTATGCTTTTAATGCAAGGGGAGGAAAATAGTTAACCAGGGTTCTATAGCAAGGTAGAGACTGTTCTGGCAACAGCAGTTCAGAAAGGATGTGAGAAAATCTGCAAGTGGATGCCTTCTGCAAGGATACACTGCTCTCAGGAATCTCTCTGTAAAGAACATTAAGAAAATTGGAACCTGATCTCTTTTCTTTTTTTTTTAAGAGGTCGGATAGCTCATTTACTTATTTATTTATTTTTAGAGAGAGGGGAGGGGAGGGAGAAGGAGAGGGAGAGAAGTATCAATATGTGGTTGCCTCTCACGTGGGCCCCAGTGGGACCTGCACTGCAACCCAGGCATGTGCCCTGACTGGGAATCAAACCAGTGACCCTTTGGTTTGCAGCCCACACTCAATCCACTGAGCTGTGCCAGCCAGGGGAACCTGATTTCTTTAGAATTAAGTGGTTTTCAAAGCTTATGTCTTTTGTTAAAGAATAAATGTTGCATGCTCAGCATAAAAGTTGCCATAGTGTAAAAAGGGGAACACACAAGAAATAAATTCTTTTCTTCAAATGGTAGGACAACCTTGATGGACTAATTCTAACTGACCAGAGCCTTAATTTACTTAATTTACCTAAATTGCTGCCCTCTGCCTGTTTGTATGAGGAAGAATCAGATAATGTGGCAGCAGATTTATTATAAATAACCCCAATTCCTAGGTGCCAAACAATGGGTGACAGAATGTCTCTCTCACATACAGATTTAGCCCAATCTGCTTGTAGCAATAGGACTAAATAATAAAAACTGATACTTAATCAGATTCATTCATTCAGTAAATATTGTTTACGTACCAACTACATTCTAGGCTCTGTTCTAGGCCCCAGAGAAACAACTCTGGGTATGAAAGGCCCTTTTCTAATGAAGCTTATAGTCTAAGGAAAACAGACAAAAAGTAAACAAATAGAAGTAACTTACAATTAGCATTCAGTGCTGCAAATAAAAAAATAAAGTAGTGCAAGGGTGGTAGAATGAGGAAAGCCTGGGCAGTGAAGTTTTTTTAAGTGTGGTCATAGAAGGGCTCTCTGGTTAGGAACATTTGAGCAAAGACAAGGTGAAGACAATGGCATGATCAGAGGAAAGGCTGCTTCTAGTCACCATGTTCTGCTAATCCAGGAAGGAGGATGGGCCATTTCAAAAATTGTTTCAGTAAGATTTTGAAACAAAATATTAACCCTTAGTCAATTAGAAAATCCAATTGGCCAGAATTCTTTTAACCCTATTTCCTAGGGATTGCAGTGAAAAGAAGACAATGATATGTACATTTAACCACCCTTAATAATATATCCATAGACAACATGCTATAATAGAAAGGAACAATTCTGAAAATCACTGAAGAGAAAGGATTATAATTTGTAAGTTCTATTTAGAATCTAAAGTTCATCTCTGAGTGATTTTGAGTCAATTGGTTAACCTATGCAGGTTTCTTTTACTTTACCTATGCAAAATGATAACAACAACTATGCCCTTTGAACTGCCTATGAGGATTAAATCAGATGCTATGTGTAAGATCTGGACACCTAAGAAATGGCTAAGAACAGGTTAATCTTATTGCCCAAGGTCCTTAGAGAATTACTAATCCATGAAGACTGTCACAAAGCAATGCAATAAACATAAAATTTTATTTTGTTTCCCAGACATGGAATTGTAAATTTTTGGATGTCCAGGAAGCCAGTAGCTTAAATGCACTTAAGATTTATTGAAATGATTATTTTATGACAATGTTGGTGGCAGTTTTTCATGTGGACTATTTGTTTTAAGTTTTTTAATCTGGCTAAATATCAGGTCAACAGACAGTAATGAGAATGAGTACCATGTCTGGAATTTGATGCAGAGCTCTAAGACCACAACAGCCAGTCAAACAGCCTCTCATGGTCTGCAAAATTAACATTTCCCCTTGATCCAGTGGGTCAGGGTTGAGATAGGCACCCATGAGTTCCCATGCAGCATTCATAACAGTTTTGGAAACCCAGTACACACTTCATTGGATTTCCTTAAAATAGAATAAATGGGACCTGCTGAGTTCTATTTTAAACTTGCTTGTGCATCATTCTTATTTTTATTACATATTTACAGCATTAGAATTAGAAAAAAAAATTCCTGCATCCCATTGAGTACTTAGTGTTCCCTGTGTTGGTTTTTAAAAACAATATATTAATGGGATATTGTCTCATTTCTGTTAGTTATTTCAGGAGGCTAGTGGCATAAGACCTACGGGGTGCACAATTGCTCTGCTTTTTCCAAAATTATTTTAAAGTTTTCCATGAACAAATGTAACAAATAGAGATTGAACCACTCTTGATCATCACGATGCTATCCTTATTTCAAAATCTTTCTCCAGAGATTCATACCATTTTTGTGGTACGAATATCAGGCTGTCTCAAAATGGACAGGTAAGATCTTGCTCTATTTTAAACCTGCAATCAACAGGAGCAAAAACTCTAGTGTAAAGCTAGCATTACACACACACCTGGAATGAACTGCACTGATCCTGATATCTGAGAATTTTCTCTAAGCTGATAGGCCTTGGATGGGAGTCAGTCAATCACTGGAAGAATGAGAGCCCCTGATATTTACATGCTATTTCAGAATCCCTTGTATGATTACTAACCCTGGACTAAATGGACTCGTTAGTTTAGATGCCCAACACCAAGTGTGAAGTCAATAGAAAGTGCTTAATCAAGTACTCAGATGAGCATTTTGATAGAGTGATAGTAATCAAATCTATATGAAGAAGTCTATTACTGAAAAGTGACTATCACTTTAAAATAATACTTTGTTCCTCCTTTTTAAACTTTATACAGCATTCTCTAGGTTACTAGTTTATATAATCAATGTGGAGGAGTTTATTAGTCAATGTGGAGGAAATTGTCATCTTCATTTTACAGATGAGAAAATCTAAGGCTTAAGAAGTTAGGTAGTTTGCCCAAGGTTATGTGACTAGTAAATGTCAACTAGAACTAGACCCCAAGTCCCCAGAGTTCAAATCCTCTGCTCTCCTCCCTCCAATAAGGTTTTCCTGTTCCTATGCCTTATAGATATAGTTATTCATTAGTTCATTACACCAGCTACCTACTTGTTTTCTTCAAGTTTTCTTCACTTGCTTTACCTTATACTAGATTCCCAATTTTCAGGTAGCTGATGGGCCATAGATCCTCAAGAAATCTCTAACATCCACAATTGACTCTCTGTTGAAGAACATGGGAAGAAAATTTGCAGATAATAAAAATTACATGAGAACACATGATGTTCTAGGGTTTAATGACATAATACATTTAATTATCCCTCATTCCTTTTTAAGATTTACATTAAACCCTTCCTACACTTTTAAACCTATCCTGTTCATCCCAAATCATAGTGCAACCCTTCACATTTACTACCCATACCGTCTATCTACTTCTATCTACCTAGTGGTTAGATCCATAAACATTTACTACCTAGAACACTCACTTGGTATTTTGTGATGAATGGCTTTTATACCTCATATGTCATTAACTTGCATTTTTATTTTTTAATTTCCTTATATGAATTGTATCTGGACTAGAGGCCAAGCTTAAAGATAGAAAGCAGGAGCTATCATCTTAAATTTTTCTTAGTTCATTAGGTTTAAAGTTGCCTATAAGAATATTTATAAGCATTCATTTTTTTCAGGAGCATGCACACACCTTCCCCTTCTCCTCCCCTCCATGTGCATTACCTTTGTCTTTATCTCTTCTATGGTCCAATGACCCTTCTTTTATCTCTGTAACTTGTTTTCTGAACCTCTGCAACCTAGTTGGCTCACTTCTACTACCTCTGTAACTTTCTAAATAAAATTTCTCTTATAATTTGGAAAAAAAGAGAATATTTATAAAAATAGGACCATGAAAAAATATTGCTACAGCTATGATAGTTGGCTAACACAACTGATTTTCTTAAGTAGTCATGCAATCTAGAAATTCCAATGAGATATAAGTAGGTTAGTTCTGGAAAAGCTTTTGTTTCTTTTTCAGATGGACAGGGAGGAAAGAAGTTGCTGACTCATCACATTTCTTTCTTCTTGCCTGAAAGTAGATATATGGCCTGGTACTGTGGCAGCTTTTACGTGACATGAGGCAAGCAGCATTATATTGAAAAGACAATAGCCAAAAATGAGAGGGCAGAAAAATAGAAAGAAAAATCCTGTGTCATTGATGACATCAATGAACAGCTACACCAGTGCCAGGAATTACCTCCTTTAGTCTTCTTATTAATGACACTTTACATATCTGTATTGTTTAAGCCATTTCTAACTCAACTATATATATTCAGCTTCATACTAACATTCAACCACACATATTTCTTTGAGATTCCTAATAGGAAAAAAATCAACAAAAAGAGATACTTGATTAGTTTTTGTCATTGTCCTTGAGGAGAAAACATATCAGTTCCCCAAAGAAAGCACTGCTTTCCATGGAACTTTGCTCAAGAAATGTCTAAGGTGGAATACCATGAAGACACACTGAGTCATGGTGGAAAACATAGTCAAGTCATATCCCCACACTGGGTGCAAAATTAGATTTTATATGGTTGTTCCTTGTAGTACCTTTTAGTGCAGGGGTGTCAAAGTCATTTTCACTGGGGGCCACATCAGCCTCGTAGTTGCCTTCAAAGGTCCAAATGTAATTTTAGGACTGTATAAATGTAACTATTCCTTACCCAGGGGCAAGGAGCTCTACATTCAGCCCTTTGAAGGCAACTGTGAGACTGATGTGGCCCCCAGTGAAAATGACTTTGACACCCCTGTTTTAATGTATACCAAGGATACAGTAACAAATCCTAATTCACTAAAAACAGTTATATAAGAGATATAGGTCACGTGGCCATAATAACTTTTTGTTGAACTTCGAAGTCATATAAACAAATTATATTTTTATTCTTCATTTAAAAAATTTTGATCCATCTAGGGGTCCATACACTCAGTGGAGGACAAAACATAGTTCCCCTATTATATAATTTAAGGTTTCATAATAGAAACACATCACCTTACTATGAAAACTTCCCAAAATATTGCTATGAAAGAAAGAGATTTTAGGGTCTGAATTTATCTGCTTCACCAGTCCTCTTTGATTCCATTAATTAAATCATTGCCTAACTTTCTTCCTGGTTAGATGAATTCTGAAGAAGGTCATTTATAATTGGGTCTATCAGACAAAACTAGCTGGCCCATTGCTGAATTAGGGAGAGAGGAAATACTGACTCAACCCATTTGAGTAGAGAGCAGCGTGGGCCGGGAGGGTCAACCTTAAACATCTTTTATTGCAAAATAGTTTCAAGTCTCTTGAGACTGGACGAGTGGGAGAGAATGGATTATGCTTCTAAAGTAGAAGCTAAAGAGGACAGGAAAACAACACTTCGGTACAGAAAAGAAACGAGAGCCTGCCTTCCTCTACACAGGCCATCATTTAACCACTTTGACATCTATGCAACAGTCAGGGGTTTCTAAGCCTTAAGAATCTTCGATCATTAATACAAAACTGGAATTAATCTTAGCTTTGACATTTTGTATTGAGAACAGAATTGGCCCTGTGATCCATAAGTGACTCATTGAGGAAATACTTGGGCATGTCACACAATATGAGGGCAATATTTTAACAACAGAGAAACATGTATTACATGGGGAAGAATCATAAATGAAAGGAAAATAAATTAAGGAGTCAAGAAAACCAGAGAGAGGCTCACAGCAAGAGGCAGATACCATTACCCTGGAAGCAAAACACCAGCACTTTGGAAACAAAACATATGTGCTGGAATCATCAATGAACTTGAAATGAGACTCAAGAAATACCCAGCACCAGTTTGCCTTCACTTCCTTTTGTGCTTGCTGTCTGCCAAATGGTTGAATATAAAGTGTCCTAATGGATACAAGAGCATTTTACAAATTAAGTGCTCTGAAAATATAAGCCATTATCATCATTATTGGGGAAGAAGGGACCACCATGTTACTCAGATTATAATGACTAATAGCCAAATAGTTTTCCCAGAAGGAAGCTATGAAACTCTAAACAAAAAAATTTTTTTATAAACTTCATTTTTCAGTGTTTAGTCTTGAGCTGAGTTATAGCTTGCTACCAATAAGAATTCCCGTTTTAACACAGGGTCTTAGAATTGTGGCAATTGGGAAGGAGAGCATAATTTTCTGTGCTATTTTGGTGGAGCAAGGAGAGTCTGAGTCATTATGCAGGGTGCCTAGGCCAGGGTTGGCAAATGAGCAGAGGTTTGCCCTTCTCCCTCCCATGCTCACGGCAGACATTGCTAACCAACCATCGCTACTCTGCTAATCTCATCAGCAGCCTTAGAGTTCTTGTCCACACAGCCTTCCTGGAAGTGACTGTCAACTACTTAGTACACTGAGCTGAAAACCTGTTGTGTTGGCCCTGAACGGTTTAGAGAGCTATTTCAGTTCTTTACCCTGCCTGATTGGTTGAGCAACTCCAACTCTGCAGAGCGCATCAAAAAGAGATATCCATTTAAGGAATAGCGATTATAGTAATCATGTTGATGATAACATCAAAAGCGACTGTAATGAGCCTGGCTGGTAGCTCAGTTGGTTAGAGCAGTGTCCTGATACACCAATACCAGGGTTGTGGGTTCAATACCAGGTCAGGACACATACAAGAAGCAATCAATGAATGTGTACGTGTAACAACAAATCACTATCTCTCTCTTCCCCTTCCTCTCTCTCTCAAATTAATAAATAAAAAAAAATTTTAAAGCAACTAGTGTTAATAAGATCTGTCATTTAGTTGTATTTTACTGTGTTCCAGGAACTGGTTGAAGTCCTTTACACACTATTATTATCTCCATTTCACAAATGAGGAAAGTGAAACAGAAGAAGTTAAGAATTTGTCCAGACCTATGAGATTTAAACCCAGTTCTCTTTGATGTCAGAGCACATACTGTTAACTATACCATGAGCAGAATCTAAGGTATAACCAGGGTCTTGTAACATGGTCCATTATCCATAGCCACATCTGAGCCTTCTGTGAAGTGCAGCAGGAATTCTCTCCCTTCTTTCTTGAGGAAGCCAGTGGCTCTGGCTGCTTCCTGAGAAGTCTACATTTGCTGGGAGTTTACTGTTATTCTAGACAGTGCAGCAAGAAATCCAGTCATCTCAGACTTCAGAGTATTTATTTAAACTCAGCAGAGTTCACACAGTTTATACAAAAAGATTTCTGTAGGAAATGAAGATGTCATCTCTCCGTTTTACATGTGCAGTCATTCTGCACCCTCCCTGACCCTACGGCATGGCTAACTATCACAGAGGCAGAGCATGTCCAGATCTCACTCAGGGCAAACAGTCTTCAAATGCAGCAGGAAAACAAGACTTTCTGAGGTTTCACGAGCTATTTTAGTCAGTTTTCTCTTAGAAAATGAGAATTTTATACAGATACTAGATAATATTCTAGTCTTGGTCACATCCGGGACCTGACTTAAGTTTGGTCTTTCCAGAAGCATCATTATGGACATGGGAAAATGGCCAGGGGAAAAAACACACCAAGTTCACAGTTTTCCAAGTTTTCCTTGTGACAAATAAAGACAAAATTAAGATAACCAACTTCAAAGTGATGATACATCCCTTTTTATCACTAAATCTCAACATCTTCAGAATTTCCTGTTGTTCAATAAAGATTACTAAAAGTATGATAACAAGATAGGATTCAGAGAATCTATTCAGAGAAACTAGTTGTGGAATCATTCTGTTATTACTGAATCTTAGAAAAATCAGGTAAACTTATTTTGACTAAGTGAGCAAAATTGTCTTTGGTAACTTCTGTTCTTATTTGTGTCCCTTTCCTTTCTGTATATTCCCCCATCTGTGCCCTGCACCCTTAAACACCCTCAGAGATCTCTCCTGTTTCTTATCCCTTTCTTTATCTCTACTTTAAAGTTCCCATTGAAGCTTGTTTTCACTGAACCCCTTTCCCTTTAGGTCCTTCTCTTTGCTAGAGGACCAATAGATAAAACCTGGACAAAATATTAATTCAAATTTAATAATCTTGATATTTCTAGCGGTATATCAGGGCTGGTGGTAAAATGAATTGGAGTTTGGGGAAAGGGCTTTCTGAGTCTCACCTAAAAATCAAACTATTTAGCCAGGCAGTCCTGTGTTATGAATGGGGAAAGCAACCATGCTGAATAGAAGTGGATTGAGGTCTTTCAATATTCCCTTCTTGCAATGAATTTCATAAACCCAAGTGAGAAAAGAGATACAACAAACTCCCTACCTAGGCACATCCTGAACCACAGCATGCAAGCATCTTATACTTCCAAATGGCAATGATGTACACAGCTAATAGGCTAGAGACAAAGGTCAGTAAACCCCACTAACCCCGAGTAGAGGGCGGTGTCTGTGTGTCTATGCTGTAGTTTGGAAAGGAGCAGTCCCCATCATACAGGGGACATCTGTGACTGTAGTGGGAGTTGAGCCATTGAGAGGAACAATTTACAAGGCCCTGCTGACGTCAATACTTGAAAAAGGGGCCTGTTTTAAAAAGCTGCTGTTTTTTGTATTAAGCACCATCACTATATGTATAAGAATAGCCAGGGTGCTTGTAATTTCAGCTCCTGTTTCACCAGTGCATGAATGCAGTGAGCTAACCAGAGCTATGCTCAGAAAAGTTATTACAGAAGACTTTTTCTCTGCTCCTCTCCTTCCCTTCTTGTTCCTAATCTTGACTACTATTTCTTATCTTTGAGATTGTAAATATATAGTATGTATATAGTACATATGTATAAAGTCTTGATGAAGAACATCATAATAGAAATTTAAAATATTCATGGGCATTTACTAAGGAAGTGATCATTATGTAACAAAAATGAGAAAGAAGTGGGGGTAGGGTTTCAGGTAGAAGGAAGACTATGTTTTGTATTAAACAGACCCAAATCCAATTTTCTTCATCCATTTCTATAGACAGATATGAGCCCTAAGGACTTGTATTCTTTGTGGAAATACTAACATATTGGCCAAAGAACATATTTGTCACGTATTGTTTTAAACACTTGACTGTGCATATGTTATTTTTGCTATCAGTGGAGAAAGTAGGTCTCTAATGGGTTAATACCCCTTGTTTCTTCAGCACTTACTATGTGCCACATGATGAACAAAGCATTTTACATACCTGCAACAAAACTTTTTTAAGGAGGTCCTGCTATTAATCTCATTTTACAGAAGAGGAGTCAGATTCCAAGCCAGAAGGCAGGGCAGGGCCAGGATTTCAAAGCAGGTATTTTGAGTCTACATCCAATGTTCTTAACCACTAAGCACAGGTAGTGCTGTGAAACTTGCAAGTTCAAGTCAGCCAGCCTGCCTATAAGTTGCATTGTGTCTTATGAAATGTGTGCTTTTTGTCAACTTACCTATTCACTCCCTTCCAAAATGAAGTTTTATGCTAATGTAATATTGCTTCAGTTCTGAGGTTTTTTTGTGTTTGAAAATTTATTATTTTTATGAGTAATTTTTATCTGTATCTGAAGTGCTAAATATAATTTTTGTTTAATTTTCTCTATTTTTTAAATTAACATCCAATAAAATTGACTTTTTTCATGTACAGTGCTATGTGTCTTAACATACATGTAGATGTTAATGTTCACTACAAACAGGTTACAGAATAGGTGGAGCATTGTTAAAATTCCCTGTGCTGCCCTGTTTTTACTTGTATCCTTCTCCTACCCCATTCCCCTGGCAACCATTGATCTTTTCTCCATCATCTTAATTTGTCTTTTCTAGAATGTCATATAATTGGAATCATAGAGTATACGAGGTCTGTTGAGAAATAATCCAGCCATGTAATATGAAAAATAGAGACATTTATTGAAGAAATACAAGATATAAGAATCATTGTACATAGGACAATGACATATCAGTCCTCTTCAAAATAGACACCTTGGACATCACACAGTTCTCCCAATCACCATCAGCTGTCCTGTCATATTTTCCCCAATCGCATCTATGGTCTGAAATCTCTTCCCTTTCAAAGGTGATTTTAGTTTTGGGAAGAGTCAGAAGTTGCAGAGCACCAAATCTGGGCTGCAGGGGACTGAATCATCTGGGTGATTTGATGCCAAAAACTCTGCACCAGATGTGATGCATGAGCAGGCACACTGTTGTGAGGAAGCTGCCACTCACCAGTTGCCCGTAGCTTCTGAATCATCCAAATAGTATCTGTGGAAGACTATTTAAGCTTAATGCAAAATTCGATGCAGATTCATTGCTCTACTTGCTCAGTCGTTTTGATTGCTATGGCTACACAGTACACATGCTCACTCAATGGCATCTACCACCCCACAGACTAGGACAGAGAAGATGTCATTGTTCACGTTCCAGTCCACTCTTCTTGGCTGCCAGATGTCACACAAATGGTTCTTGTTATATTAATAATGGTTGGACTTTTTCCAGACAAACCTCATATAGCTTTTTGAGACTAGTTTCTTTCACTCAGCATAATGCTTGTGATGCTCATCCATGTTGTTGTATGTATCATTAATTCATTCCTTTTTGTTGCTGAGTGCTATTTCATTTAACACAATTTGTTCATCCATTGACATATTGAAGGACATTTGGGTTGTTGCCAGTTTTTGAAAAATATGAATAAAGCTGCTATAAATGTGCAAGTACCGATTTCTTTATAGTCTTCACCCAAGGATAGGTTTATTGACTTTTTAGAGAGAGAAAAGGAGAGAGAGAGAGAAACATCAACGTGCGAGAGAAGCATTGATTGACTGTCTCTTGTACATGCTCCTACCAGGGGATCGAACTGACAACCTAGGCATGTACCCTGGCCTGGAATCGAACCCACCACCTTTTGGTGCACAGAATGACACTCCAACTAATTGAGCCACCTGGCTAGAACCATGTGCAGATTTTTATGTAAATATAACTTTCATTTCTCTAAAAGTGGAATTTCTGGGTCATGATGTATGTGTATGTTTAACTTCATAAGAAACTTCCAAGCTGTTTTTTCATAGCGTTTGTACTGTTTTCTTTCTCACCAGCAATATATGACAGTTTCAGTTGATTTGCATCTTTCTCAGCACTTGCTATTGTCAAAATTTTTATTTTAGTTATCAGCAGTAGGTGTGGCAGTATCATGGTTTTCATTTACATTTCCATAAGTTAATGGTGGTTAAGCATCTTTCCCTGTTCTTATATGTCATCTGAATATCATTTCTTGTGAAGTACAGTTCAAGTCCTTTGCCCATTTTTTAAATTGAGCAGTTTATTTTCTTGCTGCTGAATTTAAGTGTTCTGTACATATCCTGGATATAAATTCTGCATTATATTTGTGGTTTGCAAATATTTCAAGTAGATAACTTGGTTTTTCACTTTCTTAATAGTGTCTTTCATAGAGCAAAAAATTTTAATGTTGATGAAGTCCAGTTTATCCTTTTTTTCTTTTAATGGATTATGCTTTTTTTTTATCACATCTAAGAATGTTTTGCTTAATCCTAAATCATGAAGATTTCTTCCATGTTTTCTTTTCCAAGTTTTATCATTTTTTAAATTTTACACTTAAATTTATCATTCATTTTGAATATTTGTATGTGCCATGAGGTTTATATCAACCTTCAATTTTTTTTGCATATGAATGCTCAATTCTTTCATCACCATTTGTTGAAAAAACTATATTTTCTCTATTGAATTGCCTGTCCTACTTTGGTCAAATGCCAATTGACAATATTAGTGTGTATCTTTTTCCGCATTCTCTCGTCTGTTCCATTCATTCATCTATGTATCTATTCCTCCACCAATACCATGTATCTTTAATTACTATTTTTATAGTAATGTAAAAATGGAAAGTACTAATCCTCCAATTTTGTTCTTCTTTTTCAAAATTGTTTTGGCTGATGTAATTCATTTTTCTATTCATATAAGTGTTAGAATCAGCTTCTTTGTATTTACAGAAAACAACCCAAGTGGTACTGCATTAAATCTATTGATCAATTTGGGGAGAATTGACTTCTTAACTCCATTGGATTTTTTTCAATCACTTGAAAACTACCCAAGAAACTCAAAAGAACACATTATATCTCTCTCTTTTAGTTAGGTCTTGGTTGATTTTTTCTTTCTTTCTTTCTTTTTTTAATTTCAATCATTGTTCAAGTACAGTTTTCTCCCCCCTACTCCCGTTCCAGCCCCTCCACCCAACCCTCCCCCCTTCCCCCCATTACCCCCCACCCTTAGTTTTTGTCCATGTGTCCTCCAAATTTGTTCCTGTAATCCCTACCCATTCCCCCCTGAAATTCCTTCTTCTCTCCCCTCTGGCCACTGTCAGACTATCCCCTATTTCAGTGTCTTTGGTTATATTTTGCTAGTTTTTTGTTTTGTTTTGTTTTGTTGTTTAGATTCCTGTTAAAGGTGATATCATGTGGTATTTGTCTTTCACTGCCTGGCTTGTTTCACTTAGCATAATGCTTTCCAGCTCCATCCATGCTGTTGCAAAGGGTATGAGCTCCTTCTTTCTTTCTGCTGTATAGAATTCCATTGTGTAAATGTACCATAGTTTTTTGATCCATTCATTTACTGATGGGCATCTAGGTTGCTTCCAGCACCTAGCTATTGTAAATTGTGCTGCTATGAACATCGGGGTGCAAAGGTTCTTTTGTATTGGTGTTTTAGTGTTCTTAGGATAGAGTCCCAGCAATGGAATTGCTGGGTCAAAAGGCAGATCCATTTTTAGTTTTCTGAGGAAGTTCCAAACTGCTTTCCATAATGGTTGTACCAGTCTGCAGTCCCACCAACAGTGCACTAGGGACCCCGTTTCTCCACATCCTCTCCAACACTTGTTGTTTGTTGCTTTGTTTATGATGGCCATTCTGACTGGTGTGAAGTGGTATCTCATTGTGGTTTTAATCTGCATCTCTCTGATGGCTAGCGATATTGAACATCGCTTCATGTGTCTTTGGATTTTCTGTATGTCCTCCTTGGAGAAGTGTCTGTTCAAGACCTTTGCCCATTTCTTAATTGGGTTACTTGTCTTCTTAGAGTGGAGTCGCGTAAGTTCTTTATATATTTTGGAGATTAAACCCTTGTCTGAGGTATCATTAGCAAATATGTTTTCCCATACAGTTGGTTCTCTTTTTATTTTGATACCGTTTTCCTTAGCTGTGCAAAAGCTTTTAATTTTGATGAGGTCCCATTTGTTTATTCTTTCCTTTATGTCCCTTGCTCTAGGAGACAAGTCAGTAAAAAAGTTTCTGCGTGAAATATCTGAGATTTTCCTACCTACGTTCTCTTCTAGGACTTTAATGGTGTCACGCTTTATATTTAAGTCTTTTATCCACCTTGAATCTATTTTTGTATAAGGTGTAAGTTGGTGCTCGAGTTTCATTTTTTTGCACGTAGCTGTCCAGTTCTCCCAACACCATTTGTTGAAGAGGCTATTTTTATTCCATTTTATGTTGCTGCTTCCTTTGTCAAATATTAATTGACCGTAGAGGCTTGGGTTTATTTCTGGGCTCTCTGTTCTGTTCCATTGGTCCATGTGCCTGTTTTTATGTCAGTACCAGGCTGTTTTGATTACAGTGGCCTTGTAGTATAGTTTAATGTCAGGTATTGTGATTCCTCCTACTTTACTCTTCTTTCTTTTTTTAAAATATATTTTATTGATTATGCTATTACAGTTGTCCCATCCCCCCCCCTTGATTTCCCTCCACCCTGTACACCTCCTCCCAACCGCATTCCCCGCTTTAGTTCATGTCCATGGGTCATATACAAGTTCTTTGGCTTCTACATTTCCTATACTATTCTTAACCTCCCCCTGTCTATTTCCTACCTACCATTTATACTACTTATTCTCCGTACCTTCCCCCCCCCCCACTCGCCTGCTGATAACCCTCTATGTGATCTCCGTTTCTGTGATTCCATTCCTGTTCTAGTTGTTTGCTTAATTTGTTTTTGTTTTAGGTTTGGTTGTTAATAACTGTGTGTTTGTTATCATTTTACTGTTCATATTTTTATTAGAAAAGTCACTTTAACATTTCATATAATAAGGGCTTGGTGATGATGAAGTCCTTTAACTCAACCTTATTTGGGAAGAACTTTATCTGCCCTTCCACTCTAAATGATAGCTTTGCTGGATAGAGCAATCTTGGATATAAGTTCTTGCCTTTCATGACTTGGAATACTTCTTTCCAGTCCCTTCTTGCCTTCAAGGTTTATTTTGAGAAATCAGCTGACAGTCTTATGGGCACTCCTTTGTAGATAAGGAGTCTCCTATTCTCTTGCAGCTTTTAAGATTGTCTCCTTATCTTTAATCTTGGGTAATGTAATTATGATGTACCTTGCTGTGTTCCTCTTTAGGTCCAACTTCTTTGGGACTCTCTGAGCTTCCTGGACTTCCTGGAAGTCTATTTCTTTGGCCAGAATGGGGAAGTTCTCCTTCATTATTTGTTCAAATAACTTTTCAATTTCTTGCTATTGCTCTTTTCCTTCTGGCCCCCCTATGATTCAGATGTTGTAATGTTTAAAGATGTCCTGGAAGTCCCTAAGCCTCTCCTCATTTTTCTGAATTCTTGTTTCTTCATTCTGTTCTGGTTGAATATTTCTTTCTTCTTTCTGGTCCACACCATTGATATGAGTCCTGGTTTCCTTCCCATCATTGTTGGTTCCCTGTACATTTTCCTTTATTTCCCTTAGCATAGCCTTCATTTTTTCATCTGATTTGCAACCATATTCAATGAAGTCTGTGAGCATTCTGATTACCAGTGTTTTGAACTGTGCATCTGACAGGTTGGCTATCTCTTTGTCGCTTAGTTGTATTTTTCCTGGAGCTTTGATCTGTTCTTTCATTTGGGCCATTTTTTTTTGTCACAGCGCACCTGTTATGTAGTTGGGGTGAAGCTTTAGGTGTTCACCAGGGAGGGCAACCCACTTCACTGAGTTGTGATGCTGTATGTCGGGGAGGGGTTCAAAGGGGACAGTGCTGCTTGCTCCACTCTCTGTGGGTTTTCAGTCACTTCTTCCACTACCCACAATCAAATTGAGCCCTTCTGGTGCTGATTCCTGGGTGGGTGGGCTTGTGTACATTCTAGGATCCTGTGGGTCTCTCCAATGAACTCTCCTGTGAGGCTGAGAGTTCCTCTCTCTGGCGTCTCAATCCCCACAGGTGTTTTCAGTCATAGTTTTTGAGGTTTTATTTCCCCACACTGGAGCCCTGGGTTGCACTGTCTGTCTCACTCCCAGGTGTTCCTCCTGGTTAATTTGCACATGAATGTGGGACCACCTGCTCTGCCAGGTGCCACCTTGCCCACCCTGGTCCTCTTGGCCTGGCTGTCCACCTCTGCCCCTCCTACTGGTCTGGGTGAATGTTTTTTCTTTAATTCCTTGGTTGTTGGACTTCCATATAGTTCAATTTTCTGTCAGTTCTGGTTGTTTTTTTTGTTTTTAAATTTGTTGTTGTCCTTCTTTTGGTTGTGCAAGGAAGCATGGTATGTCTACCTAAGCCTCCATCTTGGCAGGAAGTCTCAGGTCTTCTTTGATTTCTTTCATCAGTATTTTGTAGATTTAAGCCTACACATGAATTTTAGATTTGTACCTATTTATTTTTTTGGAACTGTGGAAATTACTATTGTCTTATTTATTTTTGTTTCAAATTATTCATTGTTGGCATATATAAACAAGACTGATTTTTGTATGTTGACTTTTTATCTCACAATCTTGCTAAGTTCACGCAGTTGTAGAAACTTTTATGTAGATTCTATGGCATTTTCTACATAGATAATTTTCTAAGTAGACAATGTTATCTATGGATAGGGTTGTGTTGGAATATAGCAGGTTATAGTGGTTAATTTTATTTTATTTAAATGTTTTCTTAAAATTCTGATAAAATATACATAATAGAAATTTTACCATTTTAAACAATGTTAAGTATGCAGTTCAGTTTCATTAAGTATATTTGCATTGTTGTGCAGCCACCACCACCATCAATCTCAAGAATTTTAAAAATCTTTTCAAATCATTTATTTTTATTCAGCATTCAAAATGACAGTGAGTAGAGCAAAGGTTCTGCATCAGATTTTGTGTTAAGCTTGAACATTCCCCGATGGAAACTATTCAGATGATTCAAAATGCCACAGCTATGGGCAACTGGTGATTGGCAGCCTCATCACGACAGTGCATCAGTTTATGCATCATGTCTGGTACAGAGATTTTTGGTGAAATATCAAATCACCGAGGTGACTCAGCTCCCCTACAGCCCAGATTTGGTGCCCTGTGACTTCTGGCTTTTCCCAAAACTAAAATCACCTTTGAAAGGGAAGATATTTCAGACCATCAAAGAGACTGAGGAAAATATAATAGGGCAGCTGTTGCTGATTGGGGGAACTGTGTGAGGTCCCAAAGCACCTACTTTGAGGAGGACTGAGGTGTCATTGTTCTATGTACAAAGTTTCTTATATCTTGTGTCTTCAATAAATGTCTCTGTTTTTCATACAAAATGGCTGGATATTTTATGGATAGAACTTTTTAAAGTATATTTTATTGATTATGCTATTATGCTACTTTTTCTCCCTTTGCCCCCTTCCACCTGGTACTGCCTTCCCTCCAGCAATCCCTCCCTTAGTTCATGTCCATTGGTTGTGCATTTAAGTTCTTTGGCTTCTTCATTTCCTATACTACTCTTAATATCCCCCTGTGAATTTTGTACCTACCAATTATGCTTCTTATTTCCTGTTCCTTTTCTCTCATTTTCCAGCACCCTTCCCCACTGATAACCCTCCAAATGATCTGCATATCTATGATTCTCTTCCTGTTGTGGTTGTTTGCTTAGATTTTTTGTTTTGTTTTGTTTTAGATTAAGTTTTTGATAGTTGTGAATTTGTTGCCCTTTTAATGTTCATAGTTTTGATCTTTTCTGTTTTCTTAAATAAGTCCCTTTAACATTTCATGTAATAATGCGTTGGTGATGATGAACTCTTTTAGCTTTACCTTGTCTGGGAACACTTTATCTGCCCTTCTATTCTAAATGATAGCTTTGCTGGATAGAGTAATCTAGGTTGTAGGTCCTTGCTTTTTATCACTTTGAATCCTTTCTGCCAGTCCCTTCTTGCCTGCAGAGTTTCTTTGGAGAGTCTTATGGGAACTCCCTTGAAAGTAACTCTGTCTTTCTCTTGCTGCTTTTAAGATTCTTTCTTTATCCCTTGGCATTTTAATTATGACATGTCTTGGCATGGTCCTCTTGTGTCCAACTTGTTTGGGACTCTATGTGCTTCCTGAGCTTGTATGTCTATATCCTTTGACAAATTAGAGAAGTTTTCTTTCATTATTTTTTCAAATAAGTTTTTGATTTCTTGCTGTTCCTCTTCTCCTTCTGGTGCCCCTATGATTTGGATGTTGGAAGATTTAAAGATGTCCTGGAGGTTCCTAAGCCTCTCCTTATTTTTTTTTTGAATTCTTGTTTCTTCTTTCTGTACTGTTTGAATGTTTATTTCTTTATTCTTTTACTGATTTTATTTATTTATTTTTTTAGAGAGGGGAAGGGAGGGAGAAAGAGAGGGAGAGAAACATCAATGTGTGGTTTCCTCTCATGCACCTCCTACTGGGTACCTGGCCCGAAACCCAGGCATGTGCCTTGACTGAGAATCAAACTGGTGACCCTTTGTTTTGCAGGTTGGTGCTCAATCCTCTGAGCCATACTAGCCAGTGATGAATGTTTATTTCTTACTTATGTTCCAAATCTTTCATTTGAATTTCAGTTTCCTTCCCTTCACTGGTGCTTCCCTGTGGATTTCTCTTTATTTCACTTAGTGTAACCTTTATTTCTCCCCTTATATTTTTGCCATGTTCAGTGAGTTCTCTGAACATCCTGATCACCAGTATTTTAAACTCTGCATCTGATATGTTAGCTATCTCTGTTTCATTTAGTTTTTTTTCTGGAGTTTTGATGTGTTTTTTTTTTTTTTTAACTTGGGCCATATTTCTTTGTCTCTTCAATTTGGCAGCCCCCCTGTGTTTGTTTCTGTGTATTAGGTAGAGCTGCTTTGACACCCTGTCTTAGCATACCTGTTAAGTTGTATGGGATGTGACCTTAGGTATTCATCAGAGCAGACAATCTGCTTCGCTACTTTGTGGCTCTGTGTGGTGAGAGAGGTCAGAGAGGGAGTAATGTCTCTACCTGGATTCTGGAAGTTTTCCCGGCACTTTACTTGTTTACAGTCACTTCACCCACTACCCACTGTGACTGGCAGCCTTCTGGCTGTTACCCTGGTGATGATTCTCAGAGTGAGTGGGGTTGTGTACATTCGAAGTCCATGCAGGCCCATACAGGTTCTCTTGAGAGACCAGCAGTTTCTTCTGCTACCCCAACACCCACTGTTTTTTTACAGTCAGAAGTTCTGAGGCTTTATCCTCCTGGTGCTGGAATCCTGGGCCATGCCAACTGGCTTGGGGCTGGGGTCGCTGTCTCCCACAGTATCCCTCCTGATTTTTATCTGCCACACATGAACGTGACACTTCCTGTTCCACTGCTGCCACCACCACCTCTCTGCATCATGCTGTTTCCTCTCTGCCCCAGTTCCATGATTCTGCCCTTCCTACCTGTCTGGATGAATCCTCTTTTAAATCCTTGGTTGTTGGACTTCTATACAGTTTGATTTTCTGGCAGATCTCAGTGTTTTTTGTTTTGAGGTTAGTTGTAACTCTTCTTGTGGTTGCATGAGGAAGGGAAATGTGTCTACCTATGCCTCCATCTTGACTGGAAGCCCGTACTTATGAGTATTAACAATGGTTGGACTTTTTCTAGACAGACCTCATATATGTATGTATCTCAATTTCTTTTCCATAAACCCATCAATGGACACTTAGATTGTTTCAGTATCTTAGCTCTTGTTAATAATATTGCTATGAATATGGAGTGTACATATCTCTTTGAAATGTTGATTTCACTACCTTTGTATATATACCCAGAAATAGGGTTGCTGGATCATATGGTAGTTGTATTTTTAATGTTTTGAGAAACCTCCATGCTGTTTTCTAAGTGGCTGTATCAATTTATATTCCCACCAAGAGTGCACAAGGTTTTCCTTTCTCTACATCCTCAACAAAATTTATCTATTTTTTTATAATAGCCATATAACAGATATGAGGTAGTATTGTGGTTTTAATTAGTATGTTCCTGATGATTAATGATGCTGAGCATCTTTTTATGTACCTGTTGGACATCTGTATGTCTTCCTTGGAAAGATGTCTATTTGGGTCATATGCCCATTTAAAATTATTATTATTATTAATTGACTTGTATGAATTACTTATATATTTTGAGTATCAACCACTTATCAGACATTTGTTTGCATATTTTTCCTATTCCATTTTTCATTTTGCTGATTTTTATTTTTTTATTATTTCCCAATTTCCCAGTTCTCCCAATTCCCCCCCGTTTTTCCCCTCTGCCCTGCACCCCAACCCTCCAGCATCCCCCCCACTTAGTTCATGTCCATGGGTTGTACATATAAGTTCTTTGAGTTCTCTGTTTCCTATACCATTTTTTATCTCTCTTGTCTATTTTATGCCTACTAATTATGCTTTTTCTTCCCTGTACCTTTTTGCCCCATTCCTCCCTTCCCCCTCCCCACTGAAATCCCTCCATGTGGTGACCATTTCTCTGGTTCTGTTCCTGTTCTAGTTGTTTGCTTCACTTTTGTTTTCATTGTTTTTCTTTACTTTTAGGTTCATTTGTTGTTCATCTTTTTTTCCTTAGATAAAATGCTTTAACATTTCATATAATAATGGCTTGGTGATGATGAACTCCTTTAATTTGACTTTATCTGGGAAGCACTTTATCTGCCCTTTCATTCTGAATGATAGCTTTGCTAGATAGTGTGATCTTGGGTGTAGGTCCTTGCCTTTTATGACTTTGAATACTTCTTTCCAGCCCCTTATTGCCTTCAAGGTTTATTTTGAGAAATCAACTGATAGCCTTATGGGAACTCCTTTATAAGTAACTCTTTCCTTCCCTCTTGCTGCTTTTAAGATTGTCTCTTTGTCTTTAATCTTGGGTAACTTAATGATGATGTGCCTTGGTGTGTTCCTCTTTGGGTCCAACTTCTTTGGGACTCTCTGGGCCTCCTGGAGTTCCTGGAAGTCTATTTCCTTTGCCAGATTGGGGAAGTTTTCCTTCATTATTTGTTCAAATAAGTTTTCAATTTCTTTCTATTGCTCTTCTACCTCTGGAACCCCTATAATTTGGGTATTGGAATGTTTCAGGTTGTCCCAGAGGCTCATAAGTCTCTCTTCACTTTTTTAAATTATTGTTTCTTCATTCTGCTCTGGTTGGATGTTTATTTTTCCCTTTTGTTCCAAATTGTTGCTTTGAGTCCTGGTTTTCTTCCTGTCACTGTTGGTTCCCTGAATATTTTGCTTTATTTCATTTTGGGTATCTTTCATTTGTTTTTCATTTTTTTGACCAAGCTCAATTAGTTCTGTGAGCATTATGATTACCAGGGCTTTAAATTTTGCATCAGATAGGTTGGCTGTCTCCTCATCACTTAGTTCTCTTTCTGAAGTTTTTCTCTGTTCTTTCATTTGGGCCATATTTCTTTGTCTCAGTGTACCTGATAAGTTGTAAGGGGGCAAGGCTTTAGGTATTCACCCTGGCAGGGCAACCCTCTTTGCTGTGCTGTGGTGCTGCCTGTGAGGGAGGGGCCAGAGAGGGAACAATGCGGCTTGTCTGCTTGTCTCTAGAACACTTTCCAGTGAACTCTCATGTGAGACTGGGAGTTTCTCCCACCATGGCAACCACTGTAGTCCACAGTCAGTTCTGAGTCTCAGTTTCCTGCTCAGCCAGCCCTGCTCATGGTCCACCACCTTACCATGGGTTCTTACTGGTCTGGTTGTTCTGGCTGATTTTTTCTTTAATTCTTTGGTTGTCAGAGTTCCATGCAGTTTGATTTTCTGGTGCTTCTGGTTGTTTATTGCTTTCAGATTGGTTGTTATCCTTCTTTTGGTTGTGTGAGGAAGAGAAGAGTTTCTGCTTACACCTCCATCTTGGCTGGAACTCCCATTTTGCTGATTTTCATTTGCTCTTTAAAAGCTTTTTAGTTTTATGTAGTCCCACTTATTTATTTCTGCTTTTTTTTCTTACATTTTTGATATTACACTAAAAAAAAAAAAACTGCCAAAATCAATGTCAAGAATACTTTCCCTTACATTGTCTTCTGAAAGTTTTATGATTTCAGGTCTTACATTTAAGTCTTTAATGCATTTTAAGTTAATTTTTTAAATGGTATAATATAAGAGTCCAGTTTCATTCTTTGGCTTATGAATACCCAGCTTTCCAAACACTGTTTATTGAAGAGACTACTTGTGCCCATTGAGTATTCTTGGCTCCCTTGTCATATATTAATTGACTATTTATGTGTGGGTTTATTTCTGGGATCTTAATTCTGCTTCATTGATCTATATGTCTATTTTTATGGCTGTACCATAGTGTCCTGAATACTATATCTTTGTAATATAGTTTAAAATCATGGTGTGTAATGTCTTCAGCTTTGTTATTTTTTCTCAGGGTTGCTTTGACTATTTGGAGTCTTTTGTGCTTTTATATGAATTTTGGAATTGTTTCTTCCATTTCTGTGAAAGTTTTCATTGGAATCTTGGTAGGGATTACATTGAATTTGGATATTTCTTTGGGTAGCATGGACATTTTAACAATATTAATTCTGCCAATCCATGAACACAAGATATATTTTCATTTTTCTGTGTATTCTTCAATGTCTTATTATGTTTAGTGTACCGATTTTTAACCTCCTTGGTTAAATTTATTCCCAAATATTTTTTTGTTTTTGATGCTATTATGAATTCGAGTGCTTTCTTAATTTTTTTCAGACAATTCATTGTTAGTGTATAGAAATGTAACTTATATTTTGTATATTAATTTTTTATCTTGCAACCTTACTGAATTCATTTAATAGTTTTTTGGTCAAATCTTTAGAATTTTTTATATATAAGATCATGTCATCTCCAAATGGGGAACATTTCACTTCTTCCTTTTTAATTTAGATGGCTTATTTTTTTTCTTGACCAATTGCTCTGGCTAGGACTTTTAGTACTATGTTAAACACAAGTGGTGAGAGTGGGTACCACTGTCTTGTTCCTAATTTTGGAGAAAAACCTTTCATTGTTTCACATTTGAATATAATGTTAGCTATGGGCTTGTCCTATATAGCCTTGACTATGTGAGATACAGTGCTTCTGTGACCAAGTTGTTGAGAGTCATTATCATGAAAAGATGTTGAATTTTGTCATATGCTTTTTCTGCATCTATTCAGATAATCATGATTTTTATCCTTCATTCTGTTAATGTGCTATATCACACTTATTGTATGTGTTGAATCATCCTTGCATCCCAAGGATATGAATCTCACTTGATTGTGATTCTTCTAATGGGCTGTTGAATCTGGTTTACTGGTATTTTGTTGAGAATTTTTGCATCTATGTTTATTGAGAATGTTGGCCTATAATTTTTTTTTCTTGTAGTGTCCTTATTTAGCTTTAGTATCAGGGTGATGCTGGTCTTATAAGTGAGTTTACAAGTGTTCCCATGGCATATTATTTTTCATCCTTTCAGTTTCAACTAACCTGTACAATTATGTTTAGAGTTAGTTTCCTACAGATCATATATACTTGTTGGGTTTTCTTTTCCAGTAAACTCTCTCTTTTAATTGTGTTTTAGACCATACACAATTATCAATATACTTTAATTGTCTACCAATTTATTATTGTTCTCTGTTTGTTCTTTTAAGTTTTTCTGCTGTTGTTGTTCTTTTTCTCCCCGTATTTCCTTCTTTGGAATATTTGGATATTTTTTAGAATTTCAGTGTCACAGGTTCGATTCCCAGTGAGGGTACATGCCTGGGTTACAGGCCATGACCCCCAGCAACCACGCATTGATGTTTCTCTCTCTCTCTCTCTCTTCCTCCCTTCCCTCTCTAAAAAAAATAAATAAAATCTTTAAAATATACATATATTGTTAAAAAAGAATTTCATTTTTAACTTATCTATTAAGCTTTTGACTATATTTTCTTGTAAAAACACTTGGTGGTTAGAAAATATACATATTTAACTTTTCACAGTCTAATTAGAATTTGTACTTTACCTCTTCAAGGAGAATGTAGAAACCTTACCATGAAATAGACCCTTCACCCCTCCTTTTAGTGGTGTAGTTGTCATATATATTACATTCATTGAGTATCCCTCCATGAGTGCTGTAACTTCTGCTTTCAGCTATCATACATATTTCAAAGAACTTAAAAAAAGAATAGTCTGTTATTTTAATAGGTTTTTAAAAATATTTTTTTAATTTATTTTTATTTTTATTTATTTTTTTTACAAACTTATAAGTTTATTATTAAAAAGTCCTACATATATAGTATTTAACATGATGACTATAGTTAATAACACTGTAGTGTATATTTGTTTTTTTGTTTTTTTTTGTTTTTTAGAAATTAGATATTTATTAAAGTTTATTTTTCTTTTTTTAATTATTATTTTTTTTTATTTTAATCATTGTTCAAGTACAGTTTTCTCCCCCCTACTCCCATTCCAGCCCACCCACCCAACCCTCCGCCCTTCCCCCCATTACCCCCCACCCCTAGTTTTTGTCCATGTGTCCTCCGAATTTGTTCCTGTAAACCCTACCCATTCCCCCCTGAAATTCCCTCTTCTCTCCCCTTTATTTATTTTTAGAGAGGGAAGGGAGGGAGAAAGAGAGAGAGAGTGAGAAACATTAATGTGCAGTTGCTGGGGGCTGTGGCTTGCAACCCAGGCATGTGCTCTGACTGGGAATTGAATATATTAATAGATTTTTGTCATTGCTGTTGTCCTTCCTTCATTCTCGATATTGCACAGCTCCCTATGATATCATTTACTCTGCATTGAATGATATTCTTTAACCTTTCTTTTAGAGCAGGTTTGTTTGTAACAAATTATCTTCATTTTTCTACATTGAGAAATGTTATTTCACTCTCAATCTGGACAGTGAAGTACTTATTGAATACAGAATCTTTTTCACTGGATATAATATTAATTTGACTATTTTTTCTTTTATCCCTTTAAAATGTTGTATTGGTTTCTGTTGACTCCAGAATCTTTGCTCCTCTTAATAAAATGCACTGTTTTCCTCTGACTGTTTTTAGGATTATTCTTTTTCTCTAGTTTTCAGCATTTTGATTATGTCATGTTTGGAGATGAATGTCTTTGAATTTATTCTGTTTGGGATTCCCTGAGCTTCTTAAAATGTTTTTTTTAAATATGTCATTTGCCAAATTTAGAATATTTTTAACAATTATCCCCTACAATATTTTTTGGGGTCCGTAGTCTTTCTTCTTTCTTTCTGAGATGCTGATAATACATTAACATTAGAGCTTTTGGTATTTCCCAGGTTCCTGAGGCTCTGTTCATTTTTAAGAATTCTTAAAATTCTTAAAATTGAGCCCATACAGTGAATTTTTAATTTGGACATTTTATTTTTCAGTTTTAAAATAGCCACTTGGTTCTTCTTCTTATCCACTATTTCTTTGACAAGATATTCTACCTTTCCATTAGTTATAAGATCATTCACCCTGCCTTCTTGCAGATAACATCTGTGTCACCTCAGAGTTGGTATCTGTTCATTTTTTTCCTTGAGAGTTAGGATTCCCCTGTTTGTTTGTTTGTTTTGTCTGTTTTTGTTTTGTATTCTAGATAATTCTGTATCGAATGCTAGACAGGATATTTAGGATATTGTGTGATGAGATTCTGAGTCTTGTTTAAATCCTAAAAGAAATAAATTTCTTTTTTGTTTTAGCAGGCATTTGTCCAAGTTACGTTCAGGGCACAGGTTCTGAGTTGCTTTCTATGGGCTATGTTTCTAGTATCAGTTCAGTTTCAAAGCGTTTTTGCTGTTATGCAGATCAATCCCACATGTGTACCACCCAGTGGCCAGCCTGGGATGTTGGAGGTGTTCTCTCCTATCTCCCATTCTTTTAATCCTGGTATGCTCAGGTCTGTATATATATGGTCATCCTAGCATTCAAACAATGTTACGGGATGCCTCTTTTGATTTCCCTCCTTTTTGTTTAATCTTACCAATATGTCTCAACTCCTTGGGCTTCCAGCCAGGAAGTTGAATCTTTTTTTTTTCTGTTGTTCCTATTCTGCAGGGCACATCCTATGTTTAACCCCAAACAGAGGGACCAAGTGGGGAGGAACACACTGCCACTGCTTTATTGCCTGAGGTTTGGGGCAAAAGAAAATGGGAACCAAAGCCAACATGTTCCCCACTATCTGACCTATAAATCTCCCTTTCTATGCCTACTGCAACCAACATCTAGGGCTTCTCTTGGATCTTTTTCTGACAGTAGGCAGTGTGCCTTTCAGATTTTAGGCTGTGTTTGAATCCAGGCTGGATGGTACTGGAAGAAAAAACTGGTAAATTCACCACTGTTTTGGTCAAGCTTCAAATTCATATCTTAGTACCCTATCTGCATGCTGTCATTCATTTTTTAGAGAATTTTCATAGCTGTTTCATGTAATCAGTCCAGCATTTATAGTTGTATCCAGTAAAAGAGATGGGTTTGGTTGTGCTTTTTTCATCTTTTTAGAACAAGAACCCTAATTTGTTTAAAAATCATTTACAAATATGCTATTATTTTTATTTCATCTAGAGTCATTTTGTGACTGTCCTTCATTTTCTTATAGGGTGTGAACAAAAATAATCTTGGTGTTATTTCTTCTACTATGGCATGATCTTGGCTAAGTTACTTATTTAAACTCTGCATCAGTACTTTTATCTGTAACATAGGGACATGGGTCAGAGGAAGCAATAGGTAATTAGTCAGAAGGTTATTGCAGTAGTATGAGAAAGAAATAATGATGGCTTAGACCAGGACAGTAATGCTGGTAGTTTAGAGGGCCTGTCTGGCTTTCCTCCATTCCATGTTCATAGTCTATCCATACTGATGTTCAAAATGAACAACAGGATGTGGTCAAAAAGTAGAAAAAAAAAAAGAAAGAAAAAGAACTCCTGTTTCAGTTCTTTTTTTTCCTGCTGCCTCAAAACCAACTTTGATCTATGTTAACTTGTAGTATGAGGAACTGGGTTTGTTTACTCTAAAGAAGAGAAAGTTCAAGGGTGGGGCAGAAAGATGCTAGAAACAGGATGGCTGTCTTTAAACAGCTAATGAAACGTTAAATATACGCAAATAGGCACAAATGAAACTTAAGAAAAGATGTTATAGGAAGTCAGTTTAACTTTATAACAGGATGAACTTTATAATTATTAAAGCTATATGAAAACAGAATAAGGAGTTTCAGGCATGGGAGAGTGTTGGTTGCTGGAGGTGTCCAATCAGGTGACTTTCATGTTTATTCCAGGCTTAAAAAATATCATCAGCTCTCCATTTAGTGGGTACATATTATTATGCTCAGGTTTCAGTGCTAGGGGGAAAAAACAATATGAAACTTGTGAAAGAAGGTGATGCTTTAGACAGCAGATAAATTTTAGTATTTTCCTCCCTTATACTAACTTTGTCTTCTTCATTTTGCTTATTCAAACATAGTTGTGGGAGTAGCCTAATCAGTGACAGACATTTTGCTTGAGAATTGGTTCTACTCTGTTCTTCCACCCTCATGGTTCTTTTTCAAAAGTTATATTTATTTTTAGAGAAATGGGAAAGAGGGGAGAAAGAGTGGGAGAGAAACATCAATGTGTATTTGCCTCTCATACATGCCCTACTGGGGACCTGGCCTGCCACCAGGCATGTGCCCTGACTGGGAATCAAACCAGCGACCCTTTGGTTTACAGCCTGGAGTTCAATCCACTGAGCCACACCAGTCAAGACCACCCTCAAGTTTCTTAAAAAATAATTTGTTAAGTGCTTACAAAAGTTCTAGGCTCTGTGCTAAGTATTCTAGGTGCTTTATCTCATTACATTTTTATAACAGTATTTTGAGATATCTATTATTGTCATCATTTTTCTTATGAATAAACAAGGCTGGGAGTTGTAACAATTTACCTGAGTTTAAATGACAAGTATAATAGGCAGAATAATGGTGCTCCAAAGATGTCCATGCCCTAATCCCAGGAAGCTGTGAATATATTGCCTTGCATAGCAAAGGGACTTTGCATATATAATTAAGTTAAAGATCTTTATTTTTTAAATTATTTTTTAAAAAACATTGCCATTTTACTGCCTTCATACCTGTGTTCCTCTCTCACTCTTTTCCTTCCTTTTCTTAAAGCGGTCCCTTTAGCATATCTTGCAGTGCTGGTTTGGTGGAGGTATATTGTTTCAACCTTTTTTTTTCTAGGAAGCTCCTTATTTCATTTTCTATTTTTTTAAAATATTTTATTTGTTTATATTTTAGAGAGGGAAGGGAGGGAGAGAGAGAGAGAGAGAGAGAGAGAGAGAGAGAGAGAGAGAGAGAGAGAGAAACATCAATGCGCGGTTGCTGGGGGTCATGGCCTGCAACCCAGGAATGTACCCTGGCTGGGAATCGAACCTGGGACACTTTGGTTCCCAGCCCGTGCTCAATCCACTCAGCTAAGCCAGCCAAGGCTCATTTTCTATTTTAATTGAGAGCCTTGCTGGGTAGAGTAATCTTGGTTGCAGGCCTTTGATTTCCATTACTTGCAATATTTCTTGCCATTCTCTTCTGGCTTGTAGTGTTTCCACTTAGAATTCAGCTGCTAGCCTTATGGGGGCTCCCTTTTGTGTTACTTCATGTTTCTCTCTTGCTGCCTTTAAGATTCTCTCTTTGTCTTGGAATTTTGCCACTTTAATTATGAGGTGTCTTGTAGTGGGCCTCTTTGGGTTCCCCTTGACTGGGACCCTCTCTGCTTCCTGGATTTGTATGACTTTTTGTCTCATCAAATTAGGGAAGCTTTTCATCATTACTTTTTAAACAGGTTTTCTAACACTTTCTCCTCTTCTCCTTCTGATATATATCCCTATTATATGGATATTATTACATTTCATGTTGTCCTGTATTTACCTTAACCCATCTTCATTCTTTTTGAGTCTTTTTTCCTTTTCTTGCTCTTTCTGGTAATTTTTTTCTACCTTGTCCTCCAGCTTGCTGATTCAATCCTCTATTTCATCTAGCTTGCTTTTGATTCCTTCTACTGTGTTCTTGGTTCAGAAATTGTATTCTTCATTTCCTCTTGGCTCTTGTTACTTGTTTCTATATCCTTTTTCATGCTGTTGTGACTCACAGTAAGTTCCTTGTAGCTTCCCTGTAGTTTTTGGTAATTCTTAGTGAGCTCATTGAGCTACCTTATAACAATTGTTTTGAACTCAATATCTGATAGCTGACTTGCCTCTATTTCACTTAGCATTCTTTCTGAGGATTCCTCCTCTGCTTCTTAAATTGATCTGTTTTGACTCCTTTAGTCTGTGGTGTGAACTTCTATGGTAGGAGACCTGTGAAATTCAGTGGTGCAGTCTTCTTGATCTCCTGAATTCTTGGGATGCTGTTTATGCCATTTATGTTGGCTCTCTGGATGTAATTGGGTTTTGATCCTTGTTTGGTTGGCCTTTAGTGGGTTGTTCCCTCCAGCTGGTTGGCTGAGGGTCACTCTGCCCACCATGTCTTATATGCTGTTGTGCAGGTGTTGCAGGAACAAAACCACAAATCCTAGGGAACAAGCCCACATCTGCAAAAATTCTCTCCCCCCACAATACCACTATCAGCAGCAAATGAACCAGTATTAATAAGGGTATAAAGAGATTAAGACTGTTTTAAGAAAGGAGAGAAATAAACTATAGTATAAAATCTCATAACTTAATATGCACAAACTTGATGGACAAGAAATGAATGTTAAAAAGCTATGCAGAAAAGAAAATATCACTAATCATGGAGAAGACGATGGTGGATTTCATCTTGCTAGCCTCTAGTATTCACCACTGTTTATCCTTTTGGGATCACCTCTGGTGATATCAGATGTTGATCCCATCTGACCTTAGGCTGCCTGCTCCAACATTGCCAGGGATCTACTGTCTGTGGCTGTCATCTTCAGTTGTTAATCTAGTCACTCTGCACTCCGTCAGGCTTAAGCACCACAGAGCCAAGGCAGAGTCTTTCCTGGGGATGAGGCTGTTGTTTTCCCTTAGGCTGCTGCCTGTTGTAGGGGAGTGGTCTGCCTGAGCAGGATAGCTACTGCTCTATGGGGAATGACTCAGCACCAGGATCCCAGCAGCTACTCTTTCAGTTCTTTTCCTAAAGCTTCCATCTCCAGCCCACTCTGCCCCAGCCTTTCTTTGCTAGAGCCCCAAGTAAGTGGCTGTAAATGAACATTTTTTTGTTAGCCCTTTAAACAGCTCTTTGTGTCTCCAGCTGCCTGTCTCTGGCAGAGAGCAACCCTGCTGCTTTTTGCCACTTGTCGTTATGTGTGTGCTGTTTGGGCTCTGGTGTGCTAGGCTGGGGATCCCAGTTTAGGGTTTAGACCCCACACCTCTCAGGGGGATCCAACCAGTTGCTTAATTATCCCTCCAGCACTGCCACCTGTGGGCATTCAGCCAGCCCTATTGAGTTTCCACCACACTCCTTAACAGTCAGTTAGTGCTGAAGATGATCCTTCTGTCTGTCCAAGGTTATAAGGCTTCTTTTTTGCCATTGTTCAGTAGTTTGTTCCAGGTGATTTTTCCACAATTTAGTTGTAATTCCAGACTGGTCCTGGGAGGAGGTTAATGTGGCTTCCATTTACTCCTCTGCCATTTTGCCTCTCTCTCTAGTTAAGTTAAATATCTTTAGATGCGCCTGTCATCTTTGATTATCCAGATAGGTCAAATGTAATCACAGGGTCTTTATACTATAGGAAGACAGGGAGATCTGAGTCAGAGAAGCTGTAAGTACAGAAGGAGAGTCACAGGGAGAGTGAAAGATGCTGCATTGTCGGCCTTAAAGATAAAGGAAGAAGCAATGTTACAAATAATAAAGGTTATCTCTAGAAGTTGGAAACGTCAAAAACACAGATCCTTAGACTCTCCTGAAGGACCTCATTCCTGCCAACACCTTAATTTCAGTTCAGTAAGACCCATTTGGACTTCTGACCTCTAGAACTGTAAGATGGTAAATGTTCTGGGTTAGGATACTAAGTTTGTGGTGGTTGATTATAGCAGCAATATGAAACTAATCCAACTAGAAAAGGCAGAGTCAAGATTTTTACTAAGTTGGTTTGAGCTCCAGAGCCTATGCATCACAAGGCAGTTTGCTTTATGCAGACTTTGGCTTAAGTGTCTTACACACAAAGATAGATCTGAGTTAATTCATTGCCCACATATTACAGATGGCAACCTCTCTGAAAATTTCATAATCATGGTGGCCATGAGCAAAAAGAGGAGGACATTGTTAATAGCTAGATATTCCTTAGATTCAGAATTAGATCAATGACACCATCAAATTTATTCCATCTCATCTCTGCTTCTTAGGCTTGATTTCCCTCATAGTTTCCTTGTCAAGTGGTCACCCAGCCCTAAGTGAACACCTCCAGTGACTGGAATTGTGCATTTCCTACAGAAAGTTATGCTATTTTTAAAAGCAAATTTAATTTTTGAGAATTTCTACTTTATTAACCTCAAATTATCTTTCTTGTAACTGTCATCCATGGGTTCTAGCCCTGTTATTTGAAAGCACATGGAATTAAGTTTTATTGATTCTGAATTGGGAGGAATGTTAAACTGTATGAGCTCTAAGGTATGTTTTGATTCTTAGAATTCAAGTTTGACCCTTACCCAGAATATTAATACCAGTTTTCTAGGTCTGCTGTGAGAATTGGATATAATATTCATAAAATATTCAGCATGCCAAAAAGCTTCACAATGGTTGTGACAATAATGCTGATGACAATGACCATGATGACTAGAATACAGTTTCACAAATCTGAAGAAAGATTTCTCATTTTTAGCAGAGTCATCTAATCATGAGGCTTAATTGGCCTCCTTAAATGCCAGTGCCTCCAAATATCCATGACATGAAATCGTGTCAAATACTGCACCCTCCTATCCTTTAAATATTCTCCAAATTGACACTATCCCTCAAACTGTGATTCAGAAAACTGACTCTAGACTCAGTGTGACATAATTTCATTTTCTTTACTAATACCTACTTAGGATAAGACTAATTATAATGAAGTGAGTGAATTAAAGAATACTAAATAGCCCTGGCTGGCCTAGCTCAGTGGATTGAGCGCGGACTGGGAACCAAAGTGTCCCAGGTTCGATTCCCAGCCAGGGTACATTCCTGGGTTGCAGGCCATAACCCCCAGCAACCACACATTGATGTCTGTCTGTCTGTCTGTCTCCCCCCGGCCTCTTCCCTCTCTAAAAATAAATAAATAAAATCATAAAAAAAAGAATACTAAATAATAAAATAAGGCTATACATACTCTAGTAGAGGACAGTTAGGGGACTTGGAACTATCTAAGGCAACAGAAAGGAAAGCAGTAATGATTTGAATTAGGAGGAGATAGTGAATAAGCTGATCTAAATGGAGAAAAGAGAAGAAATAAGTGGTAAGGATTCAAAAACAAATTTCACTTGCTTCACGGTTTAGTCCTGGCATACAACTTCAGCCAATGCGAACATTCTGAAATGGATATCAAACTAACAAAACTGTCATAAAATTTCCTGGCATCAAGAGGAGAGGTTAAACATTGCAATGGGAACATCTGTATTCATAGATTTTTTTCACTCATTTAAAAGCAATTTAAAAGAACTTGCCTTACAACTTGAACTACCTGTACGATACTGTTTTGATTGATCTGGCCATCCCTTCTTTTCATAACCAAGAATTCTTCCATTTTCCCATTAGAACTCGATGTGCACTTAAACACAGTCATGGACTTCAATCATACTGTAATCATACTTGAGTTGGTACCTGATGTCTGAAATATTCTTTAGTTAATCTTCCTACTAGGCCTTATTAATCATGAAATAATGGCTTCTACCACATTTAGTATGACCACTTTATAATGTTCAGTAAATCAAATCTTTTAGATAAAATCACAAATTGAATTTATTTGTGATTATGAACACTGTGCAATTACATTCATTGAAAGAACCTCAAATTCTGAGTAATGAGCTTGCATCAATAAGTTAATAGTCACAAAGTGGACTTGCACCAGTAGACTCAGTATCCTTAATCAGACTTTTTCTTCCTTTGAGTCAGGTGAAGAAAAAATACTTAACTGCCTTTTTGTTCAGCTTGGCTCCTCACCCATTATACAGACAGTGATAATAATTAGTGATTAGCTAAATCAATAACTATGATGAAAATTATAAAAAATAGTCATTATTCTTAAAATAATCCACAATTCTAAAAGTATTATAAATTACCTCTATAAGAACACTCACAATGAAATGAAAGGAACAGACTAAACTGGACTGAACTAGGGTTAATAAGGTTTACTTGTCGGGGGAAAAAGCATCTGAGGCCTGAGAGCAAAACATTTTCAAGTCACTGACCAAAAAAGTTAACAATTATTGAAATGAGTCCGGCAAGGCTCTCGCTAGCTAAATCAGGTATTATTCTAATCACCAATTACTTTCCAGGACAAAGAATAAAAATTAAGCACCAGAGAAAGAGATTTAAGAGTACAGGTTTCCCTTGCTATCTGAAAGTAAAGTGTTCTTATGCAACCCTTATGTAAGCCAAAATGGCATAAAACAAAAAAGCAACTTCCATTAATTTATATGAAAGAAATTTGAGCATTCTCAGATCCCCCAAATAACCTACCAAATAACATAAAACCTAAAATAACACCAACATATAGGAATACACAAAATGATTGAGATAAAGCAGAAATGCTCACAGATGCAGTTCACAGCTATGATGACCTGATGCCGAGATGCTGAGTGTGGTTCCCCAGGAAGGAGCTTAGTGGGGCCACTCTAGCTGCTCAGGGTGCAGGCTTCCTCTGTAACACTCACTTGAAAACAAACGCTGAATGCTATTTTTGCTTTTTAGCTTTTTTCATAAAAGTGAAAATGCTCTTCAGATTTCTTTCAGTTACTGAAAACAGGTACTAATAGTAGGTCTTGATATATAAGTAGAAACTTAATATATCATCCATGCTAAGTGAGTACAGGGACAAAGCAAAATCACTGCCCAAGGATAGGTCAAGAGTCAGCAACAGGTCAATCTCAGTCAGGGCACACCAGGAAGCAAAGTCAGGGTAAATCGAGGGTATAAATCAGAATAACATTCATCACTTTATCTACCAAACACTAATTGCTGGACTGAATGGTGTCCCCTCCCTCCAAATTAATACGTTGAAGCTCTAATTCCTAATATGATACTGGAGCCTTTGGGAGGTAATTAGGTTTAAATGAGAATGTGAAGGTACGGCCCTCATGATGAAATCGAAGAAAAGATCAGAGGACTTGCTCTGTCTTTCTGTGGATACACAAAGAAGAGGCCATGTGAATACCCAATGAGATGGCCATCACCTACAAGCCAAAAAAGAGGCCACAGAATGAAACCTACCTGCCAGCACCTTAAACTTGGACTTCTCAGCTTGTATAACTGTGAGAAACAAATTTATGTTGCTTAAACCACCCAGTCTATGGTATTTTATGGCAGCCCAAGCTGACTAAGACACTAATGAAGTACCTACCATTCCCCAACACTGCGCTAAGCATCAGGGAAATAATGATGAGTAGAACTCAGTCTTTGTTCTCTGAAGTTGGGGAGGCTGGGAGCAAATTGTGATGGCCATGTGCTAACTATAGGAACAGAGGGAACTCAGGGGAGCTCATAATTGTCCAGATAGGCCACGGAAGCCTTCCTGAGAAAGAAGACACTTAAGTAGGATTCTGAAGGATGAGCAGGAGTTTGCCTGGTGCTCAAGGGGTTTGAAGGAAGTGAGAGCATTCTGGGCAAATGGAACTACCCGTGCAAGAATGCAGGAGGGAAACGCCAAGCTCCATACTTCATTGCTTTGAGGCCACACAATTTCTCATGTTTTATCACCTCAGAAGTTGGGATATATCTTACAGTGTTCCCCCCACCCAAGCTTCTTAGTGGAACATAAAATAATGGTGAGCCTTACAACCAATGGTGCATTAGATCTGGTGAAATAGTTATTTGTTTTTGAGCACCCAGAAGCCTGGCAAAGAGAAAGATCAGAAAAACATCAGTGCTCATATCTACAAGGGTTTGACCTTTTTCTTGTGAGAACTGGGGTTCCTTTGAAATGTTTTAAGCAGATTTATGCATCAATCACTCCTGAGGTTAAAAGACCCATTAGAAAGCTAGTTACATAAACTATCCTGGCAATAATTAAGTGACCTGATCTGAAGGTACAGCAATGGCAATAGAGAAGGAAGAGGTTCAAGATCTGTATGGGAGCTTGAATCAATAGAGATCTGTGACAGACTGAAAGGAGGACATGGGAGTAAGGTATTTAAGATGACTTTCTGGTTTCTAATCTGCAGAACTTGAAAAATGGGCATGCCAGGCATCAAGATGGGCTATAGGAAATAAAGAATGTGGCCATGGGGATGAAGAGGAAGCATGTTGGAGTTGTGACACCTATAGGAAATATAGCTGGAAATTCTATGTTGGTATTAGAAATATGGGCCTGAAGTTAGGAGAAAAATCCATGCAGAAGCTAAAGCCTTGAGGGTTAGTGATAGAATATATGAATTTTAGCAGCAACAATGGGTATGGTTAAGCTTGTCCAGGAAGAGAATGTCAGACATGGTGAATGAAAAAAGAGAGGACTGATAATGAAATCCAGAGAAATCCAATATGAAAGAAGCAGACAGAGAAGGCAGATTACCCATCACCCTCCGCTCTCTTTCTCGTACACGGAGAATGCTGCTGATGGCACCAGTTCTGGGAAATTGCCCTGGACATTTCTCTGTTTACTTCGTATCAGTTTGATCTTACTTTCAGTCTTCTAATGTATGAATTACTGGTTCAGCATCCCAGCCTTAGTAGTAAGACAGGGGCGAAGAAATACAGGAAAACAAAAAACCAAAAGAATCCTTAAAAGCAATGTCAAAGGGTCGAGTAAGCAGCAAAATTCAGAGCAGTAAAGTGAAAATGCCAGCAAACAAACACAAGAAAGGTGGCAAGATTCATGAAGTTTGGTTGCCTAAAGATAAGTTCTTTGAATCCAATTCCTGATCAGGACCCCTTGGGAGACTGAAAGGGAGTCCCATTTACTTGTCTTTATCCCAGAAGTCAGCACTACACCCACCACATAGTTCACTGAATAAATGAATTCCATAACTTAACTTCGATGTTTTTCTTGAAAAGTTGCTAAAAAGTAAATCCTAAAAGTTATCATGCAAGGAAACAAAAACTTTTTGTAGTTATATGAGGTTATGAATGTTAGCTACATTTATGGTGACAATCTTTTTGCAATGTGTGTCTGTCAAGTTAATATGCCATACACCTTAAAATTACAGTGTTGTATGTGATTTATATTTTAGTAAAACTGAAAATAAGGTCCTTCTCACTTTGATTATGCTAATTTTTTTCAGTCTCCCAAGTAGCATAATCTAATGGGATGGAAGACTTTAGAAGAGGAAAGATCTGGGTTCAGATTTTGCCTGTGCTAAATAGTAACTGTGTGGCCTTGGGAAAATTATTTAGTTACTTTAAATCTCAAAGTTTCTATCTGTAAAATGAAGAAAAGTAGTTCTTACTGTTGTTCAAAATGAGTGCTCAATATTTAGAGATTATTACCATTAATATTTGAATTCAAGTAAAATCCTAATTGGAGCCAACATTCAAATCCATGGAGCCTGGCTTCTCACAACCATTTTTGTACATAGACCCCACCCTGCCCTAATGCAGTGTTTAAGGCACTGCTGTTGTTTTACAGACTGCATCCTGAGCTGCAGAGGATAAAGGCACATAACCCCTTCTTCCTGCAATCAAGGAATTTACAAGCTATTAAGAGATAAAATATATAACATTAAAAATAATCAATAAACAAAACTATATTATCTATATATTCACAAGTATGTGGATGCATAGAAAAATACACAGAAAGACAAATCAAACAGATAACTATTTCAGAGTGGAATGTGGGATTAGGGGAGTTTATTGTAGTGTCTGAATTCAACAGAATGAGAATGGACTAAAAAAATTAAATAGAGTGAGGGCCAGAAAAAACAATAACTAGTAATAAGTGTAGCAGCCTGAAGAAAAGAGAGGTCCTTTTAGCCAATGCCAAAGACACTGTTGGCTGGGACAGCAGTAAGAACAATGACAGAGAGGAGTGACTGTCCAGATAAATTTAGGAGACAATGAAGACAGCAGTGTGTCTAAAACAGGGCATTTGTGTAAAGGCAGAGTGGAAGAGAAATTTAGTGAACTGAACTGATGCCACACAATAAAGGGGGTATGCCAGACTAAAATATTGGGGCCTTTGGTGCTCAAACTAGGCATATTCCAGAACTGTTATGAAGCCTTCAGTCTCTCTCCCACATTGCATAATTAATATTGAATTTCAATCAATCTTAAACAATTTCAGCTAAGCTACCAGGGCGTGTCACAAGCAAGAAAAATCCAGCCTCAGCATGTTGCCATTTTATGTTCATCAGTACTTGGGGGCCACTGAATCTTGAGCAGTGGAAAAATGTGTGTTAGGAGTAATTGCCCATTGAACTGAAGAGAGTGCTCCAGTAGGGGCATTGTTGTGAGGTAACACAGCTTTGTTTAAAATGTATCTTTCCTTAACATCTGCCATGCTGTGAAGGAGAGTTTGGTGTTTCTCTTGTCTGATTCATCTCCCATTCATTAGTTCTGCCCTGAGTGTAGCAGCTTCAAGAGTGAGGGTAAAGTCACAGACTAGAGTGAGTCCCAGGTTCTGTGTGACCTGGAGCAACTCAGCCTGAGCCACTTAGTTCTCATTCAAAAGATGAGACAAAATTCTAGCTTTTTAAAGATAACAATAGGTCTCTGGGACTCAGTGTGAATAAGCCATAAAAATTCACTTCCATCTCTTCATATCTAAAGTATCTTGTGTGAAAAATGCTTGTGTAGAATACTTATTTTATACTTCTGTATAGTATATTTTCACTGGCTCAATTTATATTACTCATATTTGAAATTTCTAAGTTTTCAGTATTAAAACTCAACTTTCTTAGGAGTTGGAGTGTTGTTTTGTTTTGTTTTACATCCAAGTTTGTCAAGCACATCTTTTCCTGGCTCAAATACAGCAGCAGAACATGTCTCTGATAAACGCCCTCAGCTGGGGCTCATGGTGACACAGAACCAGAGACACTTAGTGCCACTGCACAGGGACCAGATATTGTGGTTTGGTTTCCTAGACTGGACAAAGGGTTACTAGGAAAAACAAAAATAACACAAAACATGGACTGGTTCCAAGAAGAAAATGTAAATGAGACATACTCTGTTAGAGGCTGACTCAGATAAGGGTTTGATACTTCCCTAAATTTCAGGATTTCTTCAACTCCAGGTTTCTCCCCATTATTTCTCTTCAGTTTTTATTTATATGGTATTTACTATGGACCCAACACCATCCTAAACTCTATATATAATCTGTGTGCATATCTGTATAATTTTACAGAGTAGGCACTAACATTTTAAAAATGGTGACACAGAGGACCATGTGACATGTCTAAGGTCACACAGATTAGTGAGGGTCAAAGGCATCTTTTGAATCCTGGCAGTCTGACTCCAGGGTCCATGGCCTTGGCTGCCATGCTATGTTACTGCTTGAATTTTACATAATGAAAATGTACTTGTTTTGGTTCTCTTTATCTTCATCCATAGCTGTTTTTTTTTCTAGGCTACACTCTGCTAATTTGTTATTAATCCAGTTCTTTCCAGCTCTTTTAGTAATCTCCAAAACTCCTGCCTCAGTCTCTAGAAGCTCCTTCTCTGCATGTACGATCAAATGACCTCCATCCTTAAAAAGTAAAATCATTTAGGGGCAATAAAACTCTCATCCTCTTTCTTCCCCTTCCTTCACCTCCAAACTTCTTGGAATAACCATCTGAATTATTCTTCGTGGGCACCTGAGCACCTTGCAGTCAGGTTTCTATTTCAAGGCTCTACTGTGACCAGTTTCTCAGGAGCTACCTAAGGTCTTGTGATCACCACCATCCTGTGGCTTTTTCCCAGAGCTTTTGCCAAACCTCTCTGTTGTGTTTGACTGGACCATGCTATCTTTGGAAGTCCTTGCTCCCTTGCGGCTTTAACAGGGTGACCCCTTGCTCATGATCCTTTCTTCCCACCCACTCCACTCCCACCTCCTGTGCTAACCTGGCACTCCTGGCTCCCTTGTCTAGGAGTGGGTGTTCTTCAACAGCCAGTCCTCGGCTCTCTCCTCCTGTTTGCTGTGTCTGCTTGCCTTAATGATCTCGTTCACACCCACAACTTAAATTATCACCTCCCTTTGCATTGCTATGTTTAGTTCCAGCCCCCTCTGACATCTAGGGCATTTCCAACTCCATCTGGAGGCCTGACATATTGTGAACCCAGGCGTATCTCCCAGAACTCTCATTTCACGAAGTTGAGTTTCACTAACTGTCTGTCCATTGAGGACCTGGAATGAACACCTCTAGGATCAATGCAATTACAATTCTGCCTGCAAGAACTATCAGTTATAATTGTGAATAATTGCTCATAGTTCAGTGAATGTAAAAAAAATTACCAGGCAATTTGAAGTGTAAACATGAATCAGATGGAGAACAGTTCATATTTTATGTCAGCTGCATAATGACTAACCAGGACATACTTTCATGTACTGCTGATGTATTCATTCCTTTTCATGTTGATGGTTTCAAAAGAACACCATATTCTACCCTGTTCTGTAAATGCCACAGATTTTTAGATTGTCCCTTCAGGGCAAGGATATCTGAAGATGAAAATTTAGGGAGTTCTTCTTTTCAAACATTATGTTTGAGACCTTTTTTTCTCTTTTTTGATTAAGATCATGAACAGTGGGTCAGAATCTTCACTTACTCTGGCAATAAAATGAGAGCTTAGCAGCAAACTGGAGAAATAAACCAGAAAATTTAGGAGTCATCTCTTTTAGCACAACCGAAAGCCATGGAATACAACTGGACAGAGATCTTTAGGCAAAAGAAACTCATCCAAAACAAACGGCATATGAATCTCTTTGTTAAGATCTCAAACTGGACACTACATGTCCTTCCTTGGTAACTCACTCCTGCAATTGCACAATGATTACAGACTCTTAGAACTAAAAGTTCACAGGCATAAAATTGCCAGCAGAGATATTTAAATGTGTTTTGGTCTCATGTCCAAAGAATCTGTTTTAAAACTATAGTCAAGCTGGCCCTCTTGGTTTCTCCCTGATTAAACAATGAATGATGATGTTCTGTGGGAGTGTCTTAAGGAAGCTCTGACCCCCAACCTAGTCCAGGGAGGAAACCATCCTGAGGGCAGTATGACTCATAAATTCTGACAGCTACTGAGTTTATTAAATAAGTGAGTGGTCATTGCCCTGGCAGGTGTGGCTCGGTTGGTTGCAGCATTGTCACATAGATTGAAAGGTGATAGGCTCGGTTCTCGGCTGGGGCATGTACAAGAGCACCCACTAGCTGTTTCTCTCTCACATAGACTCTCCCTCCCTCCATTACCCACTCTCTAAAATCAATAAGCATGTCCTTGGGTGAAGAATGGATGAATGAATGAATAAAATAAATAAGTGGTCAAGCAAGTACACAGTGCGAGAAGAGCAGGGCAGGAAGGGGCTCAGGAATAATTCAGGCTATTAATTGCTATACTGAAGGGCAAGGACAGGGACACTAAAGAGGTTAATGAATGACTAGATTGGTACACCTTGGTTAGTAAATGGAGACTCTGTCAAGTGGGCCAGCTCTATTTAACCTTATAATATATCCCTTAATGGATCTTTGTGGCACAAGAAAGTCATTCCCAGGCCTTCCACCAAAATGGAGAGAAGCAGACCACCTGTGGCTCTGCCTCTAATCACTGATAACCTATTTGCATGTGGTTTTTCTGTTCATACTGCTTTTATCATAAGATGGAGCCTTCACCCGGGGAACCAGTAATAGGGTCCTACAGCACCTTGACAGAAATCTTTACGTCGTTTGGTCAGTGCTGCAGAAGTTCCTGGCTACCCTCAAGTTTGTGGTTAAAAGTGTAAATCACTCTACAGGTTTGCCTGTTAGCTTGCTTTTCCCCCTCTCAGTTTTCCTCTTGGTTAACTGCAATGTCTTCCCACTTCCTATAGATCCCTCTCTGAACAATATTGTCCGTGATGCAGGTATTGCACCCATGGTGGGCATTTAACAAACATCTCTTGAATGAAAGAAAGAATTAATGAACACCCTAATCATATCGTCAGTTATGTAAACACACCCATCCACTTTCTCAGCAATAAATCAATACTTCATCTTTGGCCAGCTTTTCACAGAGAGGGTATGGGTTCTAAATCTCTGTAGAAATAATGGAGATTTTCTGATTTCTTTTCTTTTTCTTCCCCCTAATTAAATGAATTCAGAAAACTCATACTAGCAGATGACAGGCAAATTCCTAGACTCTTTCTCTACCAGAATCACTTTCAGGGAGTAAAGCCATGCTCAGCCCCTGGATGCCCAAAGTGTCCTTTTCTCCAAGAGAAGATGAGGTTGTGGTTCTTGGGTCTCACCCTCCAGAGGACTGGATGTACCTCCTTATTCATAGTTACTTGTCCTTTCTCAACAAGTCACATCCCAGAGCTTGGGGGAAAGTCCCAAGAAATAGGCAAGTGAAATAGTTAACGATTCTAAATGGAGTTTCCTGTTACCCACCAGCATGAAGTGGAAAGGCAAACAGTGGATGATGCCTGGGGGGTGATACTTTGGGATTGGCAGCCTCTATGCCTGAGGCCAGCCAAGGCTCCCACTAGACCTTAGCAGAGGACCTGGACTCTGAGCCCCCATCTGTCACCAGCTAGCAGTGTGACTTTGGATAACCTCTCTAGGTCTGTTTCTTCTTCTGTGTAAAGGACATACATGTAATTTTCCCACTGAGACATAGGATTTCTGTGAAAACCAAAATGGCACAAAAATCAGAGCCTAATATAAATGAAATGACAAAGATATATAGAAGAAAAATGATTTGCTCAAATTTTCACAGCATTTTTCAGAATTCCTTCCAATCTAAACTCTAGGCCTAAACTACCCTACTCTGAAGGCTCCACACCCCCACCTGCTTCCACTGCTCCAAACTGTAGGTGAAAACGCTGGGAAAATGATAATGTGCTGGGTTTGATGTATTATTATTATCAACCATATAAGGGTTGTTGTAAGCTCTTTTCCTATAGCATTATTGCTGTGTTCTGTGTTCTTAAGACAAACAATCATAATAAAAGCTTGACAAAAGATCTGAATAGACACTTCTCCAAGGAGAGCATACAGAGGGCCCATAGACATGAAAAATGCTCAGCATCACTAACCATTAGAGAAATGCAAATTAAAGCCACAATGAGATATCACTACACACCAGTCAGAATAGCCATCATTAACAAATCAACAAACAATAAGTGCTGGCAAGGTTGTGGAGAGAAGTGAACCCTAGTGCACTGTTGGTGGTAATGCAGGCTGGTGCAGCCACTGTGGAAAACACTATGGAATTTCATCAAAACACTAAAGATGGAACTGCCTTTTGATGCAGTGATTCCACTGCTGGGAATATAGCCTAAGAATACTGAATCACTAATTCAAAAGAATCTATACACTCCATTGTTCATGGCAGCATTATTTACCATATCCAAGTGCTACCATACCATATCATAAGTGCCCATCAGTAAATGAGTGGATCAAAAAAGTGTGGTATATTTACACAATGGAATATTACATAGCAAAAAGAAAGAAGGAGCTCCTTCCCAACATAGATGGAACTGGAGAGTATTATGCTATGTGAAATAAGCCAGGTGGTTAAAGACAAATACCATAAAATCTCTTATAAGTGGAACCTAATGAACAAAACAAACAAATGAGCAAAATAGGACCAGACACATGGAAATAAAGAACAAACTGACAGTGACAAGAGGGGAAGAAGGAGAGGGATAATGGGGGAAGGAGGGGAAGGGACAAGTTAAGGAACATGTATCAATGACCCACGAGCATGGACAATGTTGGGGGATAGGCTGTGGGAGTGGAGGGGGATGGGGCAGGCAGAGCGACAGGGAAAAAGGTGGGACAATAGTAAATGAACAAAAATTTAAAGAAAGAAAAAAAACTTAGCCATTCTGTTAAAATCTAAAATAAATAAATAAAATGACAAAATTTTTATTAAAAAACCAAATTTTTATGCTTCTACTTTATTTTTTAATAGCAGACAAAACGACAAAGAACTTTCCTCTTAGATTGTGAAGCACATTTACTCCTTCCATACTCTACCTGTGTGTAGATATTACAGTTCTAGGGAGACTCAGTAACTATT